>NC_091996.1:96015907-96330157 GCF_044704955.1 Pristiophorus japonicus
ACATAGTCTCTCCCCAAGACGTCCCAGAATTGGGATTGGGTTCACTGGTGTACCACAGTTGGACCAGTCAATCACGGACTGCCTAGGTAGAAAGGGAGTTTTCAGGGTTGCCTCCTCCCTTCCTCCTGCCCCTCTTCCGCTTTCTCCTCTTACTCTTGCTCCTACTCTTTCTCCTGCTCTTCAGCTCATCGCCGTATGCCTAGTGGCAAGAGCTGTGCCCTTATGATGGCGAGGCTGTGCAGCATGCAGCAGACCACGACGATCTTGAGACGTGCTCTGGTCTCAGCCTGCAGGCTCCTCCAGAGCGGTCCAGGCAACGGAAGGGTTGTTTAACAACGCCAATTGTCTGCTCTATAAGATTCCGTGTGGCAGCGTGGCTCTCATTTTATGCATGCCGCCCACTTGTGGTTGGGTTGCAGAGCGGTGCCATGAACCAGCTAGTAAGCAGGTAGCCCTTGTCGCCCAGTAGCCACCCTCTGGTTTGTTGTGTTGGCTCAAAGCTCCGTGGAATGGCGCAGAATAAAAGCATCATGACTGCTGCCTGGATCCCACATAGTCACCAGCTTGATGTGCTGAGCATGGTCACACACCTACTGCACATTCGGCGAGCGGTCACCTTTGCGGTTGCAGCATTTAGAAGGGGCGCCCGCAAAGCCATGTGCATGCAGCGGATGGCGCCCTGCACCATGGGGAAGACCGCTATCCTAGCAATACCACATACATGGTCTGTCTGCTTCTCTCTGCTCAGAGAGAAGACAATGAAGTCCCCTCTCCTGGCATAAAGAGCATCTGTCACCTCTCTTATGGACGGTGAATTGGGAGATGTTACATATGTCGCCTGCTCCAGCCTGGAAGGTTCCCGACACGCGGAAATTCAGGGTCAGGTCACCTTCACAGCCACTGGCAGCGCTGTCCTTGCCTGGCGTGAGGCTGCAGGTCTGGTCGCAAGAGATCTGTGAGCACCTTCTTCGTAAAGCGCAGACACTGCTCCTGGCCCATGCTGAGGTCACAGAATTGCTCTCGGAAGACCCTAGGTAGGTAAGGCTCTCCTGGTGAGGGCCCTTCTCCCCCAGCTACCTCCTCCTCCTCCCTCTGCGACCAGCTTGTCCTCTTTGCTGCCTCTGCTCCATCTCCCTGTCATGCTGCAGGCCAAGTGGGGGGGGAGACAACCAGAGCCCCCATGACTGGGAGCAAGTGATCTGACCAGAACCACTTGCAGCATTACTCCCTGTCACCTCACCAACTTCAAACAACTCTTAGAACACTTCCACAAAACTTACGCAGAGCCAGTAGAAATTAATCAGCAACTAACGTATAAATATTGCTGGTAGGGAGGGCCTTGCTGCTGAACCCATTTTCAGGGCATTAGCTGTAGCGTTCAGGACGAAAATAGCAGCGCTGGTGTTAAATCAGTGCGGGTCTGCTTACTCGACCTACTCCCAGCGCCGACGCTAATGCCCTCACTGTAATAGAGCTCCACCTAGTGGACTACTGATGTAATAACAATAAACGGTCATGTGGCCAGGTAATGTGATCACAGTTCTGTTCGCAGCCATCTTGCAGTGTGTGTGCTTGTGTAGTGATGTCTAAAGCCATCATGCTCACCAAGCTGGCATCTGGCGTGGCATGCACCAGAAGTGGGCGCACGTGGCTCTGATTCGGAGTTCCGCGCATGCACAATGGGTCTGCGAATTGTGCCGACCAAACCTTTGTTATCGCCCCTCCCCTAACGCCCCCCAGCTCTGGTGTGCAAAGGATGATTCATTGCCTCTTTCAGCTCTTCAACCGATTTACAACGGACTTCTGGGCAGGAAGTGCAAACTGTTTCAAGGCGCTAAAAGTACCACTTCACCTGGATTAATGCCACAACAGCGGCGCGACTGAATTTCTTCCCCTTTTTGTTTATCAGATTAGTATAGAAACACACACTACACAAATTTAGTCATTTAAAAACACCAGTGAGGATACGAGGGCAGTGCACAGCAAAACAGCTTGTGAAATTTCATCATGTGCTTGAGCAAACATTTGAGTGAAGAAATGAGTGCAGGACTGACATGCTAGTCACCTAGAGGTGACCAATTAGAACAGGTTTAAGGGGCGGGGCTCACTCGACACAGTACAAATAACATACGAAGTACTGAAAAAGACTTTAGACTTTGAACCTTGCAGAACCTGGTCAAAGATGGTGCTTTTTGCAGAGTCTTTGCTGAATGGCACACTGGCGTTGATTGGCACACTGACGTGCCTCTACTACTTTACCAAGTACACTTGGGAGCTGTTGGTAGGCATCAGGACTTACGTCCTGCCCAAATTTTGGAGAACAGACCTGATGTCCTACGGGGAATGGGCTGGTAAGGTTGTGGCTTGTTTTCTGCTCGGAATTTCTTCAGGGTTTGGATCCCTCTCTGGGTCGTGAGCTCGTGGGCGCAGTTGCTGTCCCCCGCATGGCGGATAATCGCGCGTGGACTTTATCGTCATCAAAGGCAGTCCCTCGGAATCGAGGAAGACTTGCTTCCACTCTGAGCATGAGTTCTTAGGTGGCTGAGCAATCCAATACGAGAGCCACAGTCCCTGTCACAGGTGGGACAGACAGTGGTTGAGGGAAGGGGAGGGTGGGACAGGTTTGCCGCACGCTCCTTCCACTGCCTGCGCTTGGTCTCTGCATGCTCTTGCCGTTGAGACTCGAGGTGCTCAGCGCCCTCCCAGATGCACTTCCTCGACTTAGGGCGATCTTTGGCCAGGGACTCCCAGGTGTCGGTGGGGGTGTTGCACTTTATCAGGGAAGCTTTGAGGGTGTCCTTGTAACGTTTCCTCTGCCCATCTTTGGCTCATTTGCCGTTAAGGAGTTCCGAGTAGAGCTATTTCAAGATCCTTTTACCAGGACAGTCTGTTCCCTGAACATTCCTAAACTCACTTTGGAAGCCACACTGATGGAACTAAAAAAAAATCCCACTATGTTAAAGTAGGTGCTCTCTTTGTCTACTTTTGCAAGTGTGCAACCTGAATTTGTTAAAACATGTTTTCCTTAAAATGTAATTAAATTGATCAGTGCCCGGGCAGCATTGGGGCACTCCAGTGTAGTCAGTCAAGACCCTCTTTTGCCTCTGAGTCAGAAGTTTGTCCCTCTCCAGAGACTTGAGCATAAAAATCCAGGTTGACACTCTAAGTGCGGTACTGAGGGAGCGCCGCACTGTCGGAGGGGCAGTACTGAGGGAGTGCCGCACTGTCGGAGGGGCAGTACAGAGGGAGCGCCGCACTGTCAGAGGGGCAGTACAGAGGGAGCGCCGCACTGTCGGAGGGGCAGTACTGAGGGAGCGCCGCACTGTCGGAGGGGCAGTAGTGAGGGAGCGCCGCACTGTCGGAGGGGCAGTACTGAGGGAGCACCGCACTGTCGGAGATGCAGTACTGAGGGAGCCCTGCACTGTCGGAGGGGCAGTACTGAGGGAGTGCCGCACTGTCGGAGGGGCAGCACTGAGGAAGCGCCGCACTGTCGGAGGGGCAGTACTGAGGGAGCGCCGCACTGTCGGAGGGGGAGTGCTGAGGGAGCACCGCACTGTCGGAGGGGCAGTACTGAGGAAAGGCTGCACTGTTGGAGGATGAAATGTTAAACTAAGGTCCCCGTTTGCTCTCTCAGGTGGACGTAAAAGATCCCTTGGCCACTATTCGAAGAAGAGCAGGGGAGTTTTTCCTATTGCCCTGGGCCAATATTTATCACTCAACAGATGATCTGGTCATTATCACATTCCTTTTTGTGGGAGCTTACTATGCACAAAATGGGTGCCGCGTTTCCCACATTACAACAGTGACCGCACTTCATTGGTTGCAAAGCGCTTTGGGACGACCTCATGTCGTGAAAGGCGCTGTGGAAACACACATCTATTTTCTTTCCATCGAGTCTTTATGTCCCTGAGCTGAGGGGGTGAGAGGGAAAGTGGGGTGTGGGGGGGGGGAGAGTGGAAATATGTTAAACCTCCTGAGCCCCTTGTGGAAAGCATGGCTGTTGGGAAGGGGTTCTGGGGTGACAGTGGAATCGGGATTTGCTGTGATGCCCCTCACACTTGAAGCGGCTGCCATATCCACTTAGCATCTGCTGGCCCCAGGAGGGAAAGCAAGCTTTAGAGGTATTGCAGGGGCTGTTCGAGCATTCTATCAGATCCGGCACAAAATGAAGTTAAATACTTTACCAATGGCATTTTCAAGTACGTCTACTTATATTAGCACTCAATCTTAACCATTTGAATGTTGCCAGGGCAATTGGACCACGGGGAGAGGGGGCAGGGGGTCCCATCACAGCCGAACCTGTTCTGCCCTCATCTCAGCCGCTCTTTATATCCCTCAATCAACATTACAAAAAACAGATGACCTGGGTCATTATCACGTTGCTGTTTGCGGGAGCTTGCTGAGCGCAAATTGGCTGCCCAGTTTCCCACATTACAACAATGACCACACTCCAAAAGTACTTCATTGGCTGTAAAGCACTTTGAGACGTCCGGTGGTCGTGAAAGGCGCTATATAAATGCAAGAGCACGCGCCAGCCAGTACAAACAGTGTAAGAAGCGTACGATAAACCAAGCACCCCACCCACCCGTCCCTTCAAACATCACCTGCCCCACCTGTGACAGAGTCTGTAGAACCCACACTGGACTCATTCGTCACCGTAGAGCTCATATTCGTGTGGAAGCAAGTCATGTTCGACTCCGGGAGACTGCCGAAGAAGAAGTTATAAATGCAAGTCTTTTTTTTTCCACAAGGGGGTGTTAAGTCCTAGTTCGGGTGGTCAGCTGCATTCGACAATCAAGTCGGATACCTTCAATCTTTACGTCTTTATTGAAGCAGCTTCGGATCTGTTACCAAACTGCCAGCACAGAGTCTACAGATTCCGGGGCAGGCAGACAAAAGGTCTGCCTATCCTCACAGACGCATCCCTTTTATTCTTACAAACCAAAGGAGGTACGGCCTGCTTCATCAATCACAGTGTGTTACTGGGGCTTCATGGATTGACAGCCTGTTTATCTTTAGAACACTTTATGCTTTTACGAGCGGAATTGCAACAAGCAGAATTGCTCAAGGACACCAAAACCTCCTACGTTTTAGGATAGCTTGACTTAATCACGTGAAGCAAATGTACACCTTATCAAGTCATGGCCATAAACCCTTGTTTATCAGTGATGGTCATATAAGCTCCTTTGTCCACTACTTTCTCACGGGAAACCAAGTCTGTCTGTTCTTATTTTCTTATTGATTCCTAGAACCATTTTATTAACCCTTTCATGATTCTTCCACAGACATTCACAGGGGCATCAAGGATAGTGCTCAGAACAGGGAGTTCTGGCCAATCTACCCTAGAAACGTGACTGAGTAACACCAATTTAAGATAATTAGCTCAAAGTAAACAGGGAGACGGAGAAATGATTTTTACTCAGCTTGTCAATCTGCTAGACGATGAGACATTCTGTAGAAAGAAAGACTTTAATTTCTATAGCGCCTTCTCACAACCTCCAGACGCCCCAAATCACTTTACAGCCAATGAAGTACTTTTTGATGTGTAGTCACTGTTGTAATGTAGGAAATGCTCAACAAGCTCCCACACACAGCAATGTGATAATGACTAGATCATCTGTATTTGCTATGTTGATTGAGGGATAAATATTGTCCTCAAGACACCGGGGAGAACTCTTCTTCAAAATAGTGCCATGTGATCTTTTACATCTACCTGAGAGAGCAGACTGGGCCATGGGTTAACGTCTCATCCAAAAGACAGCATCTCCGACAGTGCGGCACTCCCTCTGTACTGCCCCTCCGACAGTGCAGCACTCCTTCACTACTGCCCCTCCGACAGTGCAGCACGCCCTCAGTACTGCCCCTCCGACAGTGCAGCACTCCTTCACTACTGCCCCTCCGACAGTGCAGCACGCTCTCAGTACTGCCCCTCCGACAGTGCGGCGCTCCCTCAGTACTGCCCCTCCGACAGTGTGGCACTCCCTCAGTACTGCCCATCCGACAGTGCGGCACTCCCTCAGTACTGCCCCTCCGACAGTGCGGCGCTCCATCATTACTGCTACTCCGACAGTGTGGCGCTCCCTCAGTACTGCCCCTCTGACAGTGCGGCGCTCCCTCAGTACTGCCCCTCCGACAGTGTGGCGCTCCCTCAGTACTGCCCCTCCGACAGTGTGGCGCTCCCTCAGTACAGCCCCTCCGACAGTGCGGCGCTTCCTCAGTACAGCCCCTCCGACAGTGCGGCGCTCCCTCAGTACTGCCCCTCCGACAGTGTGGCACTTCCTCAGTACTGCCCCTCCGACAGTGCGGCGCTCCCTCAGTACTGCCCCTCCGACAGTGTGGCACTCCCTCAGTACTGCCCATCCGACAGTGCGGCACTCCCTCAGTACTGCCCCTCCGACAGTGCGGCGCTCCATCATTACTGCTACTCCGACAGTGTGGCGCTCCCTCAGTACTGCCCCTCTGACAGTGCGGCGCTCCCTCAGTACTGCCCCTCCGACAGTGTGGCGCTCCCTCAGTACTGCCCCTCCGACAGTGTGGCGCTCCCTCAGTACAGCCCCTCCGACAGTGCGGCGCTTCCTCAGTACAGCCCCTCCGACAGTGCGGCGCTCCCTCAGTACTGCCCCTCCGACAGTGTGGCACTTCCTCAGTACTGCCCCTCCGACAGTGCGGCGCTCCCTCAGTACTGCCCCTCCGACAGTGCGGCACTTCCTCAGTACTGCCCCTCCGACAGTGCGGCGCTCTCTCAGTACTGCCCCTCCGACAGTGCGGCACTTCCTCAGTACTGACCCTCCGACAGTGCGGCGCTCCCTCAGTACTGCCCCTCCGACAGTGCGGCACTTCCTCAGTACTGCCCCTCCGACAGTGCGGCACTCCCTCAGTACTGCCCCTCCGACAGTGCGGCACTTCCTCAGTACTACCCCTCCGACAGTGCGGCGCTCTCTCAGTACTGCCCCTCCGACAGTGCAACACTCCCTCAGTACTGCCCCTCCGACAGTGCGGCGCTCCCTCAGTACTGCCCCTCCAACAGTGCAACACTCCCTCAGTACTGCCCCTCCGACAGTGCAACACTCCCTCAGTACTGCCCCTCCGACAGTGCAACACTCCCTCAGTACTGTCCCTCCGACAGTGCGGCGCTCTCTCAGTACTGCCCCTCCAACAGTGCAACACTCCCTCAGTACTGCCCCTCCAACAGTGCAACACTCCCTCAGTACTGCCCCTCCGACAGTGCAACACTCCCTCAGTACTGCCCCTCCGACAGTGCAACACTCCCTCAGTACTGCCCCTCCGACAACGTGGCGCTCCCTCAGTACTGCCCCTCCAACAGTGCGGCACTTCCTCAGTACTGCCCCTCCGACAGTGTGGCACTTCCTCAGTACTGCCCCTCCGACAGTGCGGCGCTCCCTCAGTACTGCCCCTCCGACAGTGCGGCACTTCCTCAGTACTGCCCCTCCGACAGTGCGGCGTTCTCTCAGTACTGCCCCTCCGACAGTGCGGCACTTCCTCAGTACTGACCCTCCGACAGTGCGGCGCTCCCTCAGTACTGCCCCTCCGACAGTGCGGCACTTCCTCAGTACTGCCCCTCCGACAGTGCGGCACTCCCTCAGTACTGCCCCTCCGACAGTGCGGCACTTCCTCAGTACTACCCCTCCGACAGTGCGGCGCTCTCTCAGTACTGCCCCTCCGACAGTGCAACACTCCCTCAGTACTGCCCCTCCGACAGTGCGGCGCTCCCTCAGTACTGCCCCTCCGACAGTGCAACACTCCCTCAGTACTGCCCCTCCGACAACGTGGCGCTCCCTCAGTACTGCCCCTCCAACAGTGCGGCACTTCCTCAGTACTGCCCCTCCGACAGTGCAACACTCCCTCAGTACTGCCCCTCCGACAACGTGGCGCTCCCTCAGTACTGCCCCTCCAACAGTGCGGCACTTCCTCAGTACTGCACTGGGAGTGTCAGACTAGATTTTTGTGCTCGGGTCCCTGGAGTGGGACTTGAACCCACATCCTTCTGACTCAGACGAGAGTGCGACGCTGGACAATCGCTCGACGTAGTTAAAATCTTTAGAATTAAGATAACGTGCAAAGTTCAGTAGACTGTTAACAGATCTGTATGGCTGTAACTTGTCAGCTTATAAATCAGCCTTGGATACATCTCTGTTTCTTCTTTCTGTGCATGTGAAAAGGTAAGGTGCTTTATTCTGTTTCTTCGAGATCGGGTTGTGAAGTCTTTGGTAGGTTCAGGCAGTATTACAGGCAACTCTCGATTATCCGGGTCCCTCGGGGATTGGGCTATGCCGGGTAAACGATTTCTCTGTTAGAGTGATTGACATTATAAAGTTAAAATCCGATGCCTTCCCGGGTCGAAAGAACTCCGAACGCACCGGCCCGATGCCTTCCAGGCCGAAAGTTTAAATTCCGTTACAATGGTTTCCCATTGGATCCGTGTGCAGTTAATCGAGAGTTGCCTGTACCTAATTTAAAAGCAAGCGTGACCAGCCACGGAAAAGCGATGTAATGGGCTTTTAAAAGCACCACCACTTGTAATGTGAGTTGGGGAGAAGGGAGACAACTGGAGCGTTCAGCTCAACGGACTGTCATTTTATGTTCTTGTTCATTTAACCGTCAAATGAGTTTGGCGACTTATTTGAACTCGCTATTAATGCAGCAACGGGATGCAGACTCTATGTACCAAAATGAATTTACGTTCCTATCAATGCCTCCATGTTTAAAGCTCTCGAAGCCATTGAATCTAGGATAGGCTGCCAGCACTACCGATTCCCCGGTTGGAACAGCTGCCTCTGAGCTAAAGTTGCTGAGCTGGAGCGTGAAGTGCATGTGGCATATGGCTGTTCCCATCAGCCGACTCCCATATTCACGCACTGTTATCACAACCAGGCGGCAGGGCTCAGTGGGTAGCACTTCCTGAGTCAGAAGGTTGTGGTTTGAGCCCCACTCCAGAGACTTGAGCAGAAAAATCTAGGCTGACATTCCCGGTGCGGTGCTGAGGGCGTGCCGCACTGTCGGAGGGGCGGTGCTGAAGGAGAGCCGCACTGTCGGAGGGGCAGTACTGAGGGAGCGCCGCACTGTCGGAGGGGCAGTGCTGAGGGCGTGCCGCACTGTCGGAGGGGCAGTACTGAGGGAGCGCCGCACTGTCGGAGGGGCAGTACTGAGGGCGTGCCGCACTGTCGGAGGGGCAGTACTGAGGGAGCGCCGCACTGTCGGAGGGGCAGTGCTGAGGGTGCGCCGCACTGTCGGAGGGGCGGTGCTGAGGGAGCGCCGCACTGTCGGAGGGGCGGTGCTGAGGGAGTGCCGCACTGTCGGAGGGGCGGTGCTGAAGGAGTGCCGCACTGTCGGAGGGGCGGTGCTGAGGGAGAGCCGCACTGTCGGTGGGGCGGTGCTGAAGGAGTGCCGCACTGTCGGAGGGGCGGTGCTGAAGGAGTGCCGCACTGTCGGAGGGGCAGTACTGAGGGAGCGCCGCACTGTCGGAGGGGCAGTGCTGAGGGTGCGCCGCACTGTCGGAGGGGCGGTGCTGAGGGAGTGCCGCACTGTCGGAGGGGCGGTGCTGAAGGAGTGCCGCACTGTCGGAGGGGCGGTGCTGAGGGAGAGCCGCACTGTCGGAGGGGCGGTGCTGAGGGAAGCGCCGCACTGTCGGAGGGGAAGTGCTGAAGGAGGTCCTGAAGTTGTGAAAAGTGCTATAGAAATGCAAGTTCTTTCTTGCTTTCTTTTGCCCTCTACCTTTTGAGATGACCAGTTCACCAGCGTTTTCTCCAAGGGAATGTAGAGAGAAGTGAGGAGCACCGCCATCGTGATGTAATAAGTTCGCGAGTGGGACACTGTCTTGGTTTCAATATGGTGCCAATAGAGAGGGAGAAGACCAATCGTGTAGGTCAGCGTCTAGGAAGACCAATGGAAAGTGCACAAGAGGTGGGGAGATGGAATTCACGAAAAGAGAAAAATATAGTAAATCATAAAGGAATTATATATGAATAAAAATTATTTTTAATCAGTTATTTTTTCTAGTTGTAACAGGTGCAACCAGTGGGATTGGAAAAGCCTATGCTCATGAGGTAATACAGATCTCTGCCTTTGTTACTGTCCTTAATCACAGACTGACACAGCACTGAAGGAGGTCATTTGGCCCATCGTGCCTGCACTGGCTCTTTGGTAGAGCTATCTAATTAATCCCACTCCCTTGCTCTTTATTGTCTATATTGTATTCAAATTATTACAAGGACAGGCTTGGTTATGTTTGCCAATATTTGCATCCATGCTTTTGTTACCTCCAGACTTGACCTTTCCGATGGTCTCCCGGCCGACTTCCCACCTTCCGTAAACTTGAGCTCATCCAAAACTCTGATTCTCGTCTCCTAACTTGCAGCAAGTCCAGCTCCCCCCTCATCCCTGTGCTCACTGACCTGCTCCCTATCCAGCAACGCCTCGATTTTAAAATTCTCATCCTTGTATTCAAATCCCTCCATGGCCCTCGCCCCCTCCCTATCTCTGTAATCCCCTCCAGCCCCACAACCCCCCCCCCCCCCCGAGATGTCTGCGCTCCTCCAACCGACCTCTGGTGCCTCCCTGATTTCCATCGCTCCACCTTCAGCTGCCTGGGCCCAGAGCTCTGGAACTCCCTCCCCAAACCTCTCTGCCTCTCTGTTTCTTCCTTAAACCTATCTCTTTGACCAAGCTTTTGGTCACTTGTCCTAACATCTCCTTATGTAGCTCGGTGTTAAATTTTTGATAACGCTCCTGTGAAACGCTGTGGAATGTTTTACTATGTTAAAAGCGCTATATAAATGGAAGTTCTTGTATTATTTCTAAAATATTCAGCTTTGCTATCTCTGTAATCCCCTCCAGCCCCACAACCCCCCCGAGATGTCTGCACTCCTTTGATTCTGCCTTCCTGAGCATCCCTGATTGTAATCGTTCCACCATTGGTGGCCGTGCCTTCTGTTGCCTGGGCCCCAAGCTCTGGAACTCCCTCCCTAAACCTCTCCGCCTCTCTACCTCTCTTTTCTCCTTCAAGACGCTCCTTAAAACCGACCTCATTGACCACCTGTGCTAATTTCTTCTTACGCGGCTCGGTGTCAAATTTCTGTCGCATAACACTGCTGTGAAGCGCCTTGGGATGTTTCGCTATGTTAAAGACGTTATATAAATACGTTGTTGTTTTGTTTCCCTAATTTTCTCTCCACCTCTTCTGAACGAGCTGAGCCCTACTTGGGGTACAGGTCCACTGTCAACAGCCACCCTCCAGTACGTCTCAAGTGGCCGTTCGTCACGACTGAGCCGAGACAGAGGGCGTCTGCAGGCTATTAAGTTGTGAAGCCATCACACCGAAGACCAACCCACACAGCAATTGAGAACAGGAAGCCTGGTTGAATTCCCTTCCTTCCTCACAACGGGCACTGAGGACAATTGCAGTGCCCCAAAATAATGTCCCGGCCGAGATCAGCTACTTCAGCAGAGACCCGAGATCCTTTTTGGGATCGTTCTGGTCTGTGTGCCTCAGTACTACACTGGGGCAGTGCAACCAGCTATTGAGCAGCTCGGGAGCGCCTCCTTTTCTTCTGATGGAACATTGTATTGTGATATCTGATCACAGCAGGATCTTCTCTCTCACTGTTGAACGCTCCTGAGGCGGAGTGCGCAGCTTGGCCCTTGCGGCATTTTACCACACCAGTGGGGCACTGCTTAATGCGTTTCTCTTAATTCCCAGTTGGCAAGAAGAGGGCTCAATGTGGTGCTGATCAGCCGGTCTTTGGAGAAGTTGAGAGCCACAGCCGCAGAGATAGGTAAGAACCACAGGAGATTCCCACAAAGGGAGGTCGTTCAGCCCATCGTGTCTGTGTGGGCTCTTTGCAAGAGCAATCCTAAAGTAATCCCACTGCAGAGACCCTGTAGAGGCACAGGTGCTGGGTGTGTAGGTCAGTGACCCTGTGATTACTACACATAGTGACCTTTTCTTGTTATATGTGCAGACTATAGATTTACTCTCTGTGTAGGTACTTGTATAGTTGCATAAGACTTGTTTACCTGATGTACTATCAATAAGGTTTACACTGCGTATATACTATGCTGGCACCACTAGAGGGTGCAACTGGTGGAGACCGGGGTTTCCTGCCCTGGTGGCAAGGGCTGTATAAAAGGGTAGCCACCATGCGGCTGCCTCACTCTGGTTACCAATAAAGGACCAAGGTCACTACAGTTTGAGTACAACACATTGCCTCGTGGAGTCATTCATATGTACATTACAGACTTCTCTCCTTAGGCAGTCCCTCGGAGTCGAGGATGTCTTCCTTTATGACCCACAAACCCCCCCCCCCCCCCGAGACTGCTCCTCTAATTCTGGCCTCTTGAGCATCACCGATTTCCATCGCTCCACCATTGGTGGCTCTGCCTTCAGCTGCCTGGGAACTAAGCTCTGGAATCCCCTCCCTAAACCTCTCCACCTCTCTCCCCTCCTTTCAGATGCTCCTTAAATCCAACTCTTTGACCGAGCTCTTGGTCATCTGTCCTAATATCTTCTTGTGTGGTTCGCTGTCAAATTTTGCTTTATAACGCACCGGGATGTTCTAAAGGCGCTATACAAATACAAGATGTTACTGTTGAGTTACACAAGAGATGATATCACAACTAACGATTGCCTGTGGGCGGTTACAATTAGCCTCAGTGGCCCTGGGTTACAGAGGGGTTAAAAATCAGCCAGGATCCCTCCTGCTGTTCAGCCATTCAATGCGCACTGCTTGAAAGTGCAACTGGTGAGGATTTGGCTCAAAGAGGAGATTTAATCGAGGTGTTCAAAATGATGAGGGGTTTTGATGGAGTAAATAAGGAGAGACTGTTCCCGGGGGCAGGAGGGTGGGTAACCAGAGGGACACAGATTGACGATAATCGACGATGGAACCAGAGGGGGAGATGGGGAGAATGTTTTTACGCAGCGAGTTGTTGTGATCGGGAACGCGCTGCCTGAAAGGGCGGTGGGAGCAGATTCAATAGTAACTTTCAAACCGGGAATTGGATAAATACTTGACGGGGAAACATTCACCGGGCTGTGGGGAGAGAGCAGGGGGAATGGACTAAACACGGCTGCACTTTCAAATACACACAGCGCTGAATTTCTGTGCTGTATCATTCTAGGAAAACTGTTTGGGCAAGAGGACATGCAGGGTGATTGTGGAAGTTATTCGGACTGTGAGAGATGGTAACTTGTCCCTCTCTGGGTGATTGCAGAGCAGCAACAAGGCAAGAAAACCAAGATTATTCAGGCCGACTTCAACTCTGGCGCCGAGATCTATGGACCAATCGAGGCCGCGCTGAAATACCTGGACATCGGAATCCTGGGTAACTCCATCTCATTTCCCAAGTTTACCAACTTCCTCATTTCTAGAGGAATCCCTCTGCTCGGCAGGAGAAAATCCCTGTATATAGGTGTAAAAATAAGGAAAGCTATTTTCCTGATGCGTTTGTACACGCGGGAGTCAGGGAACATAAGAAAAATCAAAGAGCGTGCGAAAGGGATATTGGTATAAATAATTATGTTTTCAAAGCTGGGAGGTGACCATCAGAAAGTGTTCCTCAACTCGTTACACAGAATGATCATCAATTCAAATTTGTTTTGTTTTACTCCACATTGATTGTTCAATATCTTGTGATTATTTTTTATATGTTGGCAGCCTGTTACAGAACTGGATTAACGCGAGATACAGTCAGTAAATAACCTGTTGGGTGGAAGGGGTTACTGAGTGACAGTGTGAGGGAGCTAGATTAACATCAGTACAGATACAGTCAGTGACACAGGGTGCTAGGGGAGAGGGGTTACTGAGTGACAGTGTGAGGGAGCTGGATTAACATCAGTACAGATACAGTCAGTGACACAGGGCACTGGGGAAGAGGGGTTACTGAGTGACAGTGTGAGGGAGCTGGATTAACATCAGTAGAGATACAGTCAGTGACACAGGGTGCTGGGGGAGAGGGGTTACTGAGTGACAGTGTGAGGGAGCTGGATTAACATCAATACAGATACAGTCAGTGACACAGGGTGCTGGGGGAGAGGGGTTACTGAGTGACAGTGTGAGGGAGCTGGATTAACATCAGTACAGATACAGTCAGTGACACACGGTGCTGGGGGAAAGGGGTTACTGAGTGACAGTGTGAGGGAGCTGGATTAACATCAGTACAGATACAGTCAGTGACACAGGGTGCTAGGGGAGAGGGGTTACTGAGTGACAGTGTGAGGGAGCTGGATTAACATCAGTACAGATACAGTCAGTGACACAGGGCACTGGGTGGGACGAGTTTCTGAGCTGGACATTTGTTGATGTGGTTTGGTTCTAATTGTAATTTTCTTTGTCACAGTAAACAATGTTGGAAAGACTTACCAAATGCTTCCATGTTACTTTCTTGATGCCCCAGATGTCACTAAGGTGTAGTACATTACACATTCTCTTAAACTTTGTGTTACATGGCACAATTATCTGGTCCATCATTCAGTCCAAGATTAGTCCAGTCCAGTCCACAGTTCATAGAGTTACCCGGAATCTATGTGACAGAAACATAAGAATATAAGAAATAGGAACAGGAATAGGCCATAGGGTCCCTCGAGCCTGCTCCGCCATTCAATAAGATCATGGCTGATCCGATCATCGACTCAGGTCCACTTCCCCGCCCGCTCCCCATAACCCCTTATCCCTTATCATTAAGAAACTGTCTATTTCTGTCTTAAACTTATTCAATGTCCCAGCTTCCACAGCTCTCTGAGGCAGAGAATTCCACAGATTTACAACCCTCTGAGAGAAGAAATTCCTCCTCATCTCAGTTTTAAATGGGCAGCTCCTTATTCTAAGATCATGCCCCCTAGTTCTAGTCTCCCCCATCAATAGAAACATCCTCTCTGCATCCACCTTGTCAAGCCCCCTCATAATCTTATATGTTTCGATAAAATCACCTCTCATTCTTCTGAATTCCAATGAGTGGAAGCCCAACCTACTCAACCTTTCCTCATGTCAATCCCCGGAATCAGCCGAGTGAACCTTCTCTGAACTGCCTCCAACAGGCCATTCGGCCCAACTGGTCTATGCCGGTGTTTGTGCTCCATACGAGCCTCCTCCCACCCATCTTCATCTAACTTTGTGATTCATTTTTTGTTCCACGTCTCTCTATTCCAGGGAGAAGTTGGTGTGCATTTTGCCCTCAGACCCTGCCTCCTTCCCCTCCCACTCCCCTCCTCTAAGCCATGCTCGTTGTGTGTACTGGTTGCTGCAGTCAGACAGAGCATTCACCTCGGAGAGTCAGGTGTTGGAATAACCGTCTCCTCTGTCTGGATAGAAAGGGCAAACACGAACCGAGTTTGGAGCGTTTACCGATCCATTTCCCAGTGGCTCCACAACACAAACCAGGATCTGGCTCAGCAGGAAACACTGTCCAGGAGTGAAATGGAAAACTGTAGCTTTGAGAGAGTAAGGAGTGCTCTCCAGTGCCTGGGCCTTATGGTCGCCAGCCCTCCGGGACTGACCTGGAGTCTCCAGTAATTAAAGATTAATCTCTTGGACACTGCTGTGAGCGAACCCAAGGAGAAACAAATATCATAGGGGTGTAAAAAATATTGTGCGTTTTTTTTCTCTCATTATCTTTGAACACTTGTTTATTAATTGTACAAATATTGGCGATGGGGGGGGAAAAGTGGGTGTTGAGGGGCGGGGGATGGGCGGTGGAGAGAGGTTCGTGGCAGAAGGTAATATGATGAAACTTTCAGCAATACATCCAATCAGAATTGTTGACCCAAGCAGGGCCTGACGCCTTTGATGAAAAGGTCAGAATGTACAGCGAGATCGCCGATACATTGCAGGTTCTGTACTGGGCGACATCTTGCACACTCAGGTTGTGCTAATTCTGGTTACCAAATCTCCGTGTGCCTGTTACACTTTAGTGTCAGCTGAACTTTGGCAGCAGAATCCTGCATTGTGTGTGGCATTGATATAATGCTCCTGTTCTTGTATATAAACAGCATGTCTTATTTGTGCTTTCAAAATTGCGGTAAACCGGGCATCCCGCCATCAGGGCGCCTCGTGTCGGCGAATTAGGATTAACAGAAATGTTACTTCTGACTACGGTGCATGGAACCCTCGGGCACAGAGGCTCCAATATCCTCTCCCTATCCCAGTCTCCCAGCCGAGTTAGCTCAGGCCAAAGGGAGTTGAAAAAAGAAAGACTTGCATTTATATAGCGCCTTTCGCCACCTCGGGACGTCCCAAAGCGCTTTACAGCCGATGAAGTACTTTTGGAGTGTAGTCACTGTTGTTACGTGGGAAACGCGGCAGCCAATTTGTGCACAGCAAGCTCCCACACGCAGCAATGTGATAATGTCCCAGATAATCTGTTTTTGTTATGTTGATTTGAGGGATAAATATTGGCCCCAGGACTCCGGGGAGAACTCCCCTGCTCTTCTTTGAAATAATGTCATGGGATCTTTTACGTCCATTTGAGAGAGCAGACCGGGCCTCATCCAAAACATAGAAAATAGGTGCAGGAGTAGGCCATTCGAGTCTGCACCACCATTCAATAAGATCATGGCTGATCATTCAACCTCAGTACCCCATTCCTGCTTTCTCTCCATTCCCCTTGATCCCTTTAGCCGTAAGGGCCACATCTAACTCACTTTTGAATATATCCCACGAACTGGCCTCAACAACTTTCTGCAGTAGGGAATTCCACAGGTTAACAACTCTCTCAGAGAAGTTGTTTCTCCTCATCTCGTCCTAAATGGCTTACCCCTTATCCTTAGACTGTGACCCCCTGGTTCTAGACTTCCCCAACATTGGGAACATTCTTCCTTAATTAAGGAATGTCAGAAGTGGGATTCGAACCTATGTCTCCAGAAGAGACTGCAATTTGAACACAGTGCCTTCGACCATTCGGCCATCCTGATTGAAAGACGACACCTCCGACAGTGCGGCACTCCCTCAGCACTGCACTGGGTTGTCAGCCTAGATTTTTCGTGCTCAAGTCCCTGGAACGGGACTTGAACCCACAACCTTCTGACTCCGAGGTGAGAGTGCTGCCCACTGAGCTATGGCTGACATGGATCACTGCTCTACACCACTGTCCAGCGAGCCCTGTAGAAATTGCTGCATGTGTAGACCTCTGATGAGGGAAGGATCAGGCTGGGCTAAGTGGTCAACTGTCCTGCCGACGCTTGCATTCTGGGCTCGCACACGGGAGAATGGTCACTCAGCCAGGTACCTGAGGCTCATTGGTCCTCGTGTAACTGTACCTCAGTAGGATTGAGTGACTTCAGGATGGGGTGGAGAGAGAAACAATTGCAGAAAAAAAACACTGCTGTGTAGAATCGAGAGAAATCTTTCTAGATATGTTTTTTTTTTATTTCAGGAAATTCTTGATATCATGAACTGCAATATCCTTTCTGTCCTGATGGTGAGCATTGAAATACTGCGATGTACTGTGTGTTTAATTAAAGAGACAGTGTCCCCCACATTTGTCTGTGGAGGGTGATATAATTGGCATTGTGGCACCACATCTGCAAGAAAAGAAAGGCACATTTATATAGCAACTTTCACACCCACCGGACATCCCAAAGCACTTTACAGCCAACCAAGTACTTTTTAAAGTGTCGTCATGGTTGTAATGTAGGAAATGTACAGCCAATTGCGCACAGCAAGGTCCCACAAACAGCAATGTGATAATGACCAGATAATCTGTTTAAGTGATGTTAGTTGAGGGATAAATATTGGCCCCAGGACACCGGGGATAACTCCCCTGGTGGGCATGTTTTCAGCTGCCTAGGCCCCAAGCTCTGGAATTCCCTCCTAAACTTCTCCGCTTCGCTACTGCTCTCTCCTCATTTTAAGACATTCCTTAAAACCTACTTCTTTGGCCAAGCTCAAGAAGCTTGACACCATCCAGGACAAAGCAACCCGCTTGACCGGCCCCCCATCCACCACCTTCAACACTCACTCCCTCCACCACCTTCAACACTCACTCCCTCCACCACCTTCAACACTCACTCCCTCCACCACCGGCGCCCCCTGGCTGCAGTGTGCACCATCTACAAGATGCACTGCAGCAACTCGCCAAGGCTTCTTCGGCAGCACCTCCCAAACCCGCGACCTCTACCACCTAGAAGGACAAGGGCAGCAGGCCCATGGGAACACCACCACCTCCACGTTCCCCTCCCAGTCACACACCATCCCGACTTGGAAATATATCGGCCGTTCCTTCATCGTCGCTGGGTCACAATCCTGGAACTCCCTCCCGAACAGCACTGTGGGAGCACCTTCACCACACGGACTGCAGCGGTTCAAGAAGGCGGCTCACCACCACCTTCTCCAGGGGCGATTAGGGATGGGCAATAAATGCCGGCCTTGCCAGCGACGCCCATATCCCAGGAACGAATGAACAAAAAGCTGTCCTTATATCTCCTTGTGTGTCAGGTTTTGTTTGCTTAATGCTCCTGTGAAGTGCCTTGAGGACGTTTTACTGTGATAAAGCCGCTATATATATGCAAATTGTTGTATTGCCAAGAATAAGTTGGGAGCCCATTTCAAATGTTTCAATTGGCAGACATTTAAAAGTGTGAGCTTTCAATAATCAAGGCAGCAATTTATGCAATAAAGATTGTTAAGTTATTAGCATTTAATATTTCTCCTTTCGCGAGTGCGTCGTATCTAACTGGTGCCTCTTTCCTCCTTGCTAGATGACCAGAATTGTCCTGCCCGGCATGCTGGAAAGGTATAGTAGCAGCTTGTTTCTTGGGAGGTCAGGGTTACTTTATTATCAAGTGCAACCATCGAGGGGTTGGGGGAGGCTGAGGTGGGGCAAGGGTTTGAGCTTGATGTTTACCGTGCGACACTTAAAATTAACTGAACACCCCACTTTCACGTAGACGCCGGTCATGTAGGGCAGAGATGAAGAGAAACTTCTTCACTCAGAGGGTGGTGAATCTCTGGAATTCTCTGCCCAGAGGGCTGTGGAGGCTCAGTCGTTCAGTATATTCAAGACTGAGAGCGATAGATTTTTGGATAATAAGGGAATCGAGGGATAAGGGGATTGGGCAGGAGAATGGAGTTGAGGTAAAAGATCAGCCGTGATCTCGTTGAATAGCGGAGCAGGCTCGAGAGGCCGAATGGTCACCTCCTGCTCCTAATTCTTACGTTTTTATGGAAAGCAAATTGAGGTGCAGGTGGAAAACTGTTAAAATTCAGACTGCTTGGATCCAGTTTACATTCCAGAAATTTCCAGTTTGGGGAGCGGTGAGATTTCTCCTCTTCAAAGCTGAGTGTTAAGCACGAAGTACAAGCAATTAAGGAAAGTGAATTGCAACTTGCATTTTACCGCCAGAGTAACTGCTGCAGGAGTTTAACATCTGCACAATTTGCTCCTTCACACATTGACAATCTCAAACTTGCTTCAAAAGCGAAGGGGAGAGGCAGAGCTCACAAGGGATGGGGCAGACTGATGTTAGAAGTTCCAGCTTTGTACCCACAAGCCTAAGGTCGTGGGTTCAAGCCCCACACCAGAGATTTGAGCACATAATCTAAGCTGACACTCCCAGTGCAGTGCTGAGGGAGCGCCGCACTGTCGGAGGGGCAGTGCTGATGGAGCGCCGCACTGTCGGAGGGGCAGTGCTGAGGGAGCGCTGCACTGTCAGAGGGGCAGTGCTGATGGAGCGCCGCACTGTCGGAGGGGCAGTGCTAATGGAGCGCCGCACTGTCGGAGGGGCAGTGCTGAGGGAGCGCCGCACTGTCGGAGGGGCAGTGCTGAGGGAGCGCCGCACTGTCGGAGGGGCAGTGCTAAGGGAGGACAGAACTTGGCTTGGAGGTAGGAAGCAAAGGGTAATGTTTGATGTATTTGTGACTGGAAGGATGTTTCCAGTGGGTTTCTGCAGGGCTCGATACTGGGTCCCTTGCTTTTTGTGGTATATATCAACGATTTCGATTTGAATATAGGGAGTATGATTAAGAAATTTGCAGGCGACACTAAAATTGATTGTGTGGTTGATAATGAAGAGGAAAGTCATGGGCTGCAGGAGGATATCAATCTACTAGTTAGGTGGGCAGAGCAGTGGCAAATGGAATTTAAGTCGGAGAAGTGTGAGGTAATGCACTTTGGGAGGGCTAATAAGGAAAGGGTATACACATTAAGCCACTTAATAATGTAGATGAACAAAGGTACCTTGGAGTGCTTGTCCACAGATCCCTGAAAGTAGCAGGCCAGGTGGATAAGGTGGTTAAGAAGGCATATGGAATGCTTGCCTTTATTGGCCGAGGCATAGAATATAAGAACGGGGAGGTTATGCTTAAATTGTATGATACTTTGGTTAGGCCACAGCGGGAGTACCACATGCAGTTCTGTTCGCCGTATTATAGGAAGGACGTGATTGCACTAGAGAGAGTGCAGAGGAGACTAGGAAGCTGCCTGGAATGGAGAATCTTAGTTATGAGGACAGATTTGATAACCTGGGTTTATTTTCATTGGAACAGAGGCGGTTGAGAGGAGACCTCATCGAGGTGTACAACATATTGAGGGGCCTGGACATAGTGGATAGTAAGGCTCTATTTCCATTGGTGGTGGGGTCTATTACGAGGGGGCATAGTTTTAAGGGGTTGGTGGAAGATTTCGAGGGGATTTGAGGGGGTGGGGGGGGGCTTCTTTACAAAGAGGGTTGTGGGGATCTGGAACTCCCTGCCTGGAAGAGTGGTGGATGCAGAAACTGTCGGAGGGTCAGTGCTGAGGGAGTGCCGCACTGTCGGAGGGTCAGTACTGAAGGAGCGCCGCACTGTCGGATGGGCAGTACTGAGGGAGCCCCGCACTGTCAGAGGGGCAGTGCTGAGGGAGCGCCGCACTGTCAGAGGGTCAGTACTGAAGGAGCGCCGCACTGTTGGAGGGGCAGTGCTGAGGGAGCGCCGCACTGTTGGAGGGGCAGTGCTGAGGGAGCGCCGCACTGTCGGAGGGGCAGTACTGAGGGAGCGCCGCACTGTCGGAGGGTCAGTGCTGAGGGAGCGCCGCACTGTCGGAGGGGCAGTACTGAGGGAGTGCCGCACTGTCGGAGGGGCAGTACTGAGGGAGCCCCGCACTGTCGGAGGGTCAGTGCTGAGGGAGCGCCGCACTGTCGGAGGGTCAGTACTGAGGGAGCGCCGCACTGTCGGAGGGTCAGTACTGAGGGAGCGCCGCACTGTCGGAGGGTCAGTGCTGAGGGAGCGCCGCACTGTCGGAGGGTCAGTGCTGAGGGAGCGCCGCACTGTCGGAGGGTCAGTACTGAGGGAGCGCCGCACTGTCGGAGGGTCAGTACTGAGGGAGCGCCGCACTGTCGGAGGGTCAGTACTGAGGGGGTGTGCCGCACTGTCGGAGGGGCAGTACTGAGGGAGTGCCGCACTGTCGGAGGGGCAGTGCTGAGGGAGTGCCGCACTGTCAGGGGCATTATTGACGAGGTGCTGCACTGTCGGAGGATCAGTACTGAGGGAGTGCCGCACTGTCGGAGGGGCAGTGCTGAGGGAGTGCCGCACTGTCGGAGAGCAGTATAGAGGGAACGCGCACTGTCTGAGGTGCCGTCTTTTGAATGAGATGTTAAATCGAGGACCCATTTGCCGCCAATCCCCTATTTCTTGATTTCACCCCAGATTCTTTGTCCCACTCTATTCGATGTTGGTGGTGTCCTGCACTGTGGTCCTTGTATCTTCTCCGCCTCAAAAGAAAAGTTGCCTTGGTCCTTCCCTCTATTCAGGTAATGGTGTTTGTTTTGAACTTGGCAGGAAAAAGGGCGTCGTCATCAACATCTCTTCAGAAGCTGGGACTCACCCACATCCGCTACTCACCATGTATTCAGCTACCAAGGTATTTTCTTGTTATTTAACTGGCTCAGTGGATAGCGCTCTCGCTCTCAGAAGGTTGCAGGTTCGAGCCACGTTCCACGAGACTTGGGCACGTAATATAGGCCGACGCTCCAGTGCACTATTGAGAGTGCTGCATTGTCGGGAGGTGCTGCCCTTTGGATAACATGTTAAACCGAGGCCTGACTATTGCAGTGGCTCAACAGATGTTCCCCAGATTAGGGCATGTGCAGTAAACAAATGATTTCTGCTCATTTCCGTTAAGGGTAGAAATCACATACTGACGTGGAATCTTACAACGCAGGAGGAGTCTATTCTGCCCATCGAGCCTGTGCCGGCTCTTTGAAAGAGCTATCCAATTAGTCCCACTCCCCTGCTTTCTCCATAACACCACAGATCTTTCCCCTTAAAGTATTGAACCGATTCCTTTTCAAAAGTTACTATTGAATCTGCTCCCACCGCCCTTGCAGGCAGCGCGTTCCCGATCACAACAACTCGCTGCGTAAAAACATTCTCCCCATCTCCCCCTCTGGTTCCATCGCCGATTATCGTCAATCTGTGTCCCTCTGGTTACCGACCCTCCTGCCCCCGGGAACAGTGTCTCCTTATTTACGGTCATGGTTTTGAACACCTCTATTAAATCTCGCCTTATCCTTCCCTGCTCTAAGGAGAACAATCCCAACTTCTCCAGTCTATCCACCTCACTGAAGTCCTTCATCCCTGGACCCATTCTGCTAAATCTCCTCGGCACCCTCTCTAAGGCCTTGACATCCTTCCTGTGGTGGCCCAGCTTGGCCAGCTGCGCACTCACTATGATTTATAAAGGTTTAGCATAATTTGAATGTTTTAAGTAATGGGCAAAGGGGGCTGCAGGATCAGGGTGGTTCTTTTGATGACTGTGCTCTTCACTCTGGGCCCTTCTTCCCCCACAGGTCTTTGTTGATTTCTTTTCTCGAGCACTGAACGCAGAGTACAAGCCAAGGGGCATTATTGTACAGGTATGGCAAAACACATTACTTTTTTATTCTCCTTCCTGCTGATTGAAAACACTCAAGATAAGATGAGAATTGTAGAATGGACGTGGCAGCTGTGGGCGTGACTAGGATTGTTGGATGACCAAAGCATGTGAGGTGGGCTAATCTCATTCTTTGCCCAGTCTTGGTTGATGTGGCATTGTGGTGTTTCATCCCACGTAGTTTCGAGGTGTTGGCCTTGGCTCAATGGCAGCACTCTCGCCTCTCAGTCAGAAGGTTGTGGTTTCAACAACATCAATAACATCTTATATTTATATAGCGCCTTTCACATAAGACCATGTATAAGGGCTGCTGCTGTTCCCGGCATTTTTCCTGCAGCTGTCGTGCTGCAGAAATCATGTCAGTTGTGCTCCGTGACTGTGACTCCGGGAGGAGTTCCTCGGCCACGGGAAGAAGACGATTGAGGAGGACTCTAGTGACGACTTTCCCAGTGGCTGATAGCAGGGAGATTTCTCTGTAGTTGCCGCAGTCGGACTTGTCCCCTTTTTTAAACATTGGTTACGATTACTGCATCTCTGAGATCTCCCGGCATGCTCTCCTTCCTCCAGATGAGAGAGATGAGGTCGTGTATTCTCGCCAGTGCCTCTCCGCCATATTTCAGTGCCTCAGCAGGCTAACATCCCCAGCATCGAAACACTGACCACACTCGACCAGCTCCGCTGGGCAGGGCCACATTGTCCGCATGCCAGACACGAGACTCCCAAAGCAAGCACTCTACTCGGAACTCCTTCACGGCAAACGAGCCAAAGGTGGACAGAGGAAACGTTACAAGGACACCCTCAAAACCTCCCTGATAAAGTGCAACATTCCCACTGAAACCTCGGAGTCCCTGGCCCAAAACCGCCCTAAGTGGAGGAAGTGCATCCGGGAGGGCGCTGAGCACCTCGAGTCTCGTCGCCGAGAGCGTGCAGAAACCAAGCGCAGGCAGCGGAAGGAGCGTGCGACAAACCAGTCCCACGCTCCCCTTCCCTCAACCACTGTCTGTCCCACCTGTGACAGGGACTGTGGCTCTCGTATCGGACTGTTCAGCCATCACAGAACTCACTTCAGGAGTGGAAGCAAGTCTTCCTGGATTCCGAGGGACTGCCTATGATGATGATGATGATGATGAACATTGTAAACTGTCCCAAGGCACATCACAGGATTGCTAAAGACAAAACAAATAACGTCGACACTGAGCCACGTAAGAAATTAAGGCAGATGACCAAAAGCTTGGTGTGGAGCATAAACGCCGGCACAGACCTGTTGTGCCGAATGACCTGTCTCTGTGCTGTATGTTCTATGTACAAAGTCTGAGCAGGTGCTTGTGGCTCTGAATCCCAAGCACAAACTTACATTGATCGACAGTCACACTCAGGATCCTTGAGAATGGCTAATCTGAGAGAGAGATAGGCTCCAAATGTACAGGAGGGCGAGTTATTCTGAGGCAAAGGCATGCTAATCATCCCGTATCCGATCTTGGGAGTCCTTGTTGGTAGCTTGGCTCAGCTGATAGCACTTTCACTTCCTGAGTCAGAAGGTTGTGCCTTGAAGTCCCATTTCTGATTTGATCACTTTGGTGCAGTGTTGAGGAAAGCTGCAATATTAGATGTACCGTCTTTCAGATGAGATGTTAAACTGAGGGCACGTCTGCCTGCTCAGGTGGGCACTATTTGAAGAGGGGCAGGGAGTTTTCTGGATGTCCTGGCCAACAGTTCTCCCTCGACCAAGTCCCACTCACCCATCACCCCCTGTGCTCGCTGCCCCGTGTCCGAACTCGCACCGAGTCCCACTCACCCATCACCCCCTGTGCTCACTGCCCCGTGTCCCAACTCGCACCGAGTCCCACTCACCCATCACCCCCTGTGCTCGCTGCCCCGTGTCCTAACTCGCACCTAGTCCCACTCACCCATCACCCCCTGTGATCGCTGCCCCGTGTCCTAACTCGCACCGAGTCCTGCTCACCCATCACCCCCTGTGCTCGCTGCCCCGTGTCCTAACTCACACCCAGTCCCGCTCACCCATCACCCCCTGTGCTCGCTTCCCCGTGTCCTAACTCGCACCCAGTCCCGCTCACCCATCACCCCCTGTGCTCACTGCCCCGTGTCCTAACTCGCACCCAGTCCCGCTCACCCATCACCCCCTGTGCTCGCTGCCCCGTGTCCTAACTCGCACCCAGTCCCGCTCACTCATCACCCACTGTGCTCGCTGCCCCGTGTCCTAACTCGCACCCAGTCCCGCTCACCCATCACCCCCTGTGCTCGCTGACCTACATTGGCTTCCGGTTAAGCAACGCCTCGATTTCAAAATTCTCATCTTTGTTTTCAAATCCCTCCATGGCCCTCGCCCCACCCTATCTCTGTAATCTCCTCCAGCCCCACAACCCCCCGAGATATCTGCGCTCCTTTAATTCAGCCCTCTTGAGCATCCCTGATTATAATCGCTCCACCATTGGTGGCCGTGCCTTCTGTTGCCTGGGTCCTAATCTCTGGAACTCCCTCCCTAAACCTCTCCGCCTCTCTTTCCTCTTTCAAGACGCTCCTTAAAACATACCTCTTTGACCAAACTTTTGGTCATCTGCCCTAATTTCTACTTATGCGGCTCAGTGTCAAATTTTTTGTCTCATAGTACTCCTGTGAAGGGCCTTGGGTCATTTCACTACGTTAAAGGTGCTATATAAATACACGTTGTTGGTGACTAATACCATCGCAAACTGATCTAATTGGCTGTATGTGGGACTTGGCTATGCTGTGTTTGCTTATGTAACAACGATTACACTTCAAAAGTAATTAATTAGTGCTGGGGAATGCCCCGAGGATGTAAGACATGATACAGGTTTCCCTTCTTTCTCATCCAGTCCGTGCTGTGTTTAATGGACGGTCCAGGTGGAGCCCTGCGCTGAATCTAACTCACATCACACCCAACCTGAAAATACTGGCTGCTAAAAGTACAAGATATCTCTAATCTTGACTTGGATATCAACAACTTTCATTTATACAGCGCCTTTAACATAGTAAAACCTCCAAGGGTACTTAACAGCAGTGCTATCAGATAAAAATTGGACACTGATCCCCATCGGGAAATATTAGCTCAGGAGCATTATCAAACAAAATTTGACCTCGAGCTACACAGAGATATTAGGGCAGGTGCCAAAAAGCTTGGTCAAAGAGATAGGTTTTAAGGAACATTTTAAAGGAGGAGAGGTTTAGGGAGGGAATTCCAGAGCTTAGGGCCCAGGCAGCTGATGGTACGGCCGCCAATATGGAGTGATGGAAATCTGGGGGATGGGCAAGAGACCTTAATTGGAGGAGCGCAGAGATCTCTGGACAGAGGGGGGTGTTGTGGGACTGGAGGAGATTACTTAGAAAAGGGAGGGGACAGGCCATGGAGGGATCTGAAAACAAGGATGAGAATTTTGAAATCGAGGCGTTGCTTAACTGGGAGCCATTGCAGGTTAGCGAGCACAGGGGTGATGGGTGAGCGGGACTCAGTGCGAGTTAGTATACGGATAGCCAAGTTTTGGATGAGCTCAAGTTTATAGAGGGTGTAAGACACGAGGTTGACCAAGAGATCATTGGAATAGTTGGATATTTAACATCTTTCCTGCCACCTCAAACAATAAGAGAAATATTGTGTAAATAAGAAAAGTACGCAACATAGCTGAGATGGATGTTGTTTTTTAGTGCGTGATGCCTCTTTTGGTTTCCACCAACTTGACATCCAATATGGAAACCAATATGTTTGTGAAGCAAGCAGATGACTATGCCCGAGAAGCTCTGAACACAGTCGGGATAAGAGAGCGGACAAATGGCTGCTTGTCCCATGCCTTGCAGGTAAGCGCTAAAGTTACAAAGACGATGGGTGTGTAACGGCACCTCCAGCCATGGAGTTGAGCCCTGCATCTTGCGTGGTTATCTGGGTCAGGAGTTGAGATGCTGTAGCAACACTGAGTGAGATAGGCGGGGTGGGGGAAAGAGGGGAGAAATAAAACAGAAAATGTCTCTCCTCCTGATTGCGATCCGGTGACTCCTGATGGAAGGTCGACACCAACTGAGCACAGGGTTAGACCTTGCGATGATGCCTGCCACGGTTGACTATGCCGGCACCATTCAATGTCTGGACTCGCATGTGAAGGACCATTTTGGGGGTGCAGTACCCTGACACAGCTGGAGGCAGTGAGAAAATGGGGGAGGGGGTTGCACAAGAGACTGTCGCACGATAGCACAGCACTCTGGAGCCCCACTACTATAGGGTGGGCTGGTAATCCTCCATGCACATCGCTATCCACCGTGGCAGGTGACAAGTGAAGGCCATGCATTTCCTAATCTTGGACAGGAAAGCAATTGGGAAACCAAAATGAGTCTCGTGCTGGTGGAAGATGGTGGATGTTGTAACGTATTTGCTTCATGGGTTCTTTGCTTAAGAATTCATAGCAAGACATTGCCATTAGGAACTAGTTGAGTTATTTGCAAAGGTTTAACAATCACACTACACATTACCAGGCTCAGAATCATCCCCTGAACCCAACTGGCTGGGGTTTTATTGAGTCGTGTGAATATTACGTGATTGGCTAAGCCCCTCCCAACTCAACAGTTCTGCCAACCTGTGAGCATACCCACCCACACGGTGCATACGTGACAGGTGGGATGGGGGCCGTAGACCAGCCAGAATCCTGCTATCCAGCCACCCTAGCTGAGAGCGGGAATCTGTGGATTGGGCTTGGCTGTGTTACCTCCACCCTCCCCACCCCACACACCTCCCCCAGCGGTGGAATAGCCTGGGAGCCAAGCTGTTTAGGCTCACACAATAAGAATAGGGCATGGGGGAAGTAGCGGAGGGTGACCAGTGCCTGACAAGCTGTACTCCAGGGAGTATCACAGTATCAGCGACACTAGCTGAGCCAGCCAAGGAGCTCCGCACTCCAGCCCTTTCACTGCAAGGTGATCAGCAGTTTCCCCAAGGAACAGAAAATGTTGTATCATGCAGGCCATCAAGTCCAGAGATTTTCAAAAGGCATTTGATAAGGAGCCACATGAAAGGTTGTTACACAAGATAAGGGCTCATGGGGTTGTGAGTAATGTATTAGCTTAATTGCTTAAAGGACAGATAACAGAGTCGGGATAAATGGATTATTTTCAGGTTGACAGGCTGTAAGTAGTGGGGTGCCACAGGGATCAGTGCTGGAGCCTCAGCTATTTACAATCTATATTAATGACTGAAGTGAAGGGACCGAGTGCAATGGATCCAAGTTTGCTAATGATACAAAGCTAGGTGTGAGCTGTGAGGAGGTCGCAAAGAATCTGCAAAGGGATATAGACAGGTTAAACGAGTGGGCAATAAGGTGGCAGATGGAGTATAATGTGGAGAAATGTGAATTTATTCACTTTGGTAGGAAGAATAGAAAAAC
This sequence comes from Pristiophorus japonicus, assembly GCF_044704955.1. Taxonomy (NCBI): domain Eukaryota; kingdom Metazoa; phylum Chordata; class Chondrichthyes; family Pristiophoridae; genus Pristiophorus; species Pristiophorus japonicus. The sequence goes on from NC_091996.1 coordinate 96,044,170, forward strand.
TACTTTTTAAATAGTCAGACACTTAAATGTTGGTGTTCAAAGGCACCTGGGTGTCCTTGTACATGAAACACAGAAAGTTAACATGTAGGTAGGCAAATGGTATGTTGGCCTTTATTACAAGGGGGTTGGTTTACAAGAGAAAGGAAGTCTTATTAGAATTGTGCAGGGCTTTGGTGAGACCACACCCGGAGTACTGTGTACAGTTTTGGTCTCCTTATCTAAGGAAGGATATGCTTGCCTTAGAGGCAGTGCAGCGGAGGTTTACTAGATTGATTCCTGGGATGAGAGAGTTAGAATCATAGAATCATAGAAATTTACAGCACGGAAGAAGGCCATTTCGGCCCATCGTGTCTGTGCCGGCCGGCAGCATAAACCCACTTTCTAGCTCTTTGTCCCGAGCCCTATAGATTACAGCACATTGGGCCCAAGTTTCCACATGATTCGCGCCTGATTTTTAGGAGCAACTAGTGGAGAACGGACTATTTTAGAAATCGCAATTCTCCACATTTTTTTTTCTGCAGTTCTAGTCAGGTAGAACAGTTCTAGTTCAGAACAGAATTTTTTCTTCAAAAGGAGGCGTGTCCGGCCACTGACGCCTGATTTGAAAGTTTCCACAGTGAACATGTACTCCAAACTAAAGTAGAAGGGGCCATTGAAGATTTTTGTAGAACTGAAAAAACCTGTTCTACACATCAGGCGCAGGTTACAAATTAGGCGTCCAGAACGAGGTGGGGGGGAAGGGAACTCATTAAATTCGACGATAAATCCTTATTTATACTTCTACAAATATTATACAAATAAATCCAACCTGAATAAACATTTATAAGCCAAGAAAAGATTCAATAAACCATCTTCCTACCTGTGTGAAAGTGCTTCAGCCAGGGAGAATTCTGCAGCTGTTCGTGCCGCTGAGCGAGAGAGGGAGGGAGGGAGGGAGGGAGGGAGAGAGGGAGGGAGAGAGGGAGGGGAGGGAGAGGAGGGGGAGAGGGAGGAGGGGGAGAGGGGAGGGGGAGGGAGAGGAGGGGGAGAGGGGAGGGGGAGGGAGAGGAGGGGGAGAGGGGAGGGAGAGGAGGGGGAGAGGGAGGAGGGGGAGAGGGGAGGGGGAGGGAGAGGAGGGGGAGAGGGGAGGGAGAGGAGGGGGAGAGGGGAGGGAGAGGAGGGGGGGGAAGAGGGGGGGGAGGGGGAGGGAAGGGTGGGGAGGGGGAGGGAAGGGGAAGGGGGGGAGGGGGAGGGAAGGGGGGGAGTGGGGGGAAAGAGGGGGGAGGGGGGGGAAGGGGAGGGGGGGAGCGGACGTCGTATCGGGGCGGGGGAGAGCGGGTCTCGGGTCGGGTCGGGGGGGGGGGCGGGTGTCGGGTCTCGGTCAGGGGGAGCGGGTCTCGGGTCAGGGGGAGCGGGTGTTGGGGGGAGAAGCGGGTCTCGGGTCGGGGGGGGAGCGGGTGTCGGGTCTCGGTCGGGGCGGGGGGGAGCGGGTCTCAGGTGTCGGGGCGGGGGGGAGCGGGTCTCAGGTGTCGGGGCGGGGGGGAGCGGGTCTCAGGTGTCGGGGCGGGGGGGAGCGGGTCTCAGGTGTCGGGGCGGGGGGGAGCGGGTCTCAGGTGTCGGGGCGGGGGGGAGCGGGTCTCGGGTGTCGGGGGGAGAAGCGGGTCTCGGGTGTCGGGGGGGGGGAGCGGGTCTCGGGTGTCGGGGCGGGGGGGAGCGGGTCTCGGGTCGGGGGGGGAGCGGGTGTCGGGTCTCAGGTGTCGGGGCGGGGGGGAGCGGGTCTCAGGTGTCGGGGCGGGGGGGAGCGGGTCTCGGGTGTCGGGGGGGGGGAGCGGGTCTCGGGTCGGGGGGAGCGGGTGTCGGGTCTCGGTCGGGGCGGGGGGGGAGCGGGTCTCAGGTGTCGGGGCGGGGGGAGCGGGTCTCGGGTGTCGGGGGGGGGGAGCGGGTCTCAGGTGTCGGGGCGGGGGGGAGCGGGTCTCGGGTCGGGGGGAGCGGGTGTCGGGTCTCGGTCGGGGGGAGCGGGTGTCGGGTCTCGGTCGGGGCGGGGGGGAGCGGGTCTCGGGTCTCGGGTCGGGGGGAGCGGGTGTCGGGGGGAGAAGCGGGTCTCGGGTCGGGGGGGGAGCGGGTGTCGGGTCTCGGTCGGGGCGGGGGGGAGCGGGTCTCGGGTCTCGGGTCGGGGGGAGCGGGTGTCGGGGGGAGAAGCGGGTCTCGGGTCGGGGGGAGCGGGTGTCGGGGGGAGAAGCGGGTCTCGGGTCGGGGGGGGAGCGGGTGTCGGGGGGAGAAGCGGGTCTCGGGTCGGGGGGAGCGGGTGTCGGGGGAGAAGCGGGTCTCGGGTCGGGGGGAGCGGGTGTCGGGGGGAGAAGCGGGTCTCGGGTCGGGGGGGAGCGGGTGTCGGGTCTCGGTCGGGGCGGTGGGGGAGCGGGTCTCAGGTGTCGGGGCTGGGGGGAGCGGGTGTCGGGGGGGGGAGCGGGTCTCAGGTGTCGGGGGGAGCGGGTGTCGGGGGGAGAAGCGGGTCTCGGGTCGGGGGGAGCGGGTGTCGGGTGTCGGGTCTCGGTCGGGGCTGCGAGGGGGAGCGGGTGTAGGGTCTCGGCCGGGTCGGGGAGCGGGTCTCGGGTCAGGGCGGGGGGGAGCGGGTCTCGGGTCGGGCGGGGGGGAGCGGGTCTCGGGTCGGTCTCGGGTCAGGGCGGGGGGGGGAGCGGGTCTCGGGTCGGGCGGGGGGGGAGCGGGTCTCGGGTCGGGCGGGGGGGGAGCGGGTCTCGGGTCGGGTCTCGGGTCGGGTTGTGGGGGGGAGCGGGTCTCAGGTCGGGTTGGGGGGGGGGAGCGGGTCTCGGGTCACGGCTGGGGCGGGGGGGGGGGAGCGGGTCTCGGGTCTCAGGTCGGGTTGGGGGGGGGGAGCGGGTGTCGGGTCGGGTCTGGTCGGCGGGGCGGCGGGGGGGGGGGGGAGAGAGAGAGTGTCGGGTCTGGTCGGGCGGGGAGCAGGAGCTGGCCGTGGGAGAAGCCTCATTGACGCAGCCCCAGTGAGGCCATTGGGCCAGGGCTAGGGGCTGCGTGCTTCGGGCCCCTCCCACACAGTTCGGCGCCTGGAGCTACTGCACATGCGTGCCGACTGTAGCGCGCATGTGCAGAGGTCCCGGCACTGTTTTCAGCGCCGGGACCTGGCTCCGCCCCCCCACAGCTCGTGCTGGCTGCGCCGAGTGCCACAGGACCTGTAAGTCGGGGAGAATACCGAGGATTTTTTTAGGCGCCGTTTTAGGCGCGAAAAACGGGCGCCCAGCTCGGAGGAGCGCCCGTTTTTTTTCTTGTGGAAACTTGGGCCCTTTAAGTGCACATCCAAATATTTTTCAAATGTGGTGAGGGTTTCTGCCTCTACCACCCTTTCAGGCCGTGAGTTCCAGACCCCCACTGCCCTCTGGGTGAAGAAACTTCCCCTCATATCTCCTCTAAATCTCCTCTAATTACTTTAAATCTATGTCCCCTGGTTGGTGAACCCTCTGCCGAGGGAAACAGGTCCTTCCTATCCACGCTATCCAGGCCCCTCATAATTTTATACACCTCAATCAGGTCTCCTCTAAGCCTCCTCTGTTCCAAAGAAAACAGACCCAGCATCTCCAATCTTTCCTCATAGCCAAAATTCTCCAGTCCAGGCAACATTCTGGTAAATCTCCTCTGCACCCTTTCCAGTGCAATCACATCTTTCCTGTAATGTGGTGACCAGAACTGCACGCAGTGCTCCATCTGCGGCCCAACCAGTGTTTTATACAGTTCAAGCATGACCTCCTTGCTCTTGTATTCCATGCCGTGACTAATAAAGGCAAGTATTCCTTATGCCTTCTTAACCACCTTATCTATCTGGCCTGCTACCTTTCGGGATCTGTGGACCTGCCCTCCCAGGTCCCTTTGTACCTCTACAATTTTTCAGTGTTCTAAAAAGGGAGAGAGAACAGCCAGTTGTCGTGGTGCACATTGGTACCAACGACATAGGTAAAAAAAGGGATGAGGTCCTACGAAACAAATTTAAGGAGCGAGGAGGTAAATTAAAAAGTAGGATCTCAAAAGTAGTAATCTCAGGATTGCTACCAGTACCACATGCTAGTCAGAGTAGGAATCGCAGGATAGCTTGATCAGTGGTGCAGCAGGGAGGGATTCAAATTCCTGGGGCATTGGAACCGGTTCTGGGGGAGGTGGGACCAGTACAAACCGGACGGTCTGCACCTGGGCAGGACCGGAACCAATGTCCTAGGGGGAGTGTTTGCTAGTACTGTTGGGGAGGAGTTAATCTAATATGGCAGGGGGATGGGAACCAATGGAGGGAGTCAGAGGGAAACAAAAAGGAGATAAAAGCAAAAAACAGAAAGGAGATGAGAAAAAATGGAGGGCAGAGAAACGCAAGACAAAGAACAAAAAGGGCCACTGTACAACAAAATTCTAAAAGGACAAAGGGTGTTAAAAAAACAAGCCTGAAGGCTTTGTGTCTTAATGCAAGGAGTATCCGTTATAAGGTGGATGAATTAACTGTGCAAATAGATGTTAACAAATATGATGTGATTGGGATTATGGAGACGTGGCTCCAGAATGATCAGGGCTGGGAACTCAACATCCAGGGGTATTCAACATTCAGGAAGGATAGAATAAAAGGAAAAGGAGGTGGGGTAGCATTGCTGGTTAAAGAGGAGATTAGTACAATAATTAGGAATGACATTAACTTGAATGATGTGGAATCTATATGGGTAGAGCTGCAGAACACCAAAGGGCAAAAAACGTTAGTGGGAGTTGTGTACAGACCTCCAAACAGTAGTAGTGATGTTGGGGAGGGCATCAAACAGGAAATTATGGGTGCATGCAATAAGGGTGCAGCAGTTATAATGGGTGACTTTAATATGCACATAGATTGGGCTAACCAAACTGGAAGCAATACGGTGGAAGAGGATTTTCTGGAGTGCATAAGGGATGGTTTTCTAGACCAATATGTCGAGGAACCAACTAGGGGAGAGGCCATCTTAGACTGGGTGTTGTGTAATGAGAGAGGATTAATTAGCAATCTCGTTGTGCGAGGCCCCTTGGGGAAGAGTGACCATAATATGGTGGAATTCTGCATTAGGATGGAGAATGAAACAGTTAATTCAGAGACCATGGTCCAGAACTTAAAGAAGGGTAACTTTGAAGGTATGAGGCGTGAATTGGCTAGGATTGATTGGCGAATGATACTTGAGGGGTTGACTGTGGATGGGCAATGGCAGACATTTAGAGACCGCATGGATGAACTACAACAATTGTACATTCCTGTTTGGCATAAAAATAAAAAAGGGAAGGTGGCTCAACCGTGGCTATCTAGGGAACTCAGGGATAGTATTAAAGCCAAGGAAGTGGCATACAAATTGGCCAGAAATAGCAGCGAACCTGGGGACTGGGAGAAATTTAGAACTCAGCAAAGGAGGACAAAGGGTTTGATTAGGACAGGGAAAATGGAGTAGGAGAAGAAGCTTGCAGGGAATTATAAGACGGATTGCAAAAGGTTCTACAGATATGTAAAGAGAAAAAGGTTAGTAAAGACAAACGTAGGTCCCCTGCAGTCAGAATCAGGGGAAGTCATAACGGGGAACAAAGAAATGGTGGACCAATTGAACAAGTACTTTGGTTCGGTATTCACTAAGGAGGACACTAACAACATTCCGGATATAAGAAGGGTCAGAGGGTCTAGTAAGGAGTAGGAACTGAGGGAAATCCTTATTAGTCGGGAAATTGTGTTGGGGAAATTGATGGGATTGAAGGCCGATAAATCTCCAGGGCCTGATGGACTGCTTCCCAGAGTACTTAAGGAGGTGGCCTTGGAAATAGCGGATGCATTGACAGTCATTTTCCAACATTCCATTGACTCCGGATCAGTTCCTATCGAGTGGAGGGTAGCCAATGTAACCCCACTTTTTAAAAAGGGAGGGAGAGAGAAAACAGGGAATTATAGACCGGTCAGCCTGACATCGGTAGTGGGTAAGATGATGGAATCAATTATTAAGGATGTCATAGCAGCGCATTTGGAAAGAGATGACATGATAGGTCCAAGTCAGCACGGATTTGTGAAAGGGAAATCATGCTTGACAAATCTTCTGGAATTTTTTGAGGATGTTTCCAGTAGAGTGGACAAGGGAGAACCATTTGATGTGGTATATTTGGACTTTCAGAAGGCTTTCGACAAGGTTCCACACAAGAGATTAATGTTAAAGCACATGGGATTGGGGGTAGTGTGCTGACATGGATTGAGAAATGGTTGTCAGACAGGAAGCAAAGAGTAGGAGTAAATGGGTACTTTTCAGAATGGCAGGCGGTGACTAGTGGGGTACCGCAAGGTTCTGTGCTGGGACCCCAGCTGTTTACAATGTATATTAATGATTTAGACGAGGGGATTAAATGTAGTATCTCCAAATTTGCGGATGACACTAAGTTAGGTGGCAGTGTGAGCTGCGAGGAGGATGCTATGAGGCTGCAGAGCGACTTGGATAGGTTAGGTGAGTGGGCAAATGCATGGCAGATGAAGTATAATGTGGATAAATGTGAGGTTGTCCACTTTGGTGGTAAAAACAGAGAGACAGACTATTATCTGAATGGTGACAGATTAGGAAAAGGGGAGGTGCAACGAGACCTGGGTGTCATGGTACATCAGTCATTGAAGGTTGGCATGCAGGTACAGCAGGCGGTTAAGAAAGCAAATGGCATGTTGGCCTTCATAGCGAGGGGATTTGAGTACAGGGGCAGGGAGGTGTTGCTACAGTTGTACAGGGCCTTGGTGAGGCCACACCTGGAGTATTGTGTACAGTTTTGGTCTCCTGACCTGAGGAAGGACATTCTTGTTATTGAGGGAGTGCAGCGAAGGTTCACCAGACTGATTCCCGGGATGGCGGGACTGACCTATCAAGAAAGACTGAATCAACTGGGCTTGTATTCACTGGAGTTCAGAAGAATGATAGGGGACCTTATAGAAACGTTTAAAATTCTGATGGGTTTAGACAGGTTAGATGCAGGAAGAATGTTCACAATGTTGGGGAAGTCCAGAACCAGGGGTCACAGTCTAAGGATAAGAGGTAAGCCATTTAGGACCGAGATGAGGAAGAACTTCTTCACCCAGAGAGTGGTGCACCTGTGGAATTCTCTACCACAGAAAGTTGTTGAGGCCAATTCACTAAATATATTCAAAAAGGAGTTGGATGTAGTCCTTACTACTAGGGGGATCAAGGGGTATGGCAAGAAAGCAGGAATGGGGTACTGAAGTTGCATGTTCAGCCATGAACTCATTGAATGGCGGTGCAGGCTAGAAGGGCCGAATGGCCTACACCTGCACCTATTTTCTATGTTTCTATGTTTCTACCAGATAATTTGTATTCCCTTGCCTTGTTAGACCTCCCCAAATGCATTACCTCACACTTATCCGGATTGAATTCTATTTTTATAGAGATGTTATATTACAGGTCAAATAAAATATTACCACGTTGATTATTCAGCCCACCTGACCAGTTCATTGATATCTTCCTGCAGTCTGCAGCTTTCTTCTTCATTATCAACCACACAGCCTATTTTAGTGTCATCTGTAAACTTTTTAATCATACCCCCAACATTCAAGTCCAAGTCATTGATATATACCTCAAAAAGCAAGGGACCCAGCACTGAGCCCTGCAGAACCTCACTGGATACAGCCTTCCAGTCACAAAAACATCCATCAACTATTACCCTTTGCTTCCTGCCTCATGATCCAATTTTGGATCCAACTTGCCACTTTGCCCTGGATCCCATGGGCTTTTACTTTCGTGACCAGTCTGCCATGTGGGACCTTATCAAAAGCTTTGCTAAAATCCATATACACTACATCATACGTACTGCCTTCATTGACCCTCCTGGTTACCTCCTCGAAAGATTCAATCAAGTTAGTCAGACACGACCTTCCCTGAACAAATCCATGCTGACTGTCCTTGATTAATGAAGATTTATCCTGACCCTCAGGATTTTCTCCAATAATTTTTCCACCACTCATCATCATAGACGGTCTCTCGAAACGAGGATGACTTGCTTCCAAGCCAAAAGAGGATGAGTTCACAGGTGTTTCAATAAAGGACCCGAACTACATCCTGAAGGGTGGAAGATGCCTGTGGGTGGATTTTTTTAACGTGGGGTGGCCGTTACACACCAGCCACCACATGGGCTTGACAGAGCGAGGTCTTGGTCCAGTGGCAAGGGTTAACCAGGACGATTGGAGACCTGCTCTGCTGCATGGACCTAGTGCACACACTTATCGCAGTGTGGACTGACCTGTGCTACCCCTGGCCCTGAACTCACGCCTCCCTGGGCCCCCGATCACGACCCTCTACGGTCTCGCCCCGATCTCGCTGCTCCTGCTGTATCTGTATTTAATAATGCGAAGGCATAGTGTCTGTGAGTTACCTCTCGGGGTATTGTTCCCACTAATCACTTTAGATGGTGATGACATCAGTTGGCCTGGGTTCCCAGCCTATCAGTGTGAAATGCCCGTTTGCATATGATTGCACCTTAGCCAGGTTAGCCTGGCTCGAACTCCTGCCAGTCAATCCTATTCCCTAAGCTACCCCCACAAGCTTGCCAAACAGTACAGTTCATTCTTGGGATTTTGGATTTAAGGATTTAAAGTATTGTTCAGAAAAATGGCCAGAAAGCTGGTGCTACAAGGGCCTCCTCTGCATCCGTGAGCTGGACTATTTGTAGAGTCTCCCGCTCCCTCCAGCCCTCTCCGTCTATCGTGCATTTTGTGCTTTCTTCTACAAGGGGCGAAAAAATAGACCTTGTGAGTGAATGGAGGTCAGGTATTCACCCGTCGGATGTGGTGCATTCGGTAGGCTGACTGGCCTGTAATTACTCGGTCTATCCCTTTCTCCCTTTTTAAACAAAGGTACAACGTTAGCAGTCCTCAAGTCCTCTGGCACCACACCTGTAGCCAAAGAGAACTGGAAAATGATGGTCAGAGCCTCTGCTATTTCCTTGTTTGCGTCTCTTAACACCCTGGAATACATTTTATCTGGGCCTGGGGATTTATCCACTTTCAAAGCTTAATACTTCCTCTCTCACTATGTTTATCTTGTCTAACATTTCACACTACTTCTCCCTCATTGCAAAGTCTGCATCGCCCCTCTCCTTTGTGAAAACAATTGCAAAGTATTCATTCAGAATCATACCCACATCTTCTGTCTCCACACACAGATTTCCTTTGTGGTCTCTAATAGGCCCCACTCTTTCTCTAGTTATCCTCTTGCTCTTAATGTATTTATAAAACATTTTTGGGTTTTCCCTGATTTTACTTGTCAACATGTTTTCATGCTCTCTTTGCTTTCCTGTTATCTTTTTTAATTGCACCCCTACACTTCTTATACTCCTCTCAAATCTCTGCAGTATTGAGTTCTCGGAATCTATCATAAGCCTCCTTTTTTTTCTTTATCCTACCCTGTCTGTCCCTTGACATCCAGGGGCTCTAGATTTGTTAGCCCCACCCTTTTTTAAGGGAACATACTTGCTCTGTACCCTCAGGATCTGCTCCTTGACACTGATTTACCATCAAGTAGCCTTTTCCAGTCCACCTTGGTCAAATCCCATCTCAGTTCAGCAAAATTGGTTTTATCCTAATTGAGAACTTTTTTCCTGGTCCACCTTTGTCCTTTTCCATAACTACTCTAAATCTTACTGAATTATAATCACTAGTACCAAAATGTTCTCCCATTGATACCCTTTCCGCCGGCCCCTCTTCATTCCCCAAAACCAAGTCCAGAACCGCCCCCTCCCTTGTTGGGCTTGTTACATACTGGCTAAAGAAGTTCTCCTGCATGCATTTTAGAAATTCTATACCCTCTATACCATTCACACTGCTTTTTTTCCCCAGTTAATATTAGGGGAGTTAAAATCCCCCACTATTACAGCTCTGTAGATTTTGCACTTCGCAGCAATTTGCCCACATATTTGTTCTTCTATCTCCCTCTTACTGTTTGGGGGTCTATAGTACACTCCAGTAGTGCGATCGTTTCTTTTTTGTTCTTCAATTGAATCCATATGGCCTTGTTTGATGACCCCTCTAACATATCACCCCTTCTCACAGCTGTAACTGTTTCTTTAATTAATACTGTGACCCGCCCTTCTTTTTTACTCCCCTCTCTTATCCCATCTGAAAACCCTGTAACCAGGAATGTTGAGCTGCCATACATGTCCTTCTTTCAGCCATGTCTCAGTAATGGCTATAATGTCATACTCCCAATTGTCTATCTGTGCTCTCAGCTCATCTGTCTTATTCCCTGTACTCCTTGAATTGAAGTATATACTATTTAGTGCTGGCAAACTCCCTTGTTGTCTATTTTCCAGCCCTTGTTTCCTCTGTCTTCCAAATTCACTTTCTACTTTTCTGCTGCCCAATTCCAGCTTTGCTTCTCTGCCCACTGAATCCATTCTCCGGTTTCCATCCCCCTGCCAAGCTAGTTTAAACCCTCCCTAACAAATCTATGTGGAGAGATTGAGTAGATTGAGGCCATACTCTTTGGAGCTTAGAAGAATGAGAGGTGACCTCATTGAAACCTACAAGATTCACAGATTGACAGAGTAGATGCTGAGAGGTTGTTAAGCCTGGCTGGAGAGTCGACAACTAGGGGGCATAGACTCAGGATAAGGGTTCGGTCATTTAGAATGAGGAGACATTTTTTCACTGGGGTTTGTGAATCTTTGGTATTCTCTACTCCAGAGGGATGTGGATGCTCAGTTGAATATATTCACGGCTGTGATCGATTACATTTAAGGGAATGAAGGGAAATGGGGATCAGGCAGGAAAGTGGAGTTGAGGTAGAAGATCAGCCATGATCTTAGTGAGTGGCGGAGCAGGCTCGAGGGGCCGAATGACCGACTCCTGCTCCAATCCTTATGCCCTTATGTTGTCTGTATGTGAATGGAGGAGAAGGGCGATAGTCAAGTTGGGATCAGATGTCAGTTTATCCTGATGAAACTCTTTTTCTAAACTGTTCCTCCAGCATTTCTTCTTCGAAAGGCTATTTCCAGAATGGCTCCGACTGACCCAGTTCAGCTTAAATAACTTCAAGAAATGCATGGAAAGCAGAAAGCCATTCGTGGAGAAATGGCACAGGAAGTTCAAGACAACATAGTTGCAACATGATTGGAGGGGGTGGGGTGGTGGGGTGAAGGGAACTTCTCTCATACCATAATTATAGTGTGGTCCGCTCGTCATCTGGTGTTTGTGGTTTAGTTCAGTGACATGTTTAGTATGATCCATGCAACTGAATTTGTTGGGTCAGCTGAAGTGGTTTTCTCATTAGTAGTTTAAGATTTTAATGTTCTGTGCTGTTCACCTAAACTAGGGTTTTGAAGCGCGTTAGAAGGTCCTTGGAATTTGAAAGAGGGTTCAAAAGCGTGAAGCCAGACAGATTGTTTTAGATGAAAATTGAAACAGGGCCTGAAAAGTGTGTTCTAACATTTTGATATAATATTAAGAAATTGGGTTTGAGGCTAATTAGGGTGCTAATGGCGGTGGGTGATAAGTTTTGTGTTGGGAAATGGTTTGTGTCTGCAGCCACAAAATTCAGCACCTGGGCCCTGAGTGTGGGACAGAGCGCTAAGGGAGGCGTTCCACACCTCTCTTAGGGCACTAGGCCAGCTGAGCAACTGAACACCCCGAGCTAAACACCTCAGAGCGCCCTAAGAGGGGCCTCCCTGGAAAAGCAAATCCCACAAAAAACATTCCCAATACATTGCTCCCCCCACATAAACATAAATCACAAAAATAAAAACAGTCACACTTACTTGATGTAGTCATTTCTTCCCCCACTGCTGCCAGAACAGCTCGGACTGCCCGCTCCCACAATGTACACTGGGGGCGCTACGGGCTCAGCGGCAAACAAAAATCCTTGCGATGTCGAAACCGGGGTCGTTGCACACTGGCTCGAGGCAGTACTGGTCAGCATCGTCAGCACCGGAACACCGAATGTGCCGAGCGGCGCGAATGCTGGCGCTCGCAGCTCTGAACCCCTTTAGCGCCCCTGTTCCAACCCTTTCCAGGGGCGCGAAACGACTGAATTTCTACACCTACAAGTTTCTGAACACCAGGGAAGTGCAGAAAAAAGTTCAGTATGTGCAAAGTTAGCTTAAGGTTGAAGCTTGGGTCCCTAGCAAGGACGGCAGAGACTCTGTTCGCAGACTTAGCCTCGAGGACCGTAGAATGGCCAATGGTGCAACCAGCCTGCTATCCATGAGCCAACGTCATCTAAAGGACAGCCGCAACATTGGAGAAACCAAGAATGATGCGCTGAATTTAGATTTAACCTGGCAAAACCATACCACCGTCTTGAAAATCAGTGAGCAGTTGAGGCGAATAGCAAACCGATGCATTTAAGGGGAAAACATAGAAACACAGAAAATAAGTGCAAGAGTAGGCCATTCGGCCCTTTGAGCCTGCACCGCCATTCAATAAGATCATGGCTGATCATTCCTTCAGTACCCCTTTCCTGCTTTCTCTCTATACCCATTGATCCCCTTAACCGTAAGGGCCATATCTAACTCCCTCTTGAATATATCCAATGAACTGGCATCAACAACTCTCTGCGGCAGGGAATTCCACAGGTCAACAACTCTGAGTGAAGAAGTTTCTCCTCATCTCAGTCCTAAATGGCCTGCCCCTTATCCTAAGACTATGTCCCCTGGTTCTGGACTTCTCCAACATCGAGAACATTCTTCCCGCATCTAACCTGTCCAGTCCCGTCAGAATCTTATATGTTTCTATGAGATCCCCTCTCATCCTTCTAAAAACCAGTTGATCCAGTCTCTCCTCATATGACAGTCCAGCCATCCCTGGAATCAGTCTGGTGAACCTTCGCTGCACTCCCTCAATAGCAAGAATGTCCTTCCTCAGACTAGGAGACCAAAACTGGTCACAATATTCTAGGTGAGGCCTCACCAAGGCCCTGTTCAACTGCACTAAGACCTCCCTGCTCCTGTATTCAAATCCCCTAGCTATGAAGGCCAACATACCATTTGCCTTCTTTACTGCCTGCTGTACCTGCGTGCCCACTTTCAGTGACTGATGAACCATGACACCCAGGTCTTGTTGCACCTCCCCTTTTTCTAGTCTGCCGCCATTCAGATAATATTCTGCCTTCGTGTTTTTGCCCTCAAAATGGATAATCTCACATTTATCCACATTATACTGCATCTGCCATGCATTTGCCCACTCACCTAATCTGTCCAAGTCACCCTGTAGCCTCTTAGTGTCCCCCTCACAGCTCACACCGCCACCCAGTTTATTGTCATCTGCAAACTTGGAGATATTACACTCTCTTTCTTCATCCAAATCATTAATGTATATTGTAAAGAGCTGGGGTCCCAGCACTGAGCCCTGCAGCACCCCACTAGTAACTGCCTGCCATTCTGAAAAGGACCCGTTTATCTCGACTCTCTGCTTCCTATCTGCCAACCAGTTCTCTGTTCACATCAGTCCATTACCCCCAATACCATGCGCTTTGATTTTGTACACCAATCTCTTGTGCGGGACCATGTCAAAAGCCTTTTGAAAGTCCAAATACACCACACCCACTGGTTCCCCCTTGTCCACTCTACTAGTTACATCCTCAAAAAATTCCAAAGGATTCGTCAAGCATGATTTCCCTTTCATAAATCCATGCTGACTCGGTCCGATCCTGTCACTGCTTTCCAAATGGGCTGCTATTTCATCCTTAATGATTGATTCCAACATTTTCCCCACTACTGATGTCAGGCTAACCGGTCTATAATTACCCGCTTTCTCTCTCTCCTTCCTTTTAAAAAAAATGGCATTACATTAGCTACCCTCCAGTCCATAGGAACTGACCCAGAGTCGATAGATTGTTGGAAAATGATCACCAATGCATCCACTATTTCGAGGGCCACTTCCTTAAGTACTCTGGGATGCAGACTATCAGGACCCGGGGATTTATCGGCCTTTAATCCCATCAATTTCCCGAACACAATTTCCCGCCTAATAAGGATATCTTTCAGTTCCTCATTCTCACTAGACCCACTGTCCCAGAGTACATTCGGAAGGTTATTTGTATCTTCCTTTGTGAAGACAGAACCGAAGTATTGGTTCAATTGGTCTGCCATTTCTTTGTTCCCCATTATAAATTCACCTGAATCTGACTGCAAGGGACCTACGTTTGTCTTTACTAATCTTTTTCTCTTCACATATTTATAGAAGCTTTTGCAGTCAGTTTTTATGTTCCCTGCAAGCTTCCTCTCGTACTCTATTTTCACCCTCTTAATTAAACCCTTAGTCCTCCTCTGTTGAATTGTAAATTTCTCCCAGTCCTCAGGTTTGTTGCTTTTTCTAGCCAATTTATATGCCTCTTACTTGGTTTTAACACTATCCTTAATTTCCCTTGTTAACCACGGTTGAGCCACCTTCCCAGTTTTATTTTTACTCCAGTCAAGGATGTACAATTGCTGAAGTTCATCCATGTGATCTTTAAATGTTTGCCATTGTTTATCCACCTTCGACCCTTTAAGTATCCTCTGCCAGTCTATTCTAGCTAATTCACGTCTCATACCGTCGAAGTTACCTTTCCTTAAGTTTAGGACCCAAGTTTCCGAATTAACTGTGTCACTCTCCATCTTAATAAGGAATTCTACCATATTATGGTCACTTTTCCCCAAAGGACCTTGCACAACACGATTGCTAAGTAGTCCCTTCTCATTACACATCACCCAGTCTAGGATGGCCAGCTCCCTGGTTGGTTCCTCGACATATTGGTCTAGAAAGCCATCCCTAATACACTCCAGGAAATCCTCCTTCACCGCATTGCTACCAGTTTGGTTAGCCCAATCTATATGTAGATTAAAGTCGTCCATGATTACTGCTGTACCTTTATTGCACACATCCCTTATTTCTTGTTTGATGCTGTCCCCAACCTCACTACTACTATTTGGTGGTCTGTACACAACTCCCACTAGCGTTTTCTGCCCTTTGGAATTCCGCAGCTCCACCCATACCAATTCTACATCATCCAGGCGAATATCCTTCCTTACAATTGCATTGATTTCCTCTTTAACCAGCAACGCCACCCTGCCTCCTTTTCCTTTCTGTCTATCCTTCCTAAATGCTGAATACCCTTGGATGTTGAGTTCCCAGCCTTGGTCACCCTGGAGCCATGTCTCTGTGATGCTAATCACAGCGTATCCGTTAACTGCTATCTGTGCAGTTAATTCATCCACCTTATTCCGAATACTCCTCGCATTGAGGCACAGAGCCTTCAGGCTTGTCTTTTTAACATACTTTGCCCCTTTTGAATTTTGCTGTAATGTGGCCCTTTTTGCTTTTTGCCTTGGGTTTCTCTGCCCTCCATTTTTACTATTCTCCTTTCTATCTTTTGCTTCTGCCCCCCTTCTATTTCCCTCTGTCTCCCTGCATAAGTTCCCATCCCCCTGCCATATTAGTTTAACTCCTCCCTAACAGCACTAGCAAACACCCCCCCCTAGGACATTGGTTCTGATCCTGCCCCGGTGCAGGCCGTCCGGTTTGTACTGGTCCCACCTCCCCCAGAACTGGTTCCAATGCCCCAGGAATTTGAATCCCTCCCTTCTGCACCATTTCTCAAGCCATGTATTCATCTGACCTATCCTGCGATTCCTACTCTGACTAGCACGTGGCACTGGTAGCAATCCTGAGATTACTACTTTTGAGGTCCTACTTTTTAATTTAACTCCTAGCTCCCTAAATTCGTCTCGTTTTTTACCTATATCGTTGGTACCTATATGCATCACGACAACTGGCTGTTCACCCTCACTTTTCAGAATGTCCTGCACCCGCTCCGAGACATCCTTGACCCTTGCACCAGGGAGGCAACATACCATCCTGGAGTCTCGGTTGCGGCTGCAGAAACGCCTATCTATTCCCCTTACAATTGAATCCCCTATCACTATCGCTCTCCCACTCTTTTTCCTGCCCTCCTGTGCAGCAGAGCCAGCCACGGTGCCATGAACTTGGCTGCTGCTGCCCTCCCCTGATGAGTCATCCCCCTCAACAGTACCCAAAGCAGTGTATCTGTTTTGCAGGGGGATGGCCTGAGGGGACCCCTGCACTACCTTTCCTGCACTGCTCTTCCTGTTGGTCTTCCATTCCCTATTTGGCTGTGGACCCTTAACCTGTGGTAAGACCAACTCACTTAATGTGCTATTCACGTCATTCTCAGGGAAGCTGGATAAACACCGGAGGGAGAAAGGAATACAAGGATATGCTGGCAGGGTGAAATGAAGTAAAGTGGGAGGAGGCTCGTGTAGAGTATAGACACCGGCATGAACCTGTTGGACCAATGTGCTGTACATTCTATGTAATCTTATGCGAAAAATGGTAATTTGTCATGCTATAACCAAATAAATGCTGCATTATGGTGATGTGTACAATTACATTTACTGCTGTGTTTAAGGTGATTAAGATTCTATTCATTAATCTTGAACCAGGCACTTTGATAGTGATTGCCAAAACCGACCTAATTTCCGATCAAGAGTCAGGCAACCCTGGGGCTGTGCTTGCCCAATTCGCAGGCTCGGGAAGGCCGGTGTGATATATTCACAGAGCACAAGCACACACAGCTTTCTAACATGGCCGGCAGCTCTCAGAAGTCTCCGGAATCTGCTGCTTCTGTTTAATTATTAACTCTAGTTGCAGTACATAATACGTCCACATCCACAGTGTGGAGCTACAAACATTACAAGTTCACAGACATTACTCTTCTCCCTCCTTAATGAAGAAGTTATTATAACAACATCATACATAACTTGCATGTTTATACATAACACAGGATATAGACTTACTTTTATCCATATTTACAAATTTAACTTTACCACTTGTTTTCTGTTTTGAAGAGGATACCTTCGCTCTCGAACAGAACCTTCTAACCATGGTGTCAAATCTAAACTCATTCGAGGCTCATCCTGAGGAATTGTGACTCGGTCTTGATAAAGATAGAGTACATCGTGAATCAGTGTACGACATGTCAATCGGTAAGCAAGCAACCATTACAGCCATGGAAATGGCCTCCCAGGGTGTGGCAAAGGCTACATATTGATTTTGCTGAGTTAGAAGGAGAACAATTGTTCACTGTGATTGATAGCCATTTGAAGTGGGTTGAGGTGTTTCTAATGTGGAAAATAACAAGTAAAACATTGGAATTTTGCGAAGTTTATTTTCTTCATTTGACCTCCCAAAAGAAATTGTTTCGGATAATGGACCACAATTCAATTCCGAAGAATTTGCACAATTTACAAGCAAAAATGGTGTGAAACATACCAAGGTTCCACCATACCATCCTGCTTCGAATGGTGCAGCAGAGCGCTCCACGGAATTCCTTGATTTTCATTTGAACTCCCTTTAACTTCAGGCTCTTTGTTTCCTGACTCGGACTCAGACTTTCATTCTGATTCTCTCCTGGATTTGTTTCCTGTACATTGGATTTAGGATTTGCTACTGGTGTATCAAAACTATCTGATGAATCAGAAATAATTGAATCATTCCCACCTTCAATTCCTTCTATGTCTGTAGATAAAATATGATCAATATGAACAAACCTAACCTCTCCATTATCAAACATCTTTACCAAATATGAGACCACATATCTTCACCACTCTTCCTGGTAACCACTTTAACCATTTATGATGATGGTTCTTCACTCTCACCTTCTGGTTTAATTTCACACTTCTCTATTTTACTCTACCTCTATCATGATTCTCTTTCTGTCTTAATTGTGTCTCTTCTACAGACTGTGCCAAATTTGGTTTTAACAACGAGAATCTAGTTCGTGGCTGTCGTTTGAGAAACAACACTGCTGGTGTTCTACCAGTAGTTTTTTTAAGGAATATTTCGATATGTAGTCAAAAAATTTGCCAATTTGTGATCCAATGTTTCCTTGGATTTGGATCTAACATTTGTTTTATGAGGGCACGTTTTACAATTTGTACAGTGCGCTCTGCTGCACCATTCGAAGCAAGATGGTATGGTGGAACCTTGGTATGTTTCACACCATTTTTGCTTGTGAATTGTGCAAATTCTTCGGAATGGAATTGTGGTCCATTATCCGAAACAATTTCTTTTGGGAGGTCAAATGAAGAAAATAAACTTCGCAAAATGTCCAATGTTTTACTTGTTATTTTCCACATTAGAAACACCTCAACCCACTTCGAATGGCTATCAATCACAGTGAACAATTGTTGTCCTTCTAACTCAGCAAAATCAATATGTAGCCTTTGCCACACCCTGGGAGGCCATTTCCATGGCTGTAATGGTACTGATGGTGGTTGCTTGCTCACCGATTGACATGTCGTACACTGATTCACGATGTACTCTATCTTTATCAAGACCTGGCCACAATAAACAACTGCGTGCAAAACTCTTGGTCAAGCACATTCCCAGGTGCTGGTCAGAAGAACATAAGAACATAAGAATTCGGAACAGGAGTAGGCCATCTAGCCCCTCGAGCCTGCTCCGCCATTCAACAAGATCATGGCTGATCTGGCCGTGGACTCAGCTCCACTTACCCGCCCGCTCCCCGTAACCCTTAATTCCCTTATTGGTTAAAAATCTATCTATCTGTGATTTGAATACATTCAATGAGCTAGCCTCAACTTCTTCCCTGGGCAGAGAATTCCACAGATTCACAACCCTCTGGGAGAAGAAATTCCTTCTCAACTCGGTTTTAAATTGGCTCCCCCGTATTTTGAGGCTGTGCCCCCTAGTTCTAGTCTCCCCGACCAGTGGAAACAACCTCTCTGCCTCGATCTTGTCTATCCCTTTCATTATTTTAAATGTTTCTATAAGATCGCCCCTCATCCTTCTGAACTCCGAGCAAAGACCCAGTCTACTCAATCTATCATCATAAGGTAACCCCCTTATCTCCGGAATCAGCCTAGTGAATCGTCTCTGTACCCCCTCCAAAGCCAGTATATCCTTCCTTAAGTAAGGTGACCAAAACTGCACGCAGTACTCCAGGTGCGGCCTCACCAATACCCTGTACAGTTGCAGCAGGACCTCCCTGCTTTTGTACTCCATCCCTCTCGCAATGAAGGCCAATATTCCATTCACCTTCCTGATTACCTGCTGCACCTGGACCCCCAGGTCCCTCTGCACCTCAGCATGTTGTAATTTCTCCCCATTCAAATAATATTCCCTTGTACTGTTTTTTTTTCCAGGGTGGATGACCTCACACTTTCCGACATTGTATTCCATCTGCCAAACCTTAGCCCATTCGCGTAACCTATCTAAATCTCTTTGCAGCCTCTCTGTGTCTTCGACACAATCCGCTTTCCCACTAATCTTTGTGTCATCTGCAAATTTTGTTACACTACACTCTGTCCCCTCTTCCAGGTCATCTATGTATATTGTAAACAGTTGTGGTCCCAGCACCGATCCCTGTGGCACACCACTAACCACCGATTTCCAACCCGAAAAGGACCCATTTATCCCGACTCTCTGCTTTCTGTTAGCCAGCCAATTCTCTATCCATGCTAATACATTTCCTCTGACTCCGCGTACCTTTATCTTCTGCAGTAACCTTTTGTGTGGCACCTTATCGAATGCCTTTTGGAAATCTAAATGCACCACATCCATCGGTACACCTCTATCCACCATGCTCGTTATATCCTCAAGGAATTCCAGTAAATTAGTTAAACATGATTTCCCTTTCATGAATCCATAATGCGTCTGCTTGATTGCACTATTCCTATCTAGATGTCCCGCTATTTCTTCCTTAATGATAGCTTCAAGAATTTTCTCCACTACAGATGTTAAACTAACTGGCCTATAGTTACCTGGCTTTTGTATGCCCCCTTTTTTAAACAGAGGCGTTACATTAGCTGCTTTCCAATCCGATGGTACCTCCCCAGAGTCCAGAGAATTTTGGTAGATTATAACGAATGCATCTGCTATAACTTCAGCCATCTCTTTTATTACCCTGGGATGCATTTCATCAGGACCAGGGGACTTGTCTACCTTGAGTCCCATTAGCCTGTCCAGCACTATCCCACTAGTGATAGAGATTATCTCAAGGTCCTCCCTTCCCATATTCCCGTGACCAGCAATTTTTGGCATGGTTTTTGTGTCTTCCACTGTGAAGACCGAAGCAAAATAATTGTTTAAGGTCTCAGCCATTTCCACATTTCCCATTATTAAATCCCCCTTCTCATCTTCTAAGGGATCAACATTTACTTTAGTCACTCTTTTCCGTTTTATATATCGGTAAAAGCTTTTACTATCTGTTTTTATGTTTTGTGCAAGTTTACTTTCGTAATCTATCTTTCCTTTCTTTATTGCTTTCTGAGTCATTCTTTGCTGTCGTTTAAAATTTTCCCAATCTTCTAGTTTCCCACTAACCTTGGCCACCTTATACGTCACGGAGGTCTGCTAATAATTTGGACCTGAATTTATTTGGTATAACCACTCTTGCACCCCACATGATACAATCTTTATCGACTGATAATTAATTCCTACGAATGAAGAATGGATGAATATCTTTGTCTGTTACATGGTTTGGCCATCCATTTGCAATATAATCACACACCTTTGACATCACTGGGTCATGTTTGGTTGCTCTTCCAATCTCTTCAGCTGTGACTGGCAGTTCATCAATGTATGAAAAATAAAACACTTCTTCCCTATCGGGTGTAACTTGTGATGGGGAAGGCAATCTAGTCATTGCATCAGCATTACTGTGATCAGCTGATCGTCTGTATTCAATATCATATGTATATGATGACAAAATCAAAGCACATCTTTGCATTCGGGCTGCAGGTAATGTTGGAACTTCCCATAATAGTTCAAAAGACCCAAGAATGAACGAAGTTCAGTGACATTCCTGGGATAGGATGCATTTCTGATTGCATCCAGTTTTCCCTTGGTTGGATGTAAGCCATCTTTGTCTACTCTGTACCCTAAGTACTCCACTGAGGTTTGAAATAACTCACACTTACGAGCAGACACTCGTACTCTGTGCTTCTCTAGCCATTTGAGGACTTCATTCAATATGTTATTATGAATTTGCCTATTTGGTGCTGAAATTAGTATGTCATCCAAATAACATAACTACCCCTTCAATACCTTGCAAAATCTGGTTCATCACCCCTTGGAATATGGCAGGGGCGGAAGACACTCCAAACGGTAGCCTATTAAATTGATATAGACCTAGATGAATATTTATAGTCAAACATGGCTTGGACTCCTCATCTAGTTCAAGCTGTAAGTAGGCATTCGTAAGATCCAGTTTTGAGAAGATCTGACCACCTGTCAGTGTTGTGAACAAATCTTCTATATTTGGCAATGTATTGGGGACATTACTCTCTAGAACCTGGTTTATAGTTACTTTATAATCACCACACAATCTTACTTACCATCAGACTTGGGTACAACAACAATGGGTGTAGCCCAATTACATTGATCTATCTTAGAAATAATGGGGTCAAGTTTTGGCCTGAGTTGCTCCTATTTTTTTAGAGCAACTAGTTTAGATTGGAGTATCTTAGAAATTGCAATTCTCGGCATTTAGTTTGCTCCAGTTCTAGTGAGTGAGAACAGTTCCATTTTAGAACAGATTTTTTTTTTCCAAAAGGGGCCGTGTCCAGCCACTTACGCCTGTTTTGCAAGTTTAGGCAATAAAAACTTACTCAAAACTAACTTAGAATGGAGTAAGTATAGCCTTCACTTAGAAATCAGGTGTAGGTTACAAATCAGGCGTAGGGAACGAGAGATGTGGCTGGGGGAAATTTACAAACATTAAACACAACTTTTACAAATAAACATCCATCATCAATAATAAATGATAAATAAACCAATAAATCAATCAAAAATTTCTTTTTAAAATAATAAAAAAAATAATTCAATAAATAATAAATTATTTCTACTCACCTGCTGCAGCACCAGGGAGAAGAGAGAGAGGCGGGGGGAAGAGAGGGGGGGGAGCGAGAGAGAGGGGGGAGAGAGAGAGAGGGGTGGGGAGCGAGAGAGAGGGGGGGAGAGAGAGAGAGGGGGGAGAGAGGGTGGGGAGAGAGAGAGAGGGGGGAGAAGAGGAACGGGGAGGGGAGAAGAGGAATGGAGGTGGGGGGAGAAGAGGAATGGAGGGAGGGGAGAAGAACGGGGGGGGGAGAAGAGGAATGGAGGGGGGGGAGAAGAGGAATGGAGGGGGGGAGAAGAGGAATGGAGGGGGGGAGAAGAGGAATGGAGGGGGGGGAGAAGAGGAATGGAGGGGGGGAGAAGAACGGGCGGGGGGGGGGAGAGAAGACGACGATGCCGAGGACTTCGAGCGTGGCCCGCCCCCAGTGAGATGCCGGGCGGGCGGGCCCCGTCGACGAGGTAAGATGCATCAGGCCACACCTAGAGTACAGTTTTGGTCTCCATATTTAAAGAGGGATATACTTGCATTGGCGACAGTTCAGAGAAGGTTCACGAGGTTGTTTCCGGAGATGAGGGGGTTGACTTATGAAGATAGGTTGAGTAGCTTGGGCCTATATTCATTGGAGTTCACAAGAATGAAAGGTGATCTTATCGAAAGATATAAGATAATGAGGGGGCTCGACAAGGTGGATGCAGAGAGGATATTTCCACTCATAGGTGAAACTAAAACTAGGGCACGTAATCTCAGAATAAGGGGCTGCCCATTTAAAGCTGAGATGAGGAGGAATTTCTTCTCTCAGAGGGTTGTAAATCTACGGAATTATCTGCAACAGAGAGCTGTGGAGGCTGGGTCATTGAATAAATTTAAGGTGGAGATAGACAGAATAAAGGGTTATGGGGAGCGGGCAGGGAAGTGGAGCTGAGTCCATGATCAGATCAGCCATGATCATATTAAATGGTGTTGGGGGTTGTCTCAATAATGAGCTTCAGGCAGTAGTACAATGCAACAAAGCGAGTTTATTCAAGCTTGTACCACATATGCGAGAGAGGTCATTAGGGCAGTCCCAAGTGAAGCTCTACCTTTACATATAATAGCCAGGTCTTATATACTTTATGTTCCGCATTACCTAATGGCCCTGCCTACTTTTTAGAACATTCTATATTTCATCATTCTCTTGGTGATCAGAAAAACAACTTTAAATTCCTCTCAACTTTGTACCCGATGTTAATTTTTAGCTCCCTTCTGTTGCCACGTATTATCTAATGTCTGATTGTTCCTCCATGTGGTTGGGCTGAGCTTCAGTTTCTCCAACTTCAGTTTTTACTCATACTGACTTGTTATTCCTAAAGGCTATTTCTATACCTGTGCAAGCTAAGTCCTAACCTGTTCTTGTTATGCTATTTTCCTTGCTTTTATGCCTTAGCCTGCTATTTTAATTCGCCCTCTCCTCACTGCAACCCCTTCAGTCCCCCCTTATGGTCCTTGGACATAGCGTGTCCGAAACAGGCCATATATCTATAACTTAGTAGCATTCAGTAACTTTTCAGAAATGTTGTCATTCTTCCTTTGTACCCTTGGTTTCCATTCCTTATACGTGCTTCGTACAACACATAAGCATATTAGCAATCCGAGCACAAGCAAGCCTTGCACAACAACCAATACATGTGATATTATTCTTTTCCAGAGGTGTATATTACCATTCAAACCCCAATTCCACATATTAGCCCAAAGTCCAGAGTCAACAAGTGCTTTGTCTGCCTCCTCTGCATGCATCCTGATTTCCTTTTTTTAGTTGGGTCCACTCATGTACAATATCTTTGGCCTTTTCCACGATCTTTTCCCAATCAGCTGTCAAGGGTGGTAATGGTGAGAACTGAGTACACACAAATGATGCAGTTCTTCATCTGAGTTCAAGTTTCCCAAAGTCTTGTTGTTATTGATGCCGTAAATTACACTTCTTGGGGCTTCCTTAAATTCGTGTCACATATAACAATGTCTATTGTCAAATGTGTAAACACCATATTATTATCCAGTATGGAGCACATCACTCCTCCATTTTAATTTACAGCATCAGTAACAACATACATCAGTTTTTCCCACATTAGTATATTGTATACATTTCTCATTCTGGCATGGTTTAATCGATATTGCACACGTGTTATACGTCAGGAATCCACATTCCCTCAACAGTGTGCTGATCACACTCTGTGGACATGCTCATTGATTATTCCCTGGTTTACACATACTTAAATCTATACCTTTAGTGCTCTCCTTTATCTTTATAGCATGTTTGGGCGGACTTGTGAGTGATATCCACGTCCCTTGATGTACTTTTCCAATGTTGTGTACCTTATACAGAGAGTAGAATGCTGCTAGTTGCTTGGGGATATGCGTAAGTATTCCTACATAGTACACTTCTTCCTTCTTATACCTGTCACTAACCCCATTAACTATGGTGATATCCCTTAAATCGCATGGCTCAGCCTGCTTGTGGGTCCAATTGTTTAACATATCGTTCATTATCCAATCAGGTACTTGGTGCATCTGTATTTGTAGGAGATTTACCTGTATATTAGACAGCAACCATATGGTTAACGTAGCACAACTATTTTGGTTGTGCACTTTAACCAAATGCCTCCTGGAAGGGGAGTCAAACTCCAAAATACATTTTTTTTCCAGTGTCCCTTTTTTTTTGGGGGGGGGATTTAAGGCACTAAAGAGATAAATTATACAAGTGCCCCCTGGCTAAAAGGGGGGGGGGGCACTAAATCCAGCAAATTAAACAAATTAAACTTTAAACTTAAATGATCAAATTAAAATGTGGTTGCCGGGGGTGATGATGCACTCCAGTCCCTCCGGCGCCCACCTCTCGCGGAAGGCCGCGAGCGTACCGGTGGACACCGCGTGCTCCATCTCCAGGGACACCCTGGCTCGGATGTAACCACGGAAGTGAGGCAGGCAGTCGGGCTTAATAACCCCCTCGACCGCCCTCTGCCTGGACTGGCTGATAGGTTAACGTAGCACAAGCAGTTCCCACATTTTGGGCTTCTGTTATATTTCCTACTCTAGCATTAATCTGATTTATCGTGTCCTGTATTGGCTCTATTAAGGTTGCTGCATCCGCTATTATCTGTGACCCTCCCTTTCCTGTCTTGCTTATTACCTCACTATCCTTATATCCCTGTTCTATTATCGTTCTCATTGATCTTTTTAACATTAGCAACTGCTCCTCGATCTCGCTTATATCTATTGTATTAACTGTCGCTACTCCTGCTGCGTACATCGCTCCTGCCATCTTTATCACACCTCGCTTCTGTCGTTTTTCGTTTGTTTTCTTAAATTGCATGCGATACCATTGTTGCTTTAAAAGATGGGAGTATAATTTCTTTCTTACTGTATTACACCATTTAGGTAATTCTATCTGGCCTACATTCAAGATTACCCTAACTGCAACATACCCTGGCACAAGTATCACCTTTTCCGTACTTTTTTCAAGTATTAATCCCTGTCCTTCCAATTTACTCTGTGCATCATTACAGGCAACTGGTTCGGGTGTGGCAATTGGGTTGTAATTGGGATTGAGGTGGCCATTCCGGGCTCCGACCTTATGTAAAAGTCTATAAGTCCATCATGTGTACTATTAGTACAATTACCCCTTTCATCCGTGTGTCCAAATGTTTCGCTTCCATTTCCTTCACAGGTCATACATAGTCCTTCTTGCGTACACTGGGTCTTATTTTGGTTCGTGGTCATTGCAGCGTTATCAGGTGTATTGGCATTTCCCTCTGTTCTGGCTCCCGGGCTGGCAATCAGGAGTGTGCCGGCGCAGCTAATCAGTGTACACCTTTAAATGGGACCAATCTTTCCACTTTCGTCCTTTGTCTCTATCGTGGCGCATGTTTCTCTGGTCACAATTGTTATATATGTAAACTCGTATTTACTCTGTACCGCCACCAATGGGCTCATCCCCTGGAGTCTCAAGGGATCCCATAATCCCTTGGGAGCACAGGTATTTAAGGAGGCTTCACAGGTCGGAGAGGCAGTCTGGAGACATAGAAACATAGAAAATAGGTGCAGGAGTAGGCCATTTAGCCCTTCGAGCCTGCACTGCCATTCAATGAGTTCATGGCTGATCATTCCTTCAGTACCCCTTTCCTGCTTTCTCTCCATACCCCTTGATCCCCGTAGTAGTAAGAACTACATCTAACTCCTTTTTGAATATATTTAGTGAATTGGCCTCAACAACTTTCTGTGCTAGAGAATTCCACAGATTCACTACTCTCTGGGTGAAGAAGTTTCTCCTCATCTCTGTCCTAAATGGCTTACCCCTTATCCTTAGACTGTGACCCCTGGTTCTGGACTTCCCCAACATTGGGAAAATTCTTCCTGCATCTAACCTGTCTAAACCCGTCAGAATTTTAAACGTTTCGATGAGATCCCCTCTGATTCTTCTGAACTTCAGTGGATACAAGCCCAGTTGATCCAGTCTTTCTTGATAGGTCAGTCCCGTCTTCCCGGGAATCAGTCTGGTGAACCTTCGCTGCAATCCCTCAATAGCAAGAATGTCCTTCAAGTTAGGAGACCAAAACTGTACACAATACTCCAGGTGTGGTCTCACCAAGGCCCTGTACAACTGTAGTAACACCTCCCTGCCCCTCTACTCAAATCCCCTCACTATGAAGGCCAACATGCCATTTGCTTTCGTAACCGCCTGCTGTACCTGCATGCCAACCTTCAATGACTGATGTACCATGACACCCAGGTCTCGTTACACCTCCCCTTTTCCTAATCTGTCACCATTCAGATAATAGTCTGTCTCTCTGTTTTTACCACCAAAGTGGATAACCTCACATTTATCCACATTATACTGCATCTGCCATGTATTTGCCCACTCAACTAACCTGTCCAAGTCACCCTGCAGCCTCTTAGCGTCCTCCTCACAGCTCACACTGCCACCTAGCTTAGTGTCATCCGCAAACTTGGAGACATTACACTCAATTCCTTCATCCAAATCGTTAATGTATATTGTAAAGAGCTGGGGTCCCAGCACTGAGCCCTGCGGCACCCCACTAGTAACTGCCTGCCATTCTGAAAAGGACTCGTTTATCCCAACACTCTGCTTCCTGTCTGCCAACCAGTTCTCTATCCACGTCAGTACATTACCCCCAATACTATGCGCTTTGATTTTGTACACCAATCTCTTGTGCGGGACCTTGTCAAAAGCCCTTTGAAAGTCCAAATACACCACATCCACTGGTTGTCCCTTGTCCACTCTATTAGTTACATCCTCAAAAAATTCCAGTAGATTCGTCAAGCATGATTTCCCTTTCATAAATCCATGCTGACTCGGTCCGATCCTGTCACTGCTTTCCAAATGGGCTGCTATTTCATCCTTAATGATTGATTCCAACATTTTCCCCACTACTGATGTCAGGCTAACCGGTCTATAATTACCCGCTTTTTCTCTCCCTCCTTTTAAAAAAGTGGCGTTACATTAGCTACCCTCCAGTCCATAGGAACTGATCCAGAGTCGATAGATTGTTGGAAAATGATCACCAATGCATCAGACCTTTTGTAGGTGTAGAACCGGTACCTCGCCATCAGAACGCTTTATTTCGGGTTCAAATGCTCTCGGACCAGTGTGCACAAATCATCGTATGATTTCTCCGTGGGTTTCGCTGGAGTGAACAGATTCTTCATGAGGCCATACGTTGGTGCCCCACTGACGGTGAGGAGGATCGCCCTTCGTTTGGTAGCGCTCTCTTCCCCACCTAGCTCATTGGCCACGCAGTATTGGTCGAGTCGCTCCACAAGTTTCCCAATCATCTCCCTCCGAGAATTTCTCCAGGATGACCACTGTTCTCTGCATTTTTGGGTTCGCTATCTGTATCTCGTCGCCAGTTGTTGTGTACGGAGAAAGAGTAAGACTGAACACTGTGAGCTCAAAGTAAAGTGTGACCTTAGTCTTTTAAGT
This sequence comes from Pristiophorus japonicus, assembly GCF_044704955.1. Classification (NCBI taxonomy): domain Eukaryota; kingdom Metazoa; phylum Chordata; class Chondrichthyes; family Pristiophoridae; genus Pristiophorus; species Pristiophorus japonicus. The sequence goes on from NC_091996.1 coordinate 96,072,022, forward strand.
ACTCTGGGATGCAGACTATCAGGACCCGGGGATTTATCGGCCTTTAATCCCATCAATTTCCCTAACACAATTTCCCGCCTAATAAGGATATCTTTCAGTTTCTCATTCTCACTAGACCCACTGTCCCCGAGTACATTCGGAAGGTTATTTGTATCTTTCTTTGTGAAGACAGACCGAAGTATTGGTTCAATTGGTCTGCCATTTCTTTGTTCCCCATTATAAATTCACCTCAATCTGACTGCAAGGGACCTACATTTGTCTTTACTAATCTTTTTCTCTTCATATGTTTATAGAAGCTTTTACAGTCAGTTTTTATGTTCCCGGCAAGTTTCCTCTCATACTCCCTTTTCCCCTTCTTAATTAAACCCTTAGTCCTCCTCTGTTGAATTCTAAATTTCTCCCAGTCCTCAGGTTTGTTGCTCTTTCTAGCCAATTTATATGCCTCTTCCTTGGTTTTAACACTATCTTTAATTTCCCTTGTTAGCCATGGTTGAGCCACCTTCCCAGTTTTATTTTTACTCCAGACAGGGATGTACAATTGCTGAAGTTCATCCATGTGATCTTTAAATGTTTGCCATTGCTTATCCACCGTCAACCCTTTAAGTATCCTCTGCCAGTCTATTCTAGCCAATTCACACCTCATACCTTCGAATTTACCTTTCCTTAAGTTCAGGACCCTAGTTTCAGAATTAACTTAATTAACCTGCAATAAAAGACTAAAGTCACACTTTACTTTGAGCTCACAGTGTTCAGTCTGACTCTTTCTCCGTACACAACAACTGGCGACGAGATACAGATAGCGAACCCAAAAATGCAGAGAACAGTGGTCATCCTGGAGAAATTCTCGGAGGGAGATGATTGGGAAACTTTTGTGGAGCGACTCGACCAATACTGCGTGGCCAATGAGCTAGATGGGGAAGAGAGCGCTGCCAAATGAAGGGCGATCCTCCTCACCGTCTGTGGGGCACCAAGATATGGCCTCATGAAGAATCTGCTCACTCCAGCGAAAACCACAGAGAAATCGTACGATGATTTGTGCACACTGGTCCGAGAGCATTTGAACCCGAACGGAAGTGTTCTGATGGCGAGGTACCAGTTCTACACCTACAAAAGGTCTGAGGGCCAGGAAGTGGTGAGTTATGTCGCCGAGCTAAGATGCCTTGCAGGACATTGCGAATTTGAAGGACATTTAGAGCACATGCTCAGAGACTTTTTCGTTCTTGGCATTGGCCACTAAACCATACTTCGCAAACTTTTGACTGTAGAGACCCCAACCTTGAGTAAGGCCATAGCGGTAGCCCAGACGTTCATTGCCACCAGTGACAATATGAAGCAAACCTCTCAGCACACAAGTGCTGCTACAAGTACTGTGAACAAAGTGAGGTTGTTTTCGAATCGTAACATACAGGACAGGTCACACATACCTGCAGCTACACGTCCGCAGATATCTCTGAGTCCACCATCAAGGGTGATGAATGCAAGGCCATTAACACCTTGTTGGCGCTGCGGGGGTGATCATCGTTTCCATTCATGCCGATTCAAAGAGTACGTTTGCAAGGGCTGTGGAACAATGGAACACCTCCAAAAGAGTGTGCAGGCGAGCTGCAAAGCCTGTTCAACCTGCAAACCACCATGTTGCAGAAGAGGACAGATCCACGGACGATCACTACGAACCAGAGCCTCAGATAGAGAAGGCAGAGGTACATGGGGTGCACACATTCACCACGAATTGTCCCCCGATAATGTTGAATGTTGAACTAAATGGACTCCCGGTCAGTATCAATGGAGCTGGACACGGGCGCGAGTCAGTCCATGGGCAAAAAAACTTTCGAAAGGCTGTGGTGCAACAAGGCCTCAAGGCCAGTCTTAACTCCAGTTCGCACAAAACTAAGAACTTACACGAAAGAACTGATTCCTGTAATCGACAGTGCTACCGTAAAGGTCTCCTACGATGGAACGGTGCACAAGCTACCACTCTGGGTGGTACCGGGCGATGGTCCCAAGCTGCTCAGCAGGAGCTGGCTGGGAAAGAAATGCTGGAAATGGGACGACGTTCGAGCGCTATCGCCCGCTGATGACTAGGTCTTAAACAAATTTCCTTCGCTGTTCGAACTAGGCATCGGGAAATTCCAAGGAGCAAAAGTGCAGATCCACCTAATTCCGGGGGCACGACCCATCTATCACAAGGCGAGAGCAGTACTGTACATGATGAGAGAAAGGGTAGAGATCGAGCTAGACTGGCTGCAAAGAGAGGGCATCATTTCCCCGATCGAGTTCAACGAGTGGGCTAGTCCTATCGCCCCAGTCCTCAAGGGAGACGGCACCATCAGAATCTGTAGCGATTACAAAGTAACTATCAATCGTTTCTCCCGAAAGGATGAATACCCACTACCAAAGGTCGACGCCCTCTTTGCAACGCTGGCGGGAGGAAAGAAATTCACAAAGCTGGATTTGACTTCAGCCGACATGACACAGGAACTGGAGGAATCATTGAAGGCCCTCACCTGCATCAACACGTAGAAAGGTGTTTTTGTTTATAACAGATGCCGTTTGGAATCCGATCGACGGCGGCGATATTCCAGAGAAACGTGGAAAGCTTACAGCAAAGAATGACTAAGAAAGCAATAAAGAAAGGAAAGATAGATTACGAAAGTAAACTTGCGCAAAACATAAAAACAGATAGTAAAAGCTTTTACCGATATATAAAATGCAAAACAGTGACTAAAGTAAATGTTGGTCCCTTAGAAGATGAGGAGGGGGATTTAATAATGGGAAATGTGGAAATGGCTGAGACCTTAAACAATTATTTTGCTTCGGTCTTCACAGTGGAAGACACAAAAACCATGCCAAAAATTTCTGGTCACAGGAATGTGGGAAGGGAGGACCTTGAGACAATCACTATCACTAGGGGGGTAGTGCTAGACAGGCTAATGGGACTCAAGGTAGACAAGTCCCCTGGTCCTGATGAAATGCATCCCAGGGTATTAAAAGAGATGGCGGAAGTTATAGCAGATGCATTCGTTATAATCTACCAAAATTCTCTGGACTCTGGGGAGGTACCAGCGGATTGGAAAGCAGCTAATGTAACGCATCTGTTTAAAAAAGGGGGCAGACAAAAGGCAGGTAACTATAGGCCGGTTAGTTTAAAATGCTTGAAGCTATCATTAAGGAAGAAATAGCGGGACATCTAGATAGGAATAGTGCAATCAAGCAGACACAACGTGGATTCATGAAGGGGAAATGATGTTTAACTAATTTACTGGAATTCTTTGAGGATATAACGAGCATGGTGGATAGAGGTGTACCGATGGATGTGGTGTATTTAGATTTCCAAAAGGCATTCGATAAGGTGCCACACAAAAGGTTACTGCAGAAGATAAAGGTACGCGGAGTCAGAGGAAATGTATTAGCATGGATAGAAAATTGGATGGCGAACAGAAAGCAGAGATTCGGGATAAATGGGTCCTTTTCGGGTTGGAAATCGGTGGTTAGTGGTGTGCCACAGGGATCGGTGCCGGGACAACTGTTTACAATATACATAGATGACCTGTAAGAGGGGACAGAGTGTAGTGTAACAAAATTTGCAGAAGACACAAAGATTAGTGGGAAAGCGGGTTGTGTAGAGGACACAGAGAGGCTGCAAAGAGATTTAGATAGGTTAAGCAAATGGGCTAAGGTTTAGCAGATGGAATACAATGTCGGAAAATGTGAGGTCATCCACCTTGGAAAAAAAAACAGAAAAAGGGAATATTATTTGAATGGGGAGAAATTACAACATGCTGAGGTGCAGAGGGACCTGGGGGTCCTTGTGCATGAATCCCAAAAAGTTAGTTTGCGGCTGCAGCGGGTAATCAGGAAGGCGAATGGAATGTTGGCCTTCATTGCAAGAGGGATGGAGTACAAAAGCAGGGAGGTCCTGCTGCAACTGTACAGGGTATTGGTGAGGCCGCACCTGGAGTACTGCGTGCAGTTTTGGTCACCTTACTGAAGGAAGGATATACTGGCTTTGGAGGGATTACAGAGACGATTCACTAGGCTGATTCCGGAGATAAGGGGGTTACCTTTTGATGATAGATTGAGTAGACTGTGTCTTTACTCATTGGAGTTCAGAAGGATGAGGGGTGATCTTATAGAAACATTTAAAATAATGAAAGGGATAGACAAGATAGAGGCAGAGAGGTTGTTTCCACTGGCCGGGGAGACTAGAACTAGGGGGCACAGCCTCAAAATACAGGGGAGCCAATTTAAAACCGAGTTGAGAAGGAATTTCTTCTCCCAGAGGGTTGTGAATCTGTGGAATTCTCTGCCCAAGAAAGCAGTTGAGGCTAGCTCATTGAATGTATTCAAATCACAGATAGATAGATTTTTCACCAATAAGGGAATTAAGGGTTACGGGGAGCGGGCGGGTAAGTGGAGCTGAGTCCACGGCCAGATCAGCCATGATCTTGTTGAATGGCGGAGCAGGCTCGAGGGGCTAGATGGCCTACTCCTGCTCCTAATTCTTATGTTCTTATGTTCTTCTGACCAGCACCTGAGAATGTGCTTGACCAAGAGTTTTGCACGCAGTTTTTTATTGTGGCCAGGTCTTGATAAAGATAGAGTACATCGTGAATCAGTGTACGACATGTCAATCGGTAAGCAAGCAATCACCATCAGTACCATTACAGCCATGGAAATGGCCTCCCAGGGTGTGGCAAAGGCTACATATTGATTTTGCTGAGTTAGAAGGACAACAATTGTTCACTGTGATTGATAGCCATTTGAAGTGGGTTGAGGTGTTTCTAATGTGGAAAATAACAAGTAAAACATTGGACATTTTGCGAAGTTTATTTTCTTCATTTGACCTCCCAAAAGAAATTGTTTCGGATAATGGACCACAATTCCATTCCGACGAATCTGCAGAATTCACAAGCAAAAATGGTGTGAAACATACCAAGGTTCCACCATACCATCTTGCTTCGAATGGTGCAGCAGAGCGCACTGTACAAATTGTAAAACGTGCCCTCATAAAACAAATGTTAGATCCAAATCCAAGGAAACATTGGATCACAAATTGGCAAATTTTTTGATTACATATCGAAATATTCCTTAAAAAAACTACTGGTAGACCACCAGCAGTGTTGTTTCTCAAACGACAGCCACGAACTAGATTCTCGTTGTTAAAGCCAAATTTGGCACAGTCTGTAGAAGAGACACAATTAAGACAGAAAGAGAATCATGATAGAGGTAGAGTAAAGGAGAGAAGTGTGAAATTAAACCAGAAGGTGAGAGTGAAGAACCATCATCATAAATGGTTAAAGTGGTTACCAGGAAGATAAGGTGAAGATATGTGGTCTCATATTTTGGTAAAGATGTTTGATAATGGACAGGTTAGGTTTGTTCATATTGATCATATTTTACCTACAGACATAGAAGGAATTGAAGGTGGGAATGATTCAATTATTTCTGATTCATCAGATAGTTTTGATACACCAGTAGCAAATCCTAAATCCAACGTACTGGAAACAAATCCAGAAGAGAATCAGAATGAAAGTCTGAGTCCGAGTCAGGAAACAAAGAACCTGAAGTTAAAGGGAGTTCAAATGAAAATCAAGGAATTCCGTGGAGGAAAACGTTCCTCAGGATGAGCCTCGAATGAGTTTAGATTTGACACCATGTTTGGAAGGTTCTGTTCGAGAGCGAAGGTATCCTCTTCGAAACAGAAAACAAGTGGTAAAGTTAAATTTGTAAATATGGATAAAAGTAAGTTTATATCCTGTATTATGTATAAACATGCAAGTTATGTATGATGTTGTTATAATAACTTCTTCATTGAGGAGGGAGAAGAGTAATGTCTGTGAGCTTGTAATGTTTGTAGCTCCACACTGTGGATGTGCACGCATTATGTACTGCAACTAGAGTTAATAATTAAACAGAAGCAGCAGATTCCGGAGACTTCTGAGAGCTGCCGGCCATGTTAGAAAGCTGTGTGTGCTTGTGCTCTGTGAATATATCACACCGGCCTTCCCGAGCCTGCGAATTGGGCAAGCACAGCCCCAGGTTTGCCTGACTCTTGATCGGAAATTAAGTCGGTTTTGGCAATCACTATCAAAGTGTCTGGTTCAAGATTAATGAATAGAATCTAAATCACCTTAAGCATAGCAGTAAATGTAATTGTACACATCACCATAATGCAGCATTTATTTGGTTATAGCATGACAAATTACCATTTTTCGCATAAGATTACATAGAATGTACAGCACAGAATCAGGTCATTGGTCCAACAGGTACATGCCGGTGTCTATACTCTACACGAGCCTCCTCCCACTTTACTTCATCTCACCCTGCCAGCATATCCTTATATTCCTTTCTCCCTCCGGTATTTATCCAGCTTCCCTGAGAATGACGTGAATAGCACGTTAAGTGAGTTGGTCTTAGCACAGGTTAAGGGTCCACAGCCAAATAGGGAATGGAAGACCAACAGGAAGAGCAGTGCAGGGAAGGTAGTGCAGGGGTCCCCTACGGTCATCCCCCTGCAAAACAGATACACCGCTTTGGGTACTGTTGAGGGGGATGACTCATCAGGGGAGGACAGCAGCAGCCAAGTTCATGGCACCGTGGCTGGCTCTGCTGCACAGGTGGGCAGGAAAAAGAGTGGGAGAGCTATAGATTGAGAAATGGTGCAGAAGGGAGGGATTCAAATTCCTGGGACATTGGAACCGGTTCTGGGGCAGGTGGGACCAGTACAAACCGGATGGCCTGCACCGGGGCAGGATCAGAACCAATGTCCTAGGGGGGAGTGTTTGCTAGTGCTGTTGGGGAGGAGTTAAACTAATATGGCAGGGGGATGGGAACTTATGCAGGGAGACAGAAGGAAATAGAAGGGGGGCAGAAGCAAAAGATAGAAAGGAGAATAGTAAAAATGGAGGGCAGAGAAACCCAAGGCAAAAAGCAAAAAGGGCCACATTACAGCAAAATTCAAAAGGGGCAAAGTATGTTAAAAAGACAAGCCTGAAGGCTCTGTGCCTCAATGCGAGGAGTATTCGGAATAAGGTGGATGAATTAACTGCACAGATAGCAGTTAACGGATACGATGTGATTGGCATCACAGAGACATGGCTCCAGGGTGACCAAGGCTGGGAACTCAACATCCAAGGGTATTCAGCATTTAGGAAGGATAGACAGAAAGGAAAAGGAGGCGGGGTGGCGTTGCTGGTTAAAGAGGAAATCAATGCAATTGTAAGGAAGGATATTCGCCTGGATGATGTGGAATCTGTATGGGTGGAGCTGCGGAATACCAAAGGGCAGAAAACGCTAGTGGGAGTTGTGTACAGACCACCAAACAGTAGTAGTGAGGTTAGGGACAGCATCAAACAAGAAATAAGGGATGTGTGCAATAAAGGTACAGCAGTAATCATGGATGACTTTAATCTACATATAGATTGGGCTAACCAAACTGGTAGCAATGCGGTGGAGGAGGATTTCCTGGAGTGTATTAGGGATTGCTTTCTAGACCAATATGTCGAGGAACCAACCAGGGAGCTGGCCATCCTAGACTGGGTGATGTGTAATGAGAAGGGACTACTTAGCAATCGTGTTGTGCAAGGCCCTTTGGGGAAAAGTGACCATAATATGGTAGAATTCCTTATTAAGATGGAGAGTGACAAAGTTAATTCGGAAACTTGGGTCCTAAACTTAAGGAAAGGTAACTTCGACGGTATGAGATGTGGATTGGCTAGAATAGACTGGCAGAGGATACTTAAAGGGTCGAAGGTGGATAAGCAATGGCAAACATTTAAAGATCACATGGATGAACTTCAGCAATTGTACATCCTTGTCTGGAGTAAAAATAAAACTGGGAAGGTGGCTCAACCATGGTTAACAAGGGAAATTAAGGATAGTGTTAAAACCAAGTAAGAGGCATATAAATTGGCCAGAAAAAGCAACAAACCTGAGGACTGGGAAATTTAGAATTCAACCGAGGAGGACTAAGGGTTTAATTAAGAGGGTGAAAATAGAGTACGAGAGGAAGCTTGCAGGGAACATAAAAACTGACTGCAAAAGCTTCTATAAATATGTGAAGAGAAAAAGATTAGTAAAGACAAACGTAGGTCCCTTGCAGTCAGATTCAGGTGAATTTATAATGGGGAACAAAGAAATGGCAGACCAATTGAACCAATACTTCGGTTCTGTCTTCACAAAGGAAGATACAAATAACCTTCCGAATGTACTCGGGGACAGTGGGTCTAGTGAGAACTGAAAGATATCCTTATTAGGCGGGAAATTGTGTTAGGGAAATTGATGAGATTGAAGGCCGATAAATCCCCGGGTCCTGATAGTCTGCATCCCAGAGTACTTAAGGAAGTGGCCCTGGAAATAGTGGATGCATTGGTGATCATTTTCCAATAATCTATCGACTCTGGGTCAGTTCCTATGGACTGGAGGGTAGCTAATGTAACACCACTTTTTTTTTTAAAAGGAAGGAGTGAGAAAGCGGGTAATTATAGACCGGTTAGCCTGACATAAGTAGTGGGGAAAATGTTGGAATCAATCATTAAGGATGAAATAGCAGCGCATTTGGAAAGCAGTGACAGGATCGGACCGAGTCAGCGTGGATTTACGAAAGGGAAATCATGCTTGACGAATCTTCTGGAATTTTTTGAGGATGTAACTAGTAGAGTGGACAAGGGAGAACCAGTGGGTGTGGTGTATTTGGACTTTCAAAAGGCTTTTGACAAGGTTCCGCACAAGAGATTGGTGTACAAAATCAAAGCGCATGGTATTGGGGGTAATGGACTGATGTGGACAGAGAACTGGTTGGCAGACAGTTAGCAGAGAGTCGAGATAAACGGGTCCTTTTCAGAATGGCAGGCAGTTACTAGTGGGGTGCCGCAGGGCTCAGTGCTGGGACCCCAGCTCTTTACAAAATACATTAACGATTTGGATGAAGGAAGAGAGTGTAATATCTCCAAGTTTGCAGATGACACTAAACTGGGTGGCGGTGTGAGCTGTAAGGAGGACGCTAAGAGGCTGCAGGGTTTCCAAAGCCATAGAGTACATGTTTGGTTGGTAGTGCTCCTATTCAGGAACCTTGAGGAATACGGTTTTAGGTGAGTGGGCAAATGCATGGCAGATGCAGTATAATGTGGATAAATGTGAGGTTATCCATTTTGAGGGCAAAAACACGAAGGCAGAATATTATCTGAATGGCGGCAGACTAGAAAAAGGGGAGGTGCAACGAGACCTGGGTGTCATGGTTCATCAGTCACTGACAGTGGGCACGCAGGTACAGCAGGCGGTAAAGAAGGCAAATGGTATGTTGGCCTTCATAGCTAGGGGATCTGACAGGGCAGGAAGGTCTTACTGCAGTTGTACAGGGCCTTGGTGAGGCCTCACCTGGAATATTGTGACCAGTTTTGGTCTCTCCTAGTCTGAGGAAGGACATTCTTGCTATTGAGGGAGTGCAGCGAAGGTTCACCAGACTGATTCCAGGGATGGCAGGACTGACATATGAGGAGAGACTGGATCAACTGGGCTTTTATTCACTGGCGTTTAGAAGGATGAGAGGGGATCTCATAGAAACATATAAGATTCTGATGGGACTGGACAGGTTAGATGCGGGAAGAATGTTCTCGATGTTGGAGAAGTCCAGAACCAGGGGACATAGTCTTAGGATAAGGGGTAGGCCATTTAGGACTGAGATGAGGAGAAACTTCTTCACTCAGAGAGTTGTTAACCTGTGGAATTCCCTACCGCACAGAGTTGTTGATGCCAGTTCATTGGATATATTCAAGAGGAGTTAGATATGGCCCTTACGGTTAAGGGGATCAAGGGGTATAGAGAGAAAGCAGGAAAGGGGTACTGAAGGAATGATCAGCCATGATCTTATTGAATGGCGGTGCAGGCTCAAAGGGCCGAACAGCCTACTCTTGCACTTATTTTCTGTGTTTCTATGTTTTCCCCTTAAATGCATCGGTTTGCTATTCGCCTCAACTGCTCACTGATTTTCAAGACGGTGGTATGGTTTTGCCAGGTTAAATCTAAATTCAGCGCATCATTCTTGGTTTCTCCAATGTTGCGGCTGTCCTTTAGATGACGTTGGCTCATGGATAGCAGGCTGGTTGCACCATTGGCCATTCTACGGTCCTCGAGGCTAAGTCTGCGAACAGAGTCTCTGCCGTCCTTGCTAGGGACTCAACCTTCAACCTTAAGCTAACTTTGCACATACTGAACTTTTTTCTGCACTTCCCTGGTGTTCAGAAACTTGTAGGTGTAGAAATTCAGTCGTTTCGCGCCCCTGGAAAGGGTCGGAACAGGGGCGCTAAAGGGGTTCAGAGCTGCGAGCGCCAGCATTCGCGCCGCTCGGCACATTCGGTGTTCCGGTGCTGACGATGCTGACCAGTACTGCCTTGAGCCAGTGTGCAACGACCCCGGTTTCGACATCGCAAGGATTTTTGTTTGCCGCTGACCCCGTAGCGCCCCCAGTGTACATTGTGGGAGCGGGCAGTCCGAGCTGTTCTGGCAGCAGTGGGGGAAGAAATGACTACATCAAGTAAGTGTGACTGTTTTTATTTTTGTGATTTATGTTTATGTGGGGGGAGCAATGTATTGGGAATGTTTTTTGTGGGATTTGCTTTTCCAGGGAGGCCCCTCTTAGGGCGCTCTGAGGTGTTTAGCTCGGGGTGTTCAGTTGCTCAGCTGGCCTAGTGCCCTAAGAGAGGTGTGGAACGCCTCCCTTAGCGCTCTGCCCCACACTCAGGGCCCAGGTGCTGAATTTTGTGGCTGCAGACACAAACCATTTCCCAACACAAAACTTATCACCCACCGCCATTAGCACCCTAATTAGCCTCAAACCCAATTTCTCAACTATTATATCAAAATGTTAGAACACACTTTTCAGGCCCTGTTTCAATTTTCATCTAAAACAATCTGTCTGGCTTCACGCTTTTGAACCCTCTTTCAAATTCCAAGGACCTTCTAACGCGCTTCAAAACCCTAGTTTAGGTGAACAGCACAGAACATTAAAATCTTAAACTACTAATGAGAAAACCACTTCAGCTGACCCAACAAATTCAGTTGCATGGATCATACTAAACATGTCACTGAACTAAACCACAAACACCAGATGACGAGCGGACCACACTATAATTATGGTATGAGAGAAGTACTGGACGTGTCTTCCCTTCACCCCCCCACCCCACCCCCTCCAATCATGTTGCAACTATGTTGTCTTGAACTTCCTGTGCCATTTCTCCACGAATGGCTTTCTGCTTTCCTTGTATTTCTTGAAGTTATTTAAGCTGAACTGGGTCAGTCGGAGCCATTCTGGAAATAGCCTTTCGAAGAAGAAATGCTGGAAGAAAAGTTTAGAAAAAGAGTTTCATCAGGATAAACTGACATCTGATCCCAACTTGACTATCGCCCTTCTCCTCCATTCACATACAGACAACATAAGGGCATAAGGATTGGAGCAGGAGTCGGTCATTCGGCCCCTCGAGCCTGCTCCGCCACTCACTAAGATCATGGCTGATCTTCTACCTCAACTCCACTTTCCTGCCTGATCCCCATTTCCCTTCATTCCCTTAAATGTAATCGATCACAGCCTTGAATATATTCAACTGAGCATCCACATCCCTCTGGAGTAGAGAATACCAAAGATTCACAAACTCCAGTGAAAAAATGTCTCCTCATTCTAAATGACCGAACCCTTATCCTGAGTCTATGCCCCCTAGTTGTCGACTCTCCAGCCAGGCTTAACAACCTCTCAGCATCTACTCTGTCAATCTGTGAATCTTGTAGGTTTCAATGAGGTCACCTCTCATTCTTCTAAGATCCAGAGAGTATGGCCTCAATCTACTCAATCTCTCCACATAGATTTGTTAGGGAGGGTTTAAACTAGCTTGGCAGGGGGATGGAAACCGGAGAATGGTTTCAGTGGGCAGAGAAGCAAAGCAGGAATTGGGCAGCAGAAAAGGAGAAAGTGAATTTGGAAGACAGAGGAAACAAGGACTGGAAAATAGACAACAAGGGAGTTTGCCAGCACTAAATAGTATATACTTCAATTCAAGGAGTACAGGGAATAAGACAGATGAGCTGAGAGCACAGATAGACAATTGGGAGTATGACATTATAGCCATTACTGAGACATGGCTGAAAGAAGGACAGGTATGGCAGCTCAACATTCCTGGTTACAGGGTTTTCAGATGGGATAAGAGAGGGGAGTAAAAAAGGAGGGCGGGTCACAGTATTAATTAAAGAAACAGTTACAGCTGTGAGAAGGGGTGATATGTTAGAGGGGTCATCAAACAAGGCCATATGGATTCAATTGAAGAACAAAAAAGAAACGATCGCACTACTGGAGTGTACTATAGACCCCCAAACAGTAAGAGGGAGATAGAAGAACAAATATGTGGGCAAATTGCTGCGAAGTGCAAAATCTACAGAGCTGTAATAGTGGGGGATTTTAACTCCCCTAATATTAACTGGGGAAAAAAAGCAGTGTGAATGGTATAGAGGGTATAGAATTTCTAAAATGCATGCAGGAGAACTTCTTTAGCCAGTATGTAACAAGCCCAACAAGGGAGGGGGCGGTTCTGGACTTGGTTTTGGGGAATGAAGAGGGGCCGGTGGAAAGGGTATCAATGGGAGAACATTTTGGTACTAGTGATTATAATTCAGTAAGATTTAGAGTAGTTATGGAAAAGGACAAAGGTGGACCAGGAAAAAAGTTCTCAATTAGGATAAAACCAATTTTGCTGAGCTGAGATGGGATTTGACCAAGGTGGACTGGAAAAGGCTACTTGATGGTAAATCAGTGTCAAGGAGCAGATCCTGAGGGTACAGAGCAAGTATGTTCCCTTAAAAAAGGGTGGGGCTAACAAATCTAGAGCCCCTGGATGTCAAGGGACAGACAGGGTAGGATAAAGAAAAAAAAGGAGGCTTATGATAGATTCCGAGAACTCAATACTGCAGAGATTTGAGAGGAGTATAAGAAGTGTAGGGGTGCAATTAAAAAAGATAACAGGAAAGCAAAGAGAGCATGAAAACATGTTGACAAGTAAAATCAGGGAAAACCCAAAAATGTTTTATAAATACATTAAGAGCAAGAGGATAACTAGAGAAAGAGTGGGGCCTATTAGAGACCACAAAGGAAATCTGTGTGTGGAGACAGAAGATGTGGGTATGATTCTGAATGAATACTTTGCAATTGTTTTCACAAAGGAGAGGGGCGATGCAGACTTTGCAATGAGGGAGAAGTAGTGTGAAATGTTAGACAAGATAAACATAGTGAGAGAGGAAGTATTAAGCTTTGAAAGTGGATAAATCCCCAGGTCCAGATAAAATGTATTCCAGGGTGTTAAGAGACGCAAACAAGGAAATAGCAGAGGCTCTGACCATCATTTTCCAGTTCTCTTTGGCTACAGGTGTGGTGCCAGAGGACTTGAGGACTGCTAACGTTGTACCTTTGTTTAAAAAGGGAGAAAGGGATAGACCGAGTAATTACAGGCCAGTCAGCCTACCGAATGCACCACATCCGACAGGTGAATACCTGACCTCCATTCACTCACAAGGTCTATTTTTTCGCCCCTTGTAGAAGAAAGCACAAAATGCACGACAGACGGAGAGGGCTGGAGGGAGCGGGAGGCTCTACAAATAGTCCAGCTCACAGATGCAGAGGAGGCCCTTGTAGCACCAGCTTTCTGGCCATTTTTCTGAACAATACTTTAAATCCTTAAATCCAAAATCCCAAGAATGAACTGTACTGTTTGGCAAGCTTGTGGGGGTAGCTTAGGGAATAGGATTGACTGGCAGGAGTTCGAGCCAGGCTAACCTGGCTAAGGTGCAATCATATGCAAACGGGCATTTCACACTGATAGGCTGGGAACCCAGGCCAACTGATGTCATCACCATCTAAAGTGATTAGTGGGAACAATACCCCGAGAGGTAACTCACAGACACTATGCCTTCGCATTATTAAATACAGATACAGCAGGAGCAGCGAGATCGGGGCGAGACCGTAGAGGGTCGTGATCGGGGGCCCAGGGAGGCGTGAGTTCAGGGCCAGGGGTAGCACAGGTCAGTCCACACTGCGATAAGTGTGTGCACTAGGTCCATGCAGCAGAGCAGGTCTCCAATCGTCCTGGTTAACCCTTGCCACTGGACCAAGACCTCGCTCTGTCAAGCCCATGTGGTGGCTGGTGTGTAACGGTCACCCCACGTTAAAACAATCCACCCACAGGCATCTTCCACCCTTCAGGATGTAGTTCGGGTCCTTTATTGAAACACCTGTGAACTCATCCTCTTTTGGCTTGGAAGCAAGTCATCCTCGTTTCGAGAGACCGTCTATGATGATGAGTGGTGGAAAAATTATTGGAGAAAATCCTGAGGGTCAGGATAAATCTTCATTAATCAAGGACAGTCAGCATGGATTTGTTCAGGGAAGGTCGTGTCTGACTAACTTGATTGAATCTTTCGAGGAGATAACCAGGAGGGTCAATGAAGGCAGTACGTATGATGTAGTGTATATGGATTTTAGCAAAGCTTTTGATAAGGTCCCACATGGCAGACTGGTCACGAAAGTAAAAGCCCATGGGATCCAGGGCAAAGTGGCAAGTTGGATCCAAAATTGGATCATGAGGTAGGAAGCAAAGGGTAATAGTTGATGGATGTTTTTGTGACTGGAAGGCTGTATCCAGTGAGGTTCTGCAGGGCTCAGTGCTGGGTCCCTTGCTTTTTGAGGTATATATCAATGACTTGGACTTGAATGTTGGGGGTATGATTAAAAAGTTTACAGATGACACTAAAATAGGCTGTGTGGTTGATAATGAAGAAGAAAGCTGCGGACTGCAGGAAGATATCAATGAACTGGTCAGGTGGGCTGAATAATCAACGTGGTAATATTTTATTTGACCTGTAATATAACATCTCTATAAAAATAGAATTCAATCCGGATAAGTGTGAGGTAATGCATTTGGGGAGGTCTAACAAGGCAAGGGAATACAAATTATCTGGTAGAAACATAGAAACATAGAAAATAGGTGCAGGTGTAGGCCATTCGGCCCTTCTAGCCTGCACCGCCATTCAATGAGTTCATGGCTGAACATGCAACTTCAGTACCCCATTCCTGCTTTCTTACCATACCCCTTGATCCCCTTAGTAGTAAGGACTACATCTAACTCCTTTTTAAATATATTTAGTAAATTGGCCTCAACAACTTTCTGTGGTCGAGAATTCCACAGGTTCACCACTCTCTGGGTGAGGAAGTTTTTCCTCATCTCGGTCCTAAATGGCTTACCCCTTATCCTTAGACTGTGACCCCTGGTTCTGGACTTCCCCAACATTGTGAACATTCTTCCTGCATCTAACCTGTCTAAACCCATCAGAATTTTAAATGTTTCTATAAGGTCCCCTCTCATTCTTCTGAACTCCAGTGAATACAAGCCCAGTTGATTCAGTCTTTCTTGATAGGTCAGTCCCGCCATCCCGGGAATCAGTCTGGTGAACCTTCGCTGTACTCCCTCAATAACAAGAATGTCCTTCCTCAAGTTAGGAGACCAAAACTGTACACAATACTCCAGGTGTGGCCTCACCAAGGCCCTGTACAACTGTAGCAACACCTCCCTGCCCCTGTACTCAAATCCCCTCGCTATGAAGGCCAACATGCCATTTGCTTTCTTAACCGCCTGCTGTACCTGCATGCCAACCTTCAATGACTGATGTACCATGACACCCAGGTCTCGTTGCACCTCCCCTTTTCCTAATCTGTCACCATTCAGATAATAGTCTGTCTCTCTGTTTTTACCACCAAAGTGGACAACCTCACATTTATCCACATTATACTTCATCTGCCATGCATTTGCCCACTCACCTAACCTATCCAAGTCGCTCTGCAGCCTCATAGCATCCTACTCGCAGCTCACACTGTCACCTAACTTAGTGTCATCCGCAAATTTGGAGATACTACATTTAATCCCCTCGTCTAAATCATTAATGTACAGTGTAAACAGCTGGGGCCCCAGCACAGAACCTTGCGGTATCCCACTAGTCACCGCCTGCCATTCTGAAAAGTACCCATTTACTCCTACTCTTTGCTTCCTGTCTGACAACCATTTCTCAATCCATGTCAGCAACTACCCCCAATCCCATGTGCTTTAACTTTGCACATTAATCTCTTGTGTGGAACCTTGTCGAAAGCCTTCTGAAAGTCCAAATATACCACATCAAATGGTTCTCCCTTGTCCACTCTACTGGAAACATCCTCAAAAAATTCCAGAAGATTTGTCAAGCATGACTTCCCTTTCACAAATCCATGCTGACTTGGACCTATCATGTCACCTCTTTCCAAATGCGCTGCTATGACATCCTTAATAATTGATTCCATCATCTTACCCACTACCGATGTCAGGCTGACCGGTCTATAATTCCCTGTTTTCTCTCTTCCTCCCTTTTTAAAAAGTGGGGTTACATTGGCTACCCTCCACTCGATAGGAACTGATCCAGAGTCAATGGAATGTTGGAAAATGACTGTCAATGCATCCGCTATTTCCAAGGCCACCTCCTTAAGTACTCTGGGATGCAGTCCATCAGGCCCTGGAGATTTATCGGCCTTCAATCCCATCAATTTCCCCAACACAATTTCCCGACTAATAAGGATTTTCCTCAGTTCCTCCTCCTTACTAGACCCTCTGACCCTTCTTATATCCGGAATGTTGTTAGTGTCCTCCTTAGTGAATACCGAACCAAAGTACTTGTTCAATTGCTCCGCCATTTCTTTGTTCCCCGTTATGACTTCCCCTGATTCTGACTGCAGGGGACCTACATTTGTCTTGACTAACCTTTTTCTCTTTACATATCTGCAGAAACTTTTGCAATCCGTCTTAAAATTCCCTGCAAGCTTCTTCTCCTACTCCATTTTCCCTGTCCTAATCAAACCCTTTGTCCTCCTTTGCTGAGTTCTAAATTTCTCCCAGTCCCCGGGTTCGCTGCTATTTCTGGCCAATTTGTATGCCACTTCCTTGGCTTTAATACTATCCCTGATTTCCCTTGATAGCCACGGTTGAGCCACCTTCCCTTTTTTATTTTTACGCCAGACAGGAATGTACAATTGTTGTAATTCATCCATGCGGTCTCTAAATGTCTGCCATTGCCCATCCACAGTCAACCCCTTAAGTATCATTCGCCAATCTATCCTAGCCAATTCACGCCTCATACCTTCAAAGTTACCCTTCTTTAAGTTCTGGACCATGGTCTCTGAATTAACTGTTTCATTCTCCATCCTAATGCAGAATTCCACCATATTATGGTCACTCTTCCCCAAGGGGCCTCGCACAACGAGATTGCTAATTAATCCTCTCTCATTACACAACACCCAGTCTAAGATGGCCTCTCCCCTAGTTGGCTCCTCGACATATTGGTCTAGAAAACCATCCCTTATGCACTCCAGGAAATCCTCTTCCACCGTATTGCTTCCAGTTTGGTTAGCCCAATCTATGTGCATATTAAAGTCACCCATTATAACTGCTGCACCCTTATTGCATGCACCCATAATTTCCTGTTTGATGCCCTCCCCAACATCACTACTACTGTTTGGAGGTCTGTACACAACTCCCACTAACGTTTTTTGCCCTTTGGTGTTCTGCAGCTCTACCCATATAGATTCCACATCATTCAAGTTAATCTCATTCCTAATTATTGTATTAATCTCCTCTTTAACCAGCAATGCTACCCCACCTCCTTTTCCTTTTATTCTATCCTTCCTGAATGTTGAATACCCCTGGATGTTGAGTTCCCAGCCCTGATCATCCTGGAGCCATGTCTCCGTAATCCCAATCACATCATATTTGTTAACATCTATTTGCACAGTTAATTCATGCACCTTATTATGGATACTCCTTTCATTAAGACACAAAGCCTTCAGGCTTGTTTTTTTAACACCCTTTGTCCTTTTAGAATTTTGTTGTACAGTGGCCCTTTTTGTTCTTTGCCTTGGGTTTCTCTGCCCTCCATTTTTTCTCATCTCCTTTCTGTTTTTTGCTTTTATCTCCTTTTTGTTTCCCTCTGTCTCCCTCCATTGGTTCCCATCCCCCTGCCATATTAGTTTAACTCCTCCCCAACAGTACTAGCAAACACTCCCCCTAGGACATTGGTTCCGGTCCTGCCCAGGTGCAGACCGTCCGGTTTGTACTGGTCCCACCTCCCCCAGAACCGGTTCCAATGCCCCAGGAATTTGAATCCCTCCCTGCTGCACCACTGCTCAAGCCACGTATTCATCTGTGCTATCCTGCGATTCCTACTCTGACTATCACGTGGCACTGGTAGCAATCCCGAGATTACTACTTTTGAGGTCCTACTTTTTAATTTACCTCCTCGCTCCTTAAATTTGTTTCGTAGGACCTCATCCCTTTTTTTACCTATGTCGTTGGTACCAATGTGCACCACGACAACTGGCTGTTCTCTCTCCCTTTTTAGAACACTGAAAAATTGTAGAGGTACAAAGGGACCTGGGAGGGCAGGTCCACAGATCCCTAAAGGTAGCAGGCCAGATAGATAAGGTGGTTAAGAAGGCATACGGAATACTTGCCTTTATTAGTCACGACATGGAATACAAGAGCAAGGAGGTCATGCTTGAACTGTATAAAACACTGGTTGGGCCGCAGATGGAGCACTGCGTGCAGTTCTGGTCACCACATTACAGGAAAGATGTGATTGCACTGGAAAGGGTGCAGAGGAGATTTACCAGAATGTTGCCTGGACTGGAGAATTTTGGCTATGAGGAAAGATTGGAGATGCTGGGTCTGTTTTCTTTGGAACAGAGGAGGCTTAGAGGAGACCTGATTGATGTGTATAAAATTATGAGGGGCCTGGATAGCGTGGATAGGAAGGACCTGTTTTCCTTGGCAGAGGGTTCACCAACCAGGGGACATAGATTTAAAGTAATTAGGGGAGATTTAGAGGAGATATGAGGGGAAGTTTCTTCACCCAGAGGGCAGTGGGGGTCTGGAACTCATTGCCTGAAAGGGTGGTAGAGGCAGAAACCCTCACCACATTTTAAAAATACTTGGATGTGCACTTAAAGTGCCATAATCTATAGGGCTCAGGACAAAGAGCTAGAAAGTGGGTTTATGCTGCCGGCCGGCGCAGACTCGATGGGCCGAAATGGCCTTCTTCCGTGCTGTAAATTTCTATGATTCTATGATTCTAACTCTCTCATCCCAGGAATCAATCTAGTAAACCTTCGTTGCACTGCCTCTCAGGCAAGCATATCCTTCCTTAGATAAGGAGACCAAAACTGTACACAGTACTCCAGGTGTGGTCTCACCAAAGCCCTGCACAATTCTAATAAGACTTCCTTTCTCTTGTAAACCAACCCCCTTGTAATAAAGGCCAACATACCATTTGCCTACCTACATGTTAACTTTCTGTGTTTCATGTACAAGGACACCCAGGTGCCTTTGAACACCAATATTTAAGTGTCTGACTATTTAAAAAGTAGTTTTTCTATTCTTCCTACCAAAGTGAATAAATTCACATTTCTCCACATTATACTCCATCTGCCACCTTATTGCCCACTCGTTTAACCTGTCTATATCCCTTTGCAGATTCTTTGCGACCTCCTCACAGCTTACTGTCCCACTTAGCTTTGTATCATTAGCAAACTTGGATCCATTGCACTCGGTCCCTTCACTTCAGTCATTAATATAGATTGTAAATAGCTGAGGCTCCAGTACTGATCCCTGTGGCACCCCACTACTTACAGCCTGTCAACCTGAAAATAATCCATTTATCCCGACTCTGTTATCTGTCCTTTAAGCAATTAAGCTAATACATTACTCACAACCCCATGAGCCCTTATCTTGTGTAACAACCTTTCATGTGGCTCCTTATCGAATGCCTTTTGAAAATCTCTGGACTTGATGGCCTGCATGATACAACATTTTCTGTTCCTTGGGGAAACTGCTGATCACCTTGCAGTGAAAGGGCTGGAGTGCGGAGCTCCTTGGCTGGCTCAGCTAGTGTCGCTGATACTGTGATACTCCCTGGAGTACAGCTTGTCAGGCACTGGTCACCCTCCGCTACTTCCCCCATGCCCTATTCTTATTGTGTGAGCCTAAACAGCTTGGCTCCCAGGCTATTCCACCGCTGGGGGAGGTGTGTGGGGTGGGGAGGGTGGAGGTAACACAGCCAAGCCCAATCCACAGATTCCCGCTCTCAGCTAGGGTGGCTGGATAGCAGGATTCTGGCTGGTCTACGGCCCCCACCCCACCTGTCACGTATGCACCGTGTGGGTGGGTATGCTCACAGGTTGGCAGAACTGTTGAGTTGGGAGGGGCTTAGCCAATCACGTAATATTCACACGACTCAATAAAACCCCAGCCAGTTGGGTTCAGGGGATGATTCTGAGCCTGGTAATGTGTAGTGTGATTGTTAAACCTTTGCAAATAACTCAACTAGTTCCTAATGGCAATGTCTTGCTATGAATTCTTAAGCAAAGAACCCATGAAGCAAATACGTTACAACATCCACCATCTTCCACCAGCACGAGACTCATTTTAGTTTCCCAATTGCTTTCCTGTCCAAGATTAGGAAATGCATGGCCTTCACTTGTCACCTGCCACGGTGGATAGCGATGTGCATGGAGGATTACCAGCCCACCCTATAGTAGTGGGGCTCCAGAGTGCTGTGCTATCGTGCGACAGTCTCTTGTGCAACCCCCTCCCCCATTTTCTCACTGCCTCCAGCTGTGTCAGGGTACTGCACCCCCAAAATGGTCCTTCACATGCGAGTCCAGACATTGAATGGTGCCGGCATAGTCGACCGTGGCAGGCATCATCGCAAGGTCTAACCCTGTGCTCAGTTGGTGTCGACCTTCCATCAGGAGTCACCGGATCGCAATCAGGAGGAGAGACATTTTCTGTTTTATTTCTCCCCTCTTTCCCCCACCCCGCCTATCTCACTCAGTGTTGCTACAGCATCTCAACTCCTGACCCAGATAACCACGCAAGATGCAGGGCTCAACTCCATGGCTGGAGGTGCCGTTACACACCCATCGTCTTTGTAACTTTAGCGCTTACCTGCAAGGCATGGGACAAGCAGCCATTTGTCCGCTCTCTTATCCCGACCGTGTTCAGAGCTTCTCGGGCATAGTCATCTGCTTGCTTCACAAACATATTGGTTTCCATATTGGATGTCAAGTTGGTGGAAACCAAAAGAGGCATCACGCACTAAAAAACAACATCCATCTCAGCTATGTTGCGTACTTTTCTTATTTACACAATATTTCTCTTATTGTTTGAGGTGGCAGGAAAGATGTTAAATATCCAACTATTCCAGTGATCTCTTGGTCAACCTCGTGTCTTACACCCTCTATAAACTTGAGCTCATCCAAAACTTGGCTATCCGTATACTAACTCGCACTGAGTCCCGCTCACCCATCACCCCCTGTGCTCGCTGAACTGCAATGGCTCCCAGTTAAGCAACGCCTCGATTTCAAAATTCTCATCCTTGTTTTCAGATCCCTCCATGGCCTGTCCCCTCCCTTTTCTAAGTAATCTCCTCCAGTCCCACAACACCCCACTATGCCCAGAGATCTCTGCGCTCCTCCAATTAAGGTCTCTTGCCCATCCCCCAGATTTCCATCACTCCATATTGGCGGCCGTACCATCAGCTGCCTGGGCCCTAAGCTCTGGAATTCCCTCCCTAAACCTCTCCTCCTTTAAAATGTTCCTTAAAACCTATCTCTTTGACCAAGCTTTTTGGCACCTGCCCTAATATCTCTGTGTAGCTCGAGGTCAAATTTTGTTTGATAATGCTCCTGAGCTAATATTTCCCGATGGGGATCAGTGTCCAATTTTTATCTGATAGCACTGCTGTTAAGTACCCTTGGAGGTTTTACTATGTTAAAGGCGCTGTATAAATGAAAGTTGTTGATATCCAAGTCAAGATTAGAGATATCTTGTACTTTTAGCAGCCAGTATTTTCAGGTTGGGTGTGATGTGAGTTAGATTCAGCGCAGGGCTCCACCTGGACCGTCCATTAAACACAGCACGGACTGGATGAGAAAGAAGGGAAACCTGTATCATGTCTTACATCCTCGGGGCATTCCCCAGCACTAATTAATTACTTTTGAAGTGTAATCGTTGTTACATAAGCAAACACAGCATAGCCAAGTCCCACATACAGCCAATTAGATCAGTTTGCGATGGTATTAGTCACCAACAACGTGTATTTATATAGCACCTTTAACGTAGTGAAATGACCCAAGGCCCTTCACAGGAGTACTATGAGATAAAAAATTTGACACTGAGCCGCATAAGTAGAAATTAGGGCAGATGACCAAAAGTTTGGTCAAAGAGGTATGTTTTAAGGAGCGTCTTGAAAGAGGAAAGAGAGGTGGAGAGGTTTAGGGAGGGAGTTCCAGAGATTAGGACCCAGGCAACAGAAGGCACGGCCACCAATGGTGGAGCGATTATAATCAGGAATGCTCAAGAGGGCTGAATTAAAGGAGCGCAGATATCTCGGGGGTTGTGGGGCTGGAGGAGATTACAGAGATAGGGAGGGGCGAGGGCCATGGAGGGATTTGAAAACAAAGATGAGAATTTTGAAATCGAGGCGTTGCTTAACCGGAAGCCAATGTAGGTCAGCGAGCACAGGGGGTGATGGGTGAGCGGGACTCGGTGCAAGTTAGGACACGGGAGCAGCGAGCATATGGGGTGATGGGTGAGCGGGACTGGGTGCAAGTTAGGACACGGGGCAGTGAGCACAGGGGGTGATGGGTGAGTGGGACTGGGTGCGAGTTAGGACACGGGGCAGCGAGCACAGGGGGTGATGGGTAAGCGGGACTCGGTGCGAGTTAGGACACGGGGCAGCGATCACAGGGGGTGATGGGTGAGCGGGACTGGGTGCGAGTTAGGACACGGGGAAGCGAGCACAGGGGGTGATGGGTGAGCGGGACTGGGTGTGAGTTAGGACACGGGGCAGTGAGCACAGGGGGTGATGGGTGAGTGGGACTCGGTGCGAGTTAGGACACGGGGCAGCGAGCACAGGGGGTGATGGGTGAGCGGGACTCGGTGCGAGTTAGGACACGGGGCAGTGAACACAGGGGGTGATGGGTGAGTGGGACTCGGTGCGAGTTGGGACACGGGGCAGCGAGCACAGGGGGTGATGGGTGAGCGGGACTAGGTGCGAGTTAGGACACGGGGCAGCGAGCACAGTGGGTGATGGGTGAGCGGGACTAGGTGCGAGTTAGGACACGGGGCAGCGAACACAGGGGGTGATGGGTGAGCGGGACTCGGTGCGAGTTAGGACACGGGGCAGCGAGCACAGGGGGTGATGGGTGAGTGGGACTCGGTGCGAGTTAGGACACGGGGCAGCGAGCACAGGGGGTGATGGGTGAGCGGGACTTGGTCGAGGGAGAACTGTTGGCCAGGACATCCAGAAAACTCCCTGCCCCTCTTCAAATAGTGCCCACCTGAGCAGGCAGACGTGCCCTCAGTTTAACATCTCATCTGAAAGACGGTACATCTAATATTGCAGCTTTCCTCAACACTGCACCAAAGTGATCAAATCAGAAATGGGACTTCAAGGCACAACCTTCTGACTCAGGAAGTGAAAGTGCTATCAGCTGAGCCAAGCTACCAACAAGGACTCCCAAGATCGGATACGGGATGATTAGCATGCCTTTGCCTCAGAATAACTCGCCCTCCTGTACATTTGGAGCCTATCTCTCTCTCAGATTAGCCATTCTCAAGGATCCTGAGTGTGACTGTCGATCAATGTAAGTTTGTGCTTGGGATTCAGAGCCACAAGCACCTGCTCAGACTTTGTACATAGAACATACAGCACAGAGACAGGTCATTCGGCACAACAGGTCTGTGCCGGCGTTTATGCTCCACACCAAGCTTTTGGTCATCTGCCTTAATTTCTTACGTGGCTCAGTGTCGACGTTATTTGTTTTGTCTTTTAGCAATCCTGTGATGTGCCTTGGGACAGTTTACAATGTTCATCATCATCATCATCATCATAGGCAGTCCCTCGGAATCCAGGAAGACTTGCTTCCACTCCTGAAGTGAGTTCTGTGATGGCTGAACAGTCCAATACGAGAGCCACAGTCCCTGTCACAGGTGGGACAGACAGTGGTTGAGGGAAGGGGAGGGTGGGACTGGTTTGCCGCACGCTCCTTCCGCTGCCTGCGCTTGGTTTCTGCACGCTCTCGGCGACGAGACTCGAGGTGCTCAGCGCCCTCCCGGATGCACTTCCTCCACTTAGGGCGGTTTTGGGCCAGGGACTCCCAGGTTTCAGTGGGAATGTTGCACTTGATCAGGGAGGTTTTGAGGGTGTCCTTGTAACATTTCCTCTGTCCACCTTTGGCTCGTTTGCCGTGAAGGAGTTCCGAGTAGAGCGCTTGCTTTGGGAGTCTCGTGTCTGGCATGCGGACAATGTGGCCCTGCCCAGCGGAGCTGGTCGAGTGTGGTCAGTGTTTCGATGCTGGGGATGTTAGCCTGCTGAGGCACTGAAATATGGCGGAGAGGCACTGGCGAGAATACACGACCTCAACTCTCTCATCTGGAGGAAGGAGAGCATGCCGGGAGATCTCAGAGATGCAGTAATCGTAACCAATGTTTAAAAAAGGGGACAAGTCCGACTGCGGCAACTACAGAGAAATCTCCCTGCTATCAGCCACTGGGAAAGTCGTCACTAGAGTCCTCCTCAATCGTCTTCTTCCCGTGGCCGAGGAGCTCCTCCCGGAGTCACAGTCACGGAGCACAACTGACATGATTTTTGCAGCACGACAGCTGCAGGAAAAATGCCGGGAACAGCAGCAGCCCTTATACATGGTCTTATGTGAAAGGCGCTATATAAATACAAGATGTTATTGATGTTGTTGAAACCACAACCTTCTGACTGAGAGGCGAGAGTGCTGCCATTGAGCCAAGGCCAACACCTCGAAACTACGTGGGATGAAACACCACAATGCCACATCAACCAAGACTGGGCAAAGAATGAGATTAGC
The DNA here is from genome assembly GCF_044704955.1 of Pristiophorus japonicus. NCBI lineage: Eukaryota > Metazoa > Chordata > Chondrichthyes > Pristiophoridae > Pristiophorus > Pristiophorus japonicus. The sequence goes on from NC_091996.1 coordinate 96,097,010, forward strand.
CCACCTCACATGCTTTGGTCATCCAACAATCCTAGTCACGCCCACAGCTGCCACGTCCATTCTACAATTCTCATCTTATCTTGAGTGTTTTCAGTCAGCAGGAAGGAGAATAAAAAAGTAATGTGTTTTGCCATACCTGTACAATAATGCCCCTTGGCTTGTACTCTGCGTTCAGTGCTCGAGAAAAGAAATCAACAAAGACCTGTGGGGGAAGAAGGGCCCAGAGTGAAGAGCACAGTCATCAAAAGAACCACCCTGATCCTGCAGCCCCCTTTGCCCATTACTTAAAACATTCAAATTATGCTAAACCTTTATAAATCATGGTGAGTGCGCAGCTGGCCAAGCTGGGCCACCACAGGAAGGATGTCAAGGCCTTAGAGAGGGTGCCGAGGAGATTTAGCAGAATGGGTCCAGGGATGAGGGACTTCAGTGAGGTGGATAGACTGGAGAAGTTGGGATTGTTCTCCTTAGAGCAGGGAAGGATAAGGCGAGATTTAATAGAGGTGTTCAAAATCATGACCGTAAATAAGGAGACACTGTTCCCGGGGGCAGGAGGGTCGGTAACCAGAGGGACACAGATTGACGATAATCGGCGATGGAACCAGAGGGGGAGATGGGGAGAATGTTTTTACGCAGCGAGTTGTTGTGATCGGGAACGCGCTGCCTGAAAGGGCGGTGGGAGCAGATTCAATAGTAACTTTTGAAAAGGAATCGGTTCAATACTTTAAGGGGAAAGATTTGTGGTGTTATGGAGAAAGCAGGGGAGTGGGACTAATTGGATAGCTCTTTCAAAGAGCCGGCACAGGCTCGATGGGCAGAATAGACTCCTCCTGCGTTGTATGATTCCACGTCAGTATGTGATTTCTACCCTTAACGGAAATGAGCAGAAATCATTTGTTTACTGCACATGCCCTAATCTGGGGAACATCTGTTGAGCCACTGCAATAGTCAGGCCTCGGTTTAACATTTTATCCAAAGGGCAGCACCTCCCGACAATGCAGCACTCTCAATAGTGCACTGGAGCGTCGGCCTATATTACGTGCCCAAGTCTCGTGGAACGTGGCTCGAACCTGCAACCTTCTGAGAGCGAGAGCGCTATCCACTGAGCCAGTTAAATAACAAGAAAATACCTTGGTAGCTGAATACATGGTGAGTAGCGGATGTGGGTGAGTCCCAGCTTCTGAAGAGATGTTGATGACGACGCCCTTTTTCCTGCCAAGTTCAAAACAAACACCATTACCTGAATAGAGGGAAACATAGAAACATAGAAACATAGAAAATAGGTGCAGGAGTAGGCCATTCAATGAGTTCATGGCTGAACATGCAACTTCAGTACCCCATTCCTGCTTTCTCACCATACCCCTTGATTCCCCTAGTAGTAAGGACTTCATCTAACTCCTTTTTGAATATATTTAGTGAATTGGCCTCAACAACTTTCTGTGGTAGAGAATTCCACAGGTTCACCACTCTCTGGGTGAAGAAATTCCTCCTCATCTCGGTCCTAAATGGCTTACCCCTTATCCTTAGACTGTGACCCCTGGTTCTGGACTTCCCCAACATTGGGAACATTCTTCCTGCATCTAACCTGTCTAACCCCGTCAGAATTTTAAACGTTTCTATGGGGTCCCCTCTCATTCTTCTGAACTCCAGTGAATACAAGCCAGTTGATCCAGTCTTTCTTGATAGGTCAGTCCCGCCATCCCGGGAATCAGTCTGGTGAACCTTCGCTGCACTCCCTCAATAGCAAGAATGTCCTTCCTCAGGTTAGGAGACCAAAACTGTACACAATACTCCAGGTGTGGCCTCACCAAGGCCCTGTACAATTGTAGCAACACCTCCCTGCCCCTGTACTCAAATCCCCTCGCTATGAAGGCCAACATGCCATTTGCTTTCTTAACCACCTGCTGTACCTGCATGCCAACCTTCAATGACTGATGTACCATGACACCCAGGTCTCTTTGCACCTCCCCTTTTCCTAATCTGTCACCATTCAGATAATAGTCTGTCTCTCTGTTTTTATCACCAAAGTGGATAACCTCACATTTATCCACATTATACTTCATCTGCCATGCATTTGCCCACTCACCTAACCTATCCAAGTCGCTCTGCAGCCTCATAGCATCCTCCTTGCAGCTCACACTGCCACCCAACTTAGTGTCATCCGCAAATTTGGAGATACTACATTTAATCCCCTCGTCTAAATCATTAATGTACAGTGTAAACAGCTGGGGCCCCAGCACAGAACCTTGCGGTACCCCACTAGTCACTGCCTGCCATTCTGAAAAGTCCCCATTTACTCCTACTCTTTGCTTCCTGCCTGACAACCAGTTCTCAATCCATGTCAGCACACTACCCCCAATCCCATGTGCTTTAACTTTGCACATTAATCTCTTGTGTGGGACCTTGTCGAAAGCCTTCTGAAAGTCCAAATATACCACATCAACTGGTTCTCCCTTGTCCACTCTACTGGAAACATCCTCAAAAAATTCCAGAAGATTTGTCAAGCATGATTTCCCTTTCACAAATCCATGCTGACTTGGACCTATCATATTACCTCTTTCCAAATGCACTGCAATGACATCCTTAATAATTGATTCCATCATTTTATGCACTACCGATGTCAGGCTGACCGGTCTATAATTCCCTGTTTTCTCTCTCCCTCCTTTTTTAAAAAGTGGGGTTACATTGGCTACCCTCCACTCCATAGGAACTGATCCAGAGTCAATGGAATGTTGGAAAATGACTGTCAATGCATCCACTATTTCCAAGGCCACCTCCTTAAGTACTCTGGGATGCAGTCCATCAGGCCCTGGGGATTTATTGGCCTTCAATCCCATCAATTTCCCCAACACAATTTCCCGACTAATAAGGATTTCCCTCAGTTCCTCCTCCGACCCCTTTTATATCCGGAAGGTTGTTTGTGTCCTCCTCAGTGAATACCGAACCAAAGTACTTGTTCAATTGGTCCGCCATTTCTTTGTTCCCCGTTATGACTTCCCCTGATTCTGACTGCAGGGGACCTACGTTTGTCTTTACTAACCTTTTTCTCTTTACACATCTATAGAAACTTTTGCAATCCGTCTTAATGTTCCCTGCAAGCTTCTTCTCGTACTCCATTTTCCCTGCCCTAATCAAACCCTTTGTCCTCCAAGGACCAAGGCAACTTTTCTTTTGAGGCGGAGAAGATACAAGGACCACAGTGCAGGACACCACCAACATCGAAGAGAGTGGGACAAAGAATCTGAGGTGAAATCAAGAAATAGGGGATTGGCGGCAAATGGGTCCTCGATTTAACATCTCATTCAAAAGACGGCACCTCAGACAGTGTGCGTTCCCTCTGTACTGCTCTCCGACAGTGCGGCACTCCCTCAGTAGTGACCCTCCGACAGTGCGGCACCTCGTCAACAATGCCCCTCCGACAGTACGGCGCTCCCTCAGCACTGCCCCTCCAACAGTGCGGCGCTCCCTCAGCACTGCACTGGGAGTGTCAGCTTAGATTATGTGCTCAAATCTCTGGTGTGGGGCTTGAACCCACGACCTTAGGCTTGTGGGTACAAAGCTGGAACTTCTAACATCAGTCTGCCCCATCCCTTGTGAGCTCTGCCTCTCCCCTTCGCGTTTGAAGCAAGTTTGAGATTGTCAATGTGTGAAGGAGCAAATTGTGCAGATGTTAAACTCCTGCAGCAGTTACTCTGGCGGTAAAATGCAATTTGCAATTCACTTTCCTTAATTGCTTGTACTTCGTGCTTAACACTCAGCTTTGAAGAGGAGAAATCTCACCGCTCCACAAACTGGAAATTTCTGGAATGTAAACTGGATCCAAGCAGTCTGAATTTTAACAGTTTTCCACCTGCACCTCAATTTGCTTTCCATAAAAACGTAAGAATTAGGAGCAGGAGGTGGCCATTCGGCCTCTCGAGCCTGCTCCGCTATTCAACGAGATCACGGCTGATCTTTTACGTCAACTCCACTCTCCTGCCCAATCCCCTTATCCCTCGATTCCCTTATTATCCAAAAATCTATCGCTCTCAGTCTTGAATATACTCAACGACTGAGCCTCCACAGCCCTCTGGGCAGAGAATTCCAGAGATTCACCACCCTCTGAGTGAAGAAGTTTCTCCTCATCTCTGCCCTACATGACCGGCGTCTACGTGAAAGTGGGGTGTTCAGTTAATTTTAAGTGTCGCACGGTAAACATCAAGCTCAAACCCTTGCCCCACCTCAGCCTCCCCCAACCCCTCGATGGTTGCACTAAATAATAAAGTAACCCTGACCTCCCAAGAAACAAGCTGCTACTATACCTTTCCAGCATGCCGGGCAGGACAATTCTGGTCATCTAGCAAGGAGGAAAGAGGCACCAGTTAGATACGACGCACTCGCGAAAGGAGAAATATTAAATGCTAATAACTTAACAATCTTTATTGCATAAATTGCTGCCTTGATTATTGAAAGCTCACACTTTTAAATGTCTGCCAATTGAAACATTTGAAATGGGCTCCCAACTTATTCTTGGCAATATAACAATTTGCATATATATAGCGGCTTTATCACAGTAAAACGTCCTCAAGGCACTTCACAGGAGCATTAAGCAAACAAAACCTGACACACAAGGAGATATAAGGACAGCTTTTTGTTCATTCGTTCCTGGGATATGGGCGTCGCTGGCAAGGCCGGCATTTATTGCCCATCCCTAATCGCCCCTGGAGAAGGTGGTGGTGAGCCGCCTTCTTGAACCGCTGCAGTCCGTGTGGTGAAGGTGCTCCCACAGTGCTGTTAGGGAGGGAGTTCCGGGATTGTGACCCAGCGACGATGAAGGAACGGCCGATATATTTCCCAGTCGGGATGGTGTGTGACTGGGAGGGGAACGTGGAGGTGGTGGTGTTCCCATGGGCCTGCTGCCCTTGTCCTTCTAGGTGGTAGAGGTCGCGGGTTTGGGAGGTGCTGTCGAAGAAGCCTTGGCGAGTTGCTGCAGTGCATCTTGTAGATGGTGCACACTGCAGCCAGGGGGCGCCGGTGGTGGAGGGAGTGAGTGTTGAAGGTGGTGGAGGGAGTGAGTGTTGAAGGTGGTGGAGGGAGTGAGTGTTGAAGGTGGTGGATGGGGGGCCGGTCAAGCGGGTTGCTTTGTCCTGGATGGTGTCGAGCTTCTTGAGCTTGGCCAAAGAAGTAAGTTTTAAGGAATGTCTTAAAATGAGGAGAGAGCAGTAGCAAAGCGGAGAAGTTTAGGAGGGAATTCCAGAGCTTGGGGCCTAGGCAGCTGAAAGCATGCCCACCAGGGGAGTTATCCCCGGTGTCCTGGGGCCAATATTTATCCCTCAACTAACATCACTTAAACAGATTATCTGGTCATTATCACATTGCTGTTTGTGGGACCTTGCTGTGCGCAATTGGCTGTACATTTCCTACATTACAACCATGACGACACTTTAAAAAGTACTTGGTTGGCTGTAAAGTGCTTTGGGATGTCCGGTGGGTGTGAAAGTTGCTATATAAATGCGCCTTTCTTTTCTTGCAAATGTGGTGCCACAATGCCAATTATATCACCCTCCACAGACAAATGTGGGGGACACTGTCTCTTTAATTAAACACACAGTACATCGCAGTATTTCAATGCTCACCATCAGGACAGAAAGGATATTGCAGTTCATGATATCAAGAATTTCCTGAAATAAAAAAAAAACATATCTAGAAAGATTTCTCTCGATTCTACACAGCAGTGTTTTTTTTCTGCAATTGTTTCTCTCTCCACCCCATCCTGAAGTCACTCAATCCTACTGAGGTACAGTTACACGAGGACCAATGAGCCTCAGGTACCTGGCTGAGTGACCATTCTCCCGTGTGCGAGCCCAGACTGCAAGCGTCGGCAGGACAGTTGACCACTTAGCCCAGCCTGATCCTTCCCTCATCAGAGGTCTACACATGCAGCAATTTCTGCAGGGCTCGCTGGACAGTGGTGTAGAGCAGTGATCCATGTCAGCCATAGCTCAGTGGGCAGCACTCTCACCTCAGAGTCAGAAGGTTGTGGGTTCAAGTCCCGTTCCAGGGACTAGGCTGACAACCCAGTGCAGTGCTGAGGGAGTGCCGCACTGTCGGAGGTGTCGTCTTTCAATCAGGATGGCCGAATGGTCGAAGGCACTGTGTTCAAATTGCAGTCTCTTCTGGAGACATAGGTTCGAATCCCACTTCTGACATTCCTTAATTAAGGAAGAATGTTCCCAATGTTGGGGAAGTCTAGAACCAGGGGGTCACAGTCTAAGGATAAGGGGTAAGCCATTTAGGACGAGATGAGAAGAAACAACTTCTCTGAGAGAGTTGTTAACCTGTGGAATTCCCTACCGCAGAAAGTTGTTGAGGCCAGTTCGTGGGATATATTCAAAAGGGAGTTAGATGTGGCCCTTACGGCTAAAGGGATCAAGGGGAATGGAGAGAAAGCAGGAATGGGGTACTGAGGTTGAATGATCAGCCATGATCTTATTGAATGGTGGTGCAGACTCGAATGGCCTACTCCTGCACCTATTTTCTATGTTTTGGATGAGGCCCGGTCTGCTCTCTCAAATGGACGTAAAAGATCCCATGACATTATTTCAAAGAAGAGCAGGGGAGTTCTCCCCGGTGTCCTGGGGCCAATATTTATCCCTCAAATCAACATAACAAAAACAGATTATCTGGGACATTATCACATTGCTGCGTGTGGGAGCTTGCTGTGCACAAATTGGCTGCCGCGTTTCCCACGTAACAACAGTGACTACACTCCAAAAGTACTTCATCGGCTGTAAAGCGCTTTGGGACGTCCCGAGGTGGCGAAAGGCGCTATATAAATGCAAGTCTTTCTTTTTTCAACTCCCTTTGGCCTGAGCTAACTCGGCTGGGAGACTGGGATAGGGAGAGGATATTGGAGCCTCTGTGCCCGAGGGTTCCATGCACCGTAATCAGAAGTAACATTTCTGTTAATCCTAATTCGCCGACACGAGGCGCCCTGATGGCGGGATGCCCGGTTTACCGCAATTTTGAAAGCACAAATAAGACATGCTGTTTATATACAAGAACAGGAGCATTATATCAATGCCACACACAATGCAGGATTCTGCTGCCAAAGTTCAGCTGACACTAAAGTGTAACAGGCACACGGAGATTTGGTAACCAGAATTAGCACAACCTGAGTGTGCAAGATGTCGCCCAGTACAGAACCTGCAATGTATCGGCGATCTCGCTGTACATTCTGACCTTTTCATCAAAGGCGTCAGGCCCTGCTTGGGTCAACAATTCTGATTGGATGTATTGCTGAAAGTTTCATCATATTACCTTCTGCCACGAACCTCTCTCCACCGCCCATCCCCCGCCCCTCAACACCCACTTTTCCCCCCCCATCGCCAATATTTGTACAATTAATAAACAAGTGTTCAAAGATAATGAGAGAAAAAAAACGCACAATATTTTTTACACCCCTATGATATTTGTTTCTCCTTGGGTTCGCTCACAGCAGTGTCCAAGAGATTAATCTTTAATTACTGGAGACTCCAGGTCAGTCCCGGAGGGCTGGCGACCATAAGGCCCAGGCACTGGAGAGCACTCCTTACTCTCTCAAAGCTACAGTTTTCCATTTCACTCCTGGACAGTGTTTCCTGCTGAGCCAGATCCTGGTTTGTGTTGTGGAGCCACTGGGAAATGGATCGGTAAACGCTCCAAACTCGGTTCGTGTTTGCCCTTTCTATCCAGACAGAGGAGACGGTTATTCCAACACCTGACTCTCCGAGGTGAATGCTCTGTCTGACTGCAGCAACCAGTACACACAACGAGCATGGCTTAGAGGAGGGGAGTGGGAGAGGAAGGAGGCAGGGTCTGAGGGCAAAATGCACACCAACTTCTCCCTGGAATAGAGAGACGTGGAACAAAAAATGAATCACAAAGTTAGATGAAGAGGGGTGGGAGGAGGCTCGTATGGAGCACAAACACCGGCATAGACCAGTTGGGCCGAATGGCCTGTTGGAGGCAGTTCAGAGAAGGTTCACTCGGCTGATTCCGGGGATGAGGGGGTTGACATGAGGAAAGGTTGAGTAGGTTGGGCTTCCACTCATTGGAATTCAGAAGAATGAGAGGTGATTTTATCGAAACATATAAGATTATGAGGGGGCTTGACAAGGTGGATGCAGAGAGGATGTTTCTATTGATGGGGGAGACTAGAACTAGAGGGCATGATCTTAGAATAAGGAGCTGCCCATTTAAAACAGATGAGGAGGAATTTCTTCTCTCAGAGGGTTGTAAATCTGTGGAATTCTCTGCCTCAGAGAGCTGTGGAAGCTGGGACATTGAATAAGTTTAAGGCAGAAATAGACAGTTTCTCAAACGATAAGGGATAAGGGGTTATGGGGAGCGGGCAGGGAACTGGACCTGAGTCGATGATCGGATCAGCCATGATCTTATTGAATGGCGGAGCAGGCTCGAGGGACCCTATGGCCTATTCCTGTTCCTATTTCTTATATTCTTATGTTTCTGTCACATAGATTCCGGGTAACTCTATGAACTGTGGACTGGACTGGACTAATCTTGGACTGAATAATGGACCAGATAATTGTGCCATGTAACACAAAGTTTAAGAGAATGTGTAATGTACTACACCTTAGTGACATCTGGGGCATCAAGAAAGAAACATGGAAGCATTTGGTAAGTCTTTCCAACATTGTTTACTGTGACAAAGAAAATTACAATTAGAACCAAACCACATCAACAAATGTCCAGCTCAGAAACTCGTCCCACCCAGTGCCCTGTGTCACTGACTGTATCTGTACTGATGTTAATCCAGCTCCCTCACACTGTCACTCAGTAACCCCTCTCCCCCAGCGCCCTGTGTCACTGACTGTATCTGTACTGATGTTAATCCAGCTCCCTCACACTGTCACTCAGTAACCCCTCTCCCCCAGCACCCTGTGTCACTGACTGTATCTGTACTGATGTTAATCCAGCTCCCTCACACTGTCACTCAGTAACCCCTCTCCCCCAGCACCCTGTGTCACTGACTGTATCTGTACTGATGTTAATCCAGCTCCCTCACACTGTCACTCAGTAACCCCTCTCCCCTAGCACCCTGTGTCACTGACTGTATCTGTACTGATGTTAATCCAGCTCCCTCACACTGTCACTCAGTAACCCCTCTCCCCTAGCACACTGTGTCACTGACTGTATCGATACTGATGTTAATCCAGCTCCCTCACACTGTCACTCAGTAACCCCTCTCCCCCAGCGCCCTGTGTCACTGACAGTAGCTGTACTGATGTTAATCCAGCTCCCTCACACTGTCACTCAGTAACCCCTCTCCCCCAGCACCCTGTGTCACTGACTGTATCTATACTGATGTTAATCCAGCTCCCTCACACTGTCACTCAGGAACCCCTATCCCAGAGTGCCCTGTGTCACTGACTGTATCTGTACTGATGTTAATCCAGCTCCCTCACACTGTCACTCAGTAACCCCTCTCCCCCAGCACCTTGTGTCACTGACTGTATCTGTACTGATGTTAATCCAGCTCCCTCACACTGTCACTCAGTAACCCCTCTCCCCCAGCGCCCTGTGTTACTGACTGTAGCTGTACTGATGTTAATCCAGCTCCCTCACACTGTCACTCAGGAACCCCTCTCCCCTAGCACCCTGTGTCACTGACTGTATCTGTACTGATGTTAATCCAGCTCCCTCACCCTGTCACTCAGCAACCCCTCTCCCCCAGCGCCCTGTGTTACTGACTGTATCTGTACTGATGTTAATCCAACTCCCTCGCACTTTCACTCAGTAACCCCTCTCCCCTAGCACCCTGTGTCACTGACTGTATCTGTACTGATGTTAATCCAGCTCCCTCACACTGTCACTCAGTAACCCCTCTCCCCTAGCACACTGTGTCACTGACTGTATCTGTACTGATGTTAATCCAGCTCCCTCACACTGTCACTCAGTAACCCCTCTCCCCCAGCACCCTGTGTCACTGACTGTATCTGTACTGATGTTAATCCAGCTCCCTCACACTGTCACTCAGTAACCCCTCTCCCCCAGCGCCCTGTGTCACTGACTGTATCTGTACTGATGTTAATCCAGCTTCCTCACACTGTCACTCAGTAACCCCTCTCCCCCAGTGCCCTGTGTTACTGACTGTATCTGTACTGATGTTAATCCAACTCCCTCACACTGTCACTCAGTAACCCCTCTCCCCCAGCGCCCTGTGTTACTGACTGTATCTGTACTGATGTTAATCCAGCTCCCTCACACTGTCACTCAGTAACCCCTCTCCCCCAGCGCCCTGTGTTACTGACTGTATCTGTACTGATGTTAATCCAGCTCCCTCACACTGTCACTCAGTAACCCCTCTCCCCCAGTGCCCTGTGTTACTGACTGTATCTGTACTGATGTTAATCCAGCTCCCTCACACTCTCCCCCAGCGCCCTGTGTCACTAACTGTATCTGTACTGATGTTAATCCAGCTCCCATAAACTGTCACTCAGTAACCCCTCTCCCCCAGTGCCCTGTGTTACTGACTGTATCTGTACTGATGTTAATCCAGCTCCCTCACACTGTCACTCAGTAACCCCTCTCCCCCAGCGCCCTGTGTCCTGACTGTATCTATACTGATGTTAATCCAGCTCCCTCACACTGTCACTCAGTAACCCCTCTCCCGCAGCACCCTTTGTTACTGACTGTATCTGTACTGATGTTAATCCAACTCCCTCACACTGTCACTCAGTAACCCCTCTCTCCCAGCGCCTTGTGTTACTGACTGTATCTGTACTGATGTTGATCCAGCTCCCTCACACTGTCACTCAGTAACCCCTCTCCCCCAGTGCCCTGTGTTACTGACTGTATCTGTACTGATGTTAATCCAGCTCCCTCACACTGTCACTCAGTAACCCCTCTCCCCCAGCGCCCTGTGTCACTGACTGTATCTATACTGATGTTAATCCAGCTCCCTCACACTGTCACTCAGTAACCCCTCTCCCGCAGCACCCTGTGTTACTGACTGTATCTGTACTGATGTTAATCCAACTCCCTCACACTGTCACTCAGTAACCCCTCTCTCCCAGCGCCTTGTGTTACTGACTGTATCTGTACTGATGTTGATCCAGCTACCTCACACTGTCACTCAGTAACCCCTCTCCCCCAGCACCCTGTGTTACTGACTGTATCTGTACTGATGTTAATCCAACTCCCTCACACTGTCACTCAGTAACCCATCTCCCCCAGCGCCCTGTGTTACTGACTGTATCTGTACTGATGTTAATCCAGCTCCCTCACACTGTCACTCAGTAACCCCTCTCCCCCAGCGCCCTGTGTCACTGACTGTATCTGTACTGATGTTAATCCAGCTCCCTCACACTGTCACTCAGTAACCCCTCTCCCCCAGTGCCCTGTGTTACTGACTGTATCTGTACTGATGTTAATTCAGCTCCCTCACACTGTCACTCAGGAACCCCTCTCCCCTAGCACCCTGTGTCACTGACTGTATCTGTACTGATGTTAATCCAGCTCCCTCACACTGTCACTCAGTAACCCCTCTCCCCCAGTGCCCTGTGTTAGTGACTGTATCTGTACTGATGATAATCCAGCTCCCTCACACTGTCACTCAGTAACCCCTCTCCCCCAGTGCCCTGTGTCACTGTCTGTATCTCTACTGATGTTAATCCAGCTCCTTCACACTGTCACTCAGTAACTCCTCTCCCCCAGCGCCCTGTGTTACTGACGGTATCTGTACTGATGTTAATCCAGCTCCCTCACACTGTCACTCAGGAACCCCTCTCCACTAGCACCCTGTGTCACTGACTGTATCTGTACTGATGTTAATCCAGCTCCCTCACACTGTCACTCAGCAAACCCTCTCCCCCAGCGCCCTGTGTTACTGACTGTATCTGTACTGATGTTAATCCAACTCCCTCACACTTTCACTCAGTAACCCCTCTCCCCTAGCACCCTGTGTCACTGACTGTATCTGTACTGATGTTAATCCAGCTCCCTCACACTGTCACTCAGTAACCCCTCTCCCCTAGCACACTGTGTCACTGACTGTATCTGTACTGATGTTAATCCAGCTCCCTCACACTGTCACTCAGTAACCCCTCTCCCCCAGCACCCTGTGTCACTGACTGTATCTGTACTGATGTTAATCCAACTCCCTCACACTGTCACTCAGTAACCCCTCTCCCCCAGCGCCCTGTGTTACTGACTGTATCTGTACTGATGTTAATCCAGCTCCCTCACACTGTCACTCAGTAACCCCTCTCCCCCAGCGCCCTGTGTTACTGACTGTATCTGTACTGATGTTAATCCAGCTCCCTCACACTGTCACTCAGTAACCCCTCTCCCCCAGTGCGCTGTGTTACTGACTGTATCTGTACTGATGTTAATCCAGCTCCCTCACACTCTCCCCCAGCGCCCTGTGTCACTAACTGTATCTGTACTGATGTTAATCCAGCTCCCACAAACTGTCACTCAGTAACCCCTCTCCCCCAGTGCCCTGTGTTACTGACTGTATCTGTACTGATGTTAATCCAGCTCCCTCACACTGTTACTCAGTAACCCCTCTCCCCCAGCGCCCTGTGTCACTGACTGTATCTATACTGATGTTAATCCAGCTCCCTCACACTGTCACTCAGTAACCCCTCTCCCGCAGCACCCTGTGTTACTGACTGTATCTGTACTGATGTTAATCCAACTCCCTCACACTGTCACTCAGTAACCCCTCTCTCCCAGCGCCTTGTGTTACTGACTGTATCTGTACTGATGTTGATCCAGCTCCCTCACACTGTCACTCAGGAACCCCTCTCCCCTAGCACCCTGTGTCACTGACTGTATCTGTACTGATGTTAATCCAGCTCCCTCACACTGTCACTCAGTAACCCCTCTCCCCCAGCACCCTGTGTTACTGACTGTATCTGTACTGATGTTAATCCAGCTCCCTCACACTGTCACTCAGCAACCCCTCTCCCCCAGCGCCCTGTGTTACTGACTGTATCTGTACTGATGTTAATCCAACTCCCTCACACTTTCACTCAGTAACCCCTCTCCCCTAGCACCCTGTGTCACTGACTGTATCTGTACTGATGTTAATCCAGCTCCCTCACACTGTCACTCAGTAACCCCTCTCCCCTAGCACACTGTGTCACTGACTGTATCTGTACTGATGTTAATCCAGCTCCCTCACACTGTCACTCAGTAACCCCTCTCCCCCAGCACCCTGTGTCACTGACTGTATCTGTACTGATGTAAATCCAGCTCCCTCACACTGTCACTCAGTAACCCCTCTCCCCCAGCGCCCTGTGTCACTGACTGTATCTGTACTGATGTTAATCCAGCTCCCTCACACTCTCACTCAGTAACCCCTCTCCCCCAGTGCCCTGTGTTACTGACTGTATCTGTACTGATGTTAATCCAGCTACCTCACACTGTCACTCAGGAACCCCTCTCTCCCAGCGCCTTGTGTTACTGACTGTATCTGTACTGATGTTGATCCAGCTCCCTCACACTGTCACTCAGTAACCCCTCTCCCCCAGCACCCTGTGTTACTGACTGTATCTGTACTGATGTTAATCCAGCTCCCTCACACTCTCCCCCAGCGCCCTGTGTCACTAACTGTATCTGTACTGATGTTAATCCAGCTCCCACAAACTGTCACTCAGTAACCCCTCTCCCCCAGTGCCCTGTGTTACTGACTGTATCTGTACTGATGTTAATCCAACTCCCTCACACTGTCACTCAGTAACCCCTCTCTCCCAGCGCCTTGTGTTACTGACTGTATCTGTACTGATGTTGATCCAGCTCCCTCACACTGTCACTCAGTAACCCCTCTCCCCCAGCACCCTGTGTTACTGACTGTATCTGTACTGATGTTAATCCAACTCCCTCACACTGTCACTCAGTAATCCCTCTCCCCCAGCGCCCTGTGTTACTGACTGTATCTGTACTGATGTTAATCCAGCTCCCTCACACTGTCACTCAGTAACCCCTCTCCCCCATCGCCCTGTGTCACTGACTGTATCTGTACTGATGTTAATCCAGCTCCCTCACACTGTCACTCAGTAACCCCTCTCCCCCAGTGCCCTGTGTTACTGACTGTATCTGTACTGATGTTAATCCAGCTCCCTCACACTCTCCCCCAGCGCCCTGTGTCACTGTCTGTATCTGTACTGATGTTAATCCAGCTCCCTCACACTGTCACTCAGTAACCCCTCTCCCGCAGTGCCCTGTGTCACTGACTGTATCTCTACTGATGTTAATCCAGCTTCCTCAAACTGTCACTCAGTAACCCCTCTCCCCCAGCGCCCTGTGTCACTGACTGTATCTGTACTGATGTTAATCCAGCTCCCTCACACTGTCACTCAGTAACCCCTCTCCCCCAGCACCCTGTGTCACTGGCTGTATCTGTACTGATGTTAATCCATCTCCCTCACACTGTCACTCAGGAACCCCTCTCCCCTAGCACACTGTGTCACTGACTGTATCTGTACTGATGTTAATCCAGCTCCCTCACACTGTCACTCAGTAACCCCTCTCCCCCAGTGCCCTGTGTTAGGGACTGTATCTGTACTGATGTTAATCCAGCTCCCTCACACTGTCACTCAGTAACCTCTCTCCCCCAGCACCCTGTGTCACTGACTGTATCTGTACTGATGTTAATCCAGCTCCCTCACACTGTCACTCAGTTACCCCTCTCCCCCAGCACCCTGTGTCACTGACTGTATCTGTACTGATGTTAATCCAGCTCCCTCACACTGTCACTCAGGAACCCCTCTCCCCCAGTGCCCTGTGTCACTGACTGTATCTGTACTGATGTTAATCCAGCTCCCTCACACTGTCACTCAGTTACCCCTCTCCCCCAGCACCCTGTGTCACTGACTGTATCTGTACTGATGTTAATCCAGCTCCCTCACACTGTCACTCAGTAACCCCTCTCCCCCAGTGCCCTGTGTCACTGACAGTAGCTGTACTGATGTTAATCCAGCTCCCTCACACTGTCACTCAGTAACCCCTCTCCCCCAGTGCCCTGTGTCACTGACAGTAGCTGTACTGATGTTAATCCAGCTCCCTCACACTGTCACTCAGTAACCCCTCTTCCCCAGTGCCCTGTGTCACTGACTGTATCTGTACTGATGTTAATCCAGCTCCCTCACACTGTCACTCAGTAACCCCTCTCCCCTAGCACCCTGTGTCACTGACTGTATCTGTACTGATGTTAATCCAGCTCCCTCACACTGTCACTCAGTAACCCCTCTCCCCTCGCACCCTGTGTCACTGACTGTATCTGTACTGATGTTAATCTAGCTCCCTCACACTGTCACTCAGTCACCCCTTCCACCCAACAGGTTATTTACTGACTGTATCTCGCGTTAATCCAGTTCTGTAACAGGCTGCCAACATATAAAAAATAATCACAAGATATTGAACAATCAATGTGGAGTAAAACAAAACAAATTTGAATTGATGATCATTCTGTGTAACGAGTTGAGGAACACTTTCTGATGGTCACCTCCCAGCTTTGAAAACATAATTATTTATACCAATATCCCTTTCGCACGCTCTTTGATTTTTCTTATGTTCCCTGACTCCCGCGTGTACAAACGCATCAGGAAAATAGCTTTCCTTATTTTTACACCTGTATACAGGGATTTTCTCCTGCCGAGCAGAGGGATTCCTCTAGAAATGAGGAAGTTGGTAAACTTGGGAAATGAGATGGAGTTACCCAGGATTCCGATGTCCAGGTATTTCAGCGCGGCCTCGATTGGTCCATAGATCTCGACGCCAGAGTTGAAGTCGGCCTGAATAATCTTGGTTTTCTTGCCTTGTTGCTGCTCTGCAATCACCCAGAGAGGGACAAGTTACCATCTCTCACAGTCCGAATAACTTCCACAATCACCCTGCATGTCCTCTCGCCCAAACAGTTTTCCTAGAATGATACAGCACAGAAATTCAGCGCTGTGTGTATTTGAAAGTGCAGCGTGTTTAGTCCATTCCTCCTTCTCTCTCCCCACAGCCCGGTGAATGTTTCCCCGTCAAGTATTTATCCAATTCCCGGTTTGAAAGTTACTATTGAATCTGCTCCCACCGCCCTTTCAGGCAGCGCATTCCCGATCACAACAACTCGCTGCGTAAAAACATTCTCCCCATCTCCCCCTCTGGTTCCATCGTCGATTATCGTCAATCTGTGTCCCTCTGGTTACCCACCCTCCTGCCCCCGGGAACAGTCTCTCCTTATTTACTCCATCAAAACCCCTCATCATTTTGAACACCTCGATTAAATCTCCTCTTTGAGCCAAATCCTCACCAGTTGCACTTTCAAGCAGTGCGCATTGAATGGCTGAACAGCAGGAGGGATCCTGGCTGATTTTTAACCCCTCTGTAACCCAGGCCCACAGGCAATCGTTAGTTGTGATATCATCTCTTGTGTAACTCAACAGTAACATCTTGTATTTGTATAGCCCCTTTAGAACATCCCGGTGCGTTATAAAGCAAAATTTGACAGCGAACCACACAAGAAGATATTAGGACAGATGACCAAGAGCTCGGTCAAAGAGTTGGATTTAAGGAGCATCTGAAAGGAGGGGAGAGAGGTGGAGAGGTTTAGGGAGGGGATTCCAGAGCTTAGTTCCCAGGCAGCTGAAGGCAGAGCCACCAATGGTGGAGCGATGGAAATCGGTGATGCTCAAGAGGCCAGAATTAGAGGAGCAGTCTCGGGGGGGGGGGGGGGTTTGTGGGTCATAAAGGAAGACATCCTCGACTCCGAGGGACTGCCTAAGGAGAGAAGTCTGTAATGTACATATGAATGACTCCACGAGGCAATGTGTTGTACTCAAACTGTAGTGACCTTGGTCCTTTATTGGTAACCAGAGTGAGGCAGCCGCATGGTGGCTACCCTTTTATACAGCCCTTGCCACCAGGGCAGGAAACCCCGGTCTCCACCAGTTGCACCCTCTAGTGGTGCCAGCATAGTATATACGCAGTGTAAACCTTATTGATAGTACATCAGGTAAACAAGTCTTATGCAACTATACAGTACCTACACAGAGAGTAAATCTATAGTCTGCACATATAACAAGAAAAGGTCACTATGTGTAGTAATCACAGGGTCACTGACCTACACACCCAGCACCTGTGCCTCTACAGGGTCTCTGCAGTGGGATTACTTTAGGATTGCTCTTGCAAAGAGCCCACACAGACACGATGGGCTGAACGACCTCCCTTTGTGGGAATCTCCTGTGGTTCTTACCTATCTCTGCGGCTGTGGCTCTCAACTTCTCCAAAGACCGGCTGATCAGCACCACATTGAGCCCTCTTCTTGCCAACTGGGAATTAAGAGAAACGCATTAAGCAGTGCCCCACTGGTGTGGTAAAATGCCGCAAGGGCCAAGCTGCGCACTCCGCCTCAGGAGCGTTCAACAGTGAGAGAGAAGATCCTGCTGTGATCAGATATCACAATACAATGTTCCATCAGAAGAAAAGGAGGCGCTCCCGAGCTGCTCAATAGCTGGTTGCACTGCCCCAGTGTAGTACTGAGGCACACAGACCAGAACGATCCCAAAAAGGATCTCGGGTCTCTGCTGAAGTAGCTGATCTCGGCCGGGACATTATTTTGGGGCACTGCAATTGTCCTCAGTGCCCGTTGTGAGGAAGGAAGGGAATTCAACCAGGCTTCCTGTTCTCAATTGCTGTGTGGGTTGGTCTTCGGTGTGATGGCTTCACAACTTAATAGCCTGCAGACGCCCTCTGTCTCGGCTCAGTCGTGACGAACGGCCACTTGAGACGTACTGGAGGGTGGCTGTTGACAGTGGACCTGTACCCCAAGTAGGGCTCAGCTCGTTCAGAAGAGGTGGAGAGAAAATTAGGGAAACAAAACAACAACGTATTTATATAACGTCTTTAACATAGCGAAACATCCCAAGGCGCTTCACAGCAGTGTTATGCGACAGAAATTTGACACCGAGCCGCGTAAGAAGAAATTAGCACAGGTGGTCAATGAGGTCGGTTTTAAGGAGCGTCTTGAAGGAGAAAAGAGAGGTAGAGAGGCGGAGAGGTTTAGGGAGGGAGTTCCAGAGCTTGGGGCCCAGGCAACAGAAGGCACGGCCACCAATGGTGGAACGATTACAATCAGGGATGCTCAGGAAGGCAGAATCAAAGGAGTGCAGACATCTCGGGGGGTTGTGGGGCTGGAGGAGATTACAGAGATAGCAAAGCTGAATATTTTAGAAATAATACAAGAACTTCCATTTATATAGCGCTTTTAACATAGTAAAACATTCCACAGCATTTCACAGGAGCGTTATCAAAAATTTAACACCGAGCTACATAAGGAGATGTTAGGACAAGTGACCAAAAGCTTGGTCAAAGAGATAGGTTTAAGGAAGAGACAGAGAGGCAGAGAGGTTTGGGGAGGGAGTTCCAGAGCTCTGGGCCCAGGCAGCTGAAGATGGAGCGATGGAAATCAGGGAGGCACCAGAGGTCGGTTGGAGGAGCGCAGACATCTCGGGGGGGATTACAGAGATAGGGAGGGGGCGAGGGCCATGGAGGGATTTGAATACAAGGATGAGAATTTTAAGATCGAGGCGTTGCTGGATAGGGAGCAGGTCAGTGAGCACAGGGATGAGCGGGGAGCTGGACTTGCTGCAAGTTAGGAGACGAGAATCAGAGTTTTGGATGAGCTCAAGTTTACGGAAGGTGGGAAATCGGCCGGGAGACCATCGGAAAGGTCAAGTCTGGAGGTAACAAAAGCATGGATGCAAATATTGGCAAACATAACCAAGCCTGTCCTTGTAATAATTTGATTACAATATAGACAATAAAGAGCAAGGGAGTGGGATTAATTAGATAGCTCTACCAAAGAGCCAGTGCAGGCACGATGGGCCAAATGACCTCCTTCAGTGCTGTGTCAGTCTGTGATTAAGGACAGTAACAAAGGCAGAGATCTGTATTACCTCATGAGCATAGGCTTTTCCAATCCCACTGGTTGCACCTGTTACAACTAGAAAAAATAACTGATTAAAAATAATTTTTATTCATATATAATTCCTTTATGATTTATTATATTTTCCTCTCTTAGTGCATTCTACCTCACCACCTCCTGTGCACTTTCCATTGGTCTTCCTAGACGCTGACCTACACGATTGGTCTTCTCCCTCTCTATTGGCATCATATTGAAACCAAGACAGTGTCCCACTCGCGAACTCATTACATCACGATGGCGGTGCTCCTCACCTCTCTCGACATTGCCTTGGGGAAAACGCTGGTGAACTGGTCATCTCTAAAGGTAGAGGGCAAAAGAAAGCAAGAAAGAACTTGCATTTCTATAGCACTTTTCACAACTTCAGGACCTCCCTCAGCACCGCCCCTCCGACAGTGCGGCACTCCCTCAGTACTGCCCCTCCGACAGTGCGGCGCTCCCTCAGTACTGCCCCTCCGACAGTGCAGAGCTCCCTAGTACTGCCCCTCCGACAGTGCGACGCTCCCTCAGTACTGCCCCTCCGACAGTGCGGAGCTCCCTAGTACTGCCCCTCCGACAGTGTGGCGGTCCCTCAGTACTGCCCCTCCGACAGTGCGGCACTCCCTCAGTACTGCCTCTCCGACAGTGCGGTGCTCCCTCAGTACTGCCCCTCCGACAGTGCAGGGCTCCCTCAGCACTGCCCCTCCGACAGTGCGGCGCTCCCTCAGTACTGCCCCTCCGGCAGTGCGGCGCTCCCTCAGTACTGCCCCTCCGACATTGCGCCACTCCCTCAGTACTGCCCCTCCGACAGTGCGGCGCTCCCTCAGTACTGCCCCTCCGACAGTGCGGCACTCCCTCAGCATTGCCCCTCCGACAGTGCGGCACGCCCTCAGTACTGCCCCTCCGACAGTGCGGCACTCCCTCAGTACTGCCCCTCCGACAGTGCGGCACTCCCTCAGTACTGCCCCTCCGACAGTGCGGCACTCCTTCAGTACTGCCCCTCGATTAACTGCACACGGATCCAATGGGAAACCATTGTAACGGAATTTAAACTTTCGGCCTGGAAGGCATCGGGCCGGTGCGTTCGGAGTTCTTTCGACCCGGGAAGGCATCGGATTTTAACTTTATAATGTCAATCACTCTAACAGAGAAATCGTTTACCCGGCATAGCCCAATCCCCGAGGGACCCGGATAATCGAGAGTTGCCTGTAATACTGCCTGAACCTACCAAAGACTTCACAACCCGATCTCGAAGAAACAGAATAAAGCACCTTACCTATTCACATGCACAGAAAGAAGAAACAGAGATGTATCCAAGGCTGATTTATAAGCTGACAAGTTACAGCCATACAGATCTGTTAACAGTCTACTGAACTTTGCACGTTATCTTAATTCTAAAGATTTTAACTACGTCGAGCGATTGTCCGGCGTCGCACTCTCGTCTGAGTCAGAAGGATGTGGGTTCAAGTCCCACTCCAGGGACCCGAGCACAAAAATCTAGTCTGACACTCCCAGTGCAGTACTGAGGAAGCGCCGCACTGTTGGAGGGGCAGTACTGAGGGAGCGCCGCACTGTCGGAGGGGCAGTACTGAGGGAGTGCCGCACTGTCGGGGGGGCAGTACTGAGGAAGCGCCGCACTGTCGGAGGGGCAGTACTGAGGGAGCGCCGCACTGTCGGAGGGGCAGTACTGAGGGAGCGCCGCACTGTCGGAGGGGCAGTACTGAGGGAGCGCCGCACTGTCGGAGGGGCAGTACTGAGGGAGTGCCGCACTGTCGGAGGGGCAGTACTGAGGGAGTGCCGCACTGTCGGAGGGGCAGTACTGAGGGAGTGCCGCACTGTCGGAGATGCTGTCTTTTGGATGAGACGTTAACCCATGGCCCAGTCTGCTCTCTCAGGTAGATGTAAAAGATCACATGGCACTATTTTGAAGAAGTGTTCTCCCCGGTGTCTTGAGGACAGTGCGGCGCTCCCTCAGTACTGCCCCTCCGACAGTGCGGGGCTCCCTCAGTACTGCCCCTCCGACAGTGCGGCGCTTCCTCAGTGCTGCCCCTCCGACAGTGCGGCACTCCCTCAGTACTGCCCCTCCGACAGTGCGGCGCTCCCTCAGTACTGCCCCTCCGACAGTGCAGAGCTCCCTAGTACTGCCCCTCCGACAGTGCGACGCTCCCTCAGTACTGCCCCTCCGACAGTGCGGAGCTCCCTAGTACTGCCCCTCCGACAGTGTGGCGGTCCCTCAGTACTGCCCCTCCGACAGTGCGGCACTCCCTCAGTACTGCCTCTCCGACAGTGCGGTGCTCCCTCAGTACTGCCCTTCCGACAGTGCAGGGCTCCCTCAGCACTGCCCCTCCGACAGTGCGGCGCTCCCTCAGTACTGCCCCTCCGGCAGTGCGGCGCTCCCTCAGTACTGCCCCTCCGACATTGCGCCACTCCCTCAGTACTGCCCCTCCGACAGTGCGGCGCTCCCTCAGTACTGCCCCTCCGACTGTGCGGCTCTCCCTCAGTACTGCCCCTCCGACAGTGCGGCGCTCCCTCAGTACTGCCCCTCCGACAGTGCGGAGCTCCCTCAGTACTGCCCCTCCGACAGTGCGGCGCTCCCTCAGTACTGCCCCTCCGACAGTGCGGCGCTCACTCAGTACTGCCCCTCCGACAGTGCGGCGCTCACTCAGTACTGCCCCTCCAACAGTGCGGGGCTCCCTCAGTACTGCCCTTCCGACATTGCGGCGCTCCCTAAGTACTGCCCCTCCGACAGTGCGGCGCTCCCTCAGTACTGCCCCTCCGACAGTGCGGCGCTCCCTCAGTACTGCCCCTCCGACAGTGCGGCGCTCCCTCAGTACTGCCCCTCCGACAGTGCGGCGCTCCCTCAGTACTGCCCCTCCGACAGTGCGGCGCTCCCTCAGTACCGCAATTGGAGTGTCAACCTGGATTTTTATGCTCAAGTCTCTAGAAAATGACAAACTTCTGACTCAGAGGCAAAAGAGGGTCCTGACTGACTACACTGGAGTGCCCCAATGCTGCCCGGGCACTGATCAATTTAATTACATTTTAAGGAAAACATGTTTTAACAAATTCAGGTTGCACACTTGCAAAAGTAGACAAAGAGAGCACCTACTTTAACATAGTGGGATTTTTTTTTAGTTCCATCAGTGTGGCTTCCAAAGTGAGTTTAGGAATGTTCAGTGAACAGACTGTCCTGGTAAAAGGATCCTGAAATAGCCACAGCACAGATAGCTATCCAAGATATCTATGTGCAATGTTGCACACTTCTCATTCTGTCCTGCTTCTGGAGGAGATCAGCCAGTACTCCCCATTCTGATCGCTATCTAGAAACCCTTGAGGGTAATGTGTGGTGGCGAGGGTGGTTTAGTGTCAGCTGACCACGGATTGGGCCCTGCAGTGATGCAAATAGCCCCTGTCAACGTTCATGGTTCGCAGCCTGTCCTCGCCGCACAGCACTGCCCCCCAGTCATCAAGACCCACGGCGCGGCCCTGGACAACGTGGACCATTTCCCATAACTCGGGAGCTTCTTATGAACAAGAGCAGACATTGATGACGAGATTCAACACCGCCTCCGGTGCGCCAGTGCAGCCTTCGGCCGCCTGAGGAAAAGAGTGTTTGAAGACCAGACCGTCAAAACTGCCACCGAGCTCATGGTGTACAGGCTATAGCAATACCCGCCCTCCTGTATAGCTCAGAGACATGGACTATGTACAGCAGACACCTCAAGTCGCTGGAGAGATACCACCAATGATGTCTCTGCAAGATCTTGCAAATCCCCTGGAAGGACAGACACACCGACATCAGCGTCCTCAGCCAGACCAACATGCCCAGCATTGAAGCACTGACCACACTTGGTCAGCTCCCTGGGCAGGCCACATATGTCAGGCTGACATAAGATTCCCAAAGCAAGTGCTCTACTCGGAACTCCTTCACGGCAAACGAACCAAAGGTGGGCAGAGGAAACGTTACAAGGACACCATCAAAGCCTCCCTGATAAAGTGCAACACCCCCACCGACACCTGGGAGTCCCTGGCCAAAGACCAGTCCGCCCTAAGTGGAGGAAGTGCATCCGGGAGGGCGCTGAGCACCTCGAGTCTCGTCGCCGAGAGCGTGCAGAGACCAAGCGCAGGCAGCGGAAGGAGCGTGCGGCAAACCTGTCCCACCCTCTCCTTCCCTCAACCACTGTCTGTCCCACCTGTGACAGGGACTGTGGCTCTCGTATTGGATTGTTCAGCCACCTAAGAACTCATGCTCAGAGTGGAAGCAAGTCTTCCTCGATTCCGAGGGACTGCCTTTGATGACGATAAAGTCCACGCGCGATTATCCGCCATGCGGGGGACAGCAACTGCGCCCACGAGCTCACGACCCAGAGAGGGATCCAAACCCTGAAGAAATTCCGAGCAGAAAACAAGCCACAACCTTACCAGCCCATTCCCCGTAGGACATCAGGTCTGTTCTCCAAAATTTGGGCAGGACGTAAGTCCTGATGCCTACCAACAGCTCCCAAGTGTACTTGGTAAAGTAGTAGAGGCACGTCAGTGTGCCAATCAATGCCAGTGTGCCATTCAGCAAAGACTCTGCAAAAAGCACCATCTTTGACCAGGTTCTGCAAGGTTCAAAGTCTAAAGTCTTTTTCAGTACTTCGTATGTTATTTGTACTGTGTCGAGTGAGCCCCGCCCCTTAAACCTGTTCTAATTGGTCACCTCTAGGTGACTAGCATGTCAGTCCTGCACTCATTTCTTCACTCAAATGTTTGCTCAAGCACATGATGAAATTTCACAAGCTGTTTTGCTGTGCACTGCCCTCGTATCCTCACTGGTGTTTTTAAATGACTAAATTTGTGTAGTGTGTGTTTCTATACTAATCTGATAAACAAAAAGGGGAAGAAATTCAGTCGCGCCGCTGTTGTGGCATTAATCCAGGTGAAGTGGTACTTTTAGCGCCTTGAAACAGTTTGCACTTCCTGCCCAGAAGTCCGTTGTAAATCGGTTGAAGAGCTGAAAGAGGCAATGAATCCTCCTTTGCACACCAGAGCTGGGGGGCGTTAGGGGAGGGGCGATAACAAAGGTTTGGTCGGCACAATTCGCAGACCCATTGTGCATGCGCGGAACTCCGAATCAGATCCTGGGACAAGCCGAGTCTTTAGGGCACGGCATTGTAATTCACCCATTAAAGTTTTCAAAATCACGTTTTCAAGCTGCACCGTTATGTCTGTCTTCCTGGAAGGCTCACGCGCCGTGCTGTGTGTGTATAAACGTTGCACGGATTGTGACCTCCGAGGGAAGCACTTCCTCATCCCTTTAAGTACCCTACCAGTTAACGACTCTGCAAGCCTGGACCGACTGTTTTTCCAGACGTTGTTATTGGCGGGTGCTCAATGAGGCGCACGCAGCGAATTTAGCAAGCGTGGGCATTGCACCAGGAATACCAGTTATGATCGGAATGATTGTCAGCAGTCAGGCGCTAATGGTTTGTGCCCCCGGTGAGCCTCTAATAAATTTTCTGTCGAGGCGCTAAAAGCTGTAGCGCCTGGTCGCTAAGCTCTAAGATCGCATTAACGCCTCCTCTGGCCGCTAACTGAGGCTATGGACAACCGAAAATCCTGCCCAAAGCCTATCAAAGTGCGTAAATTCAGTTAAACCACCATGGCTCAATTGTGGTACTGAGCTCCAGCGCCGAGGAGTTGCTCATCCGAGTGACAATGGCTTACAGCCGTGCAGTGTGCACCAGAATACTAACCAGTACCGCATCAGCTGTGCTCAGCGCTAGCATTCTCAACTCTTGAGCAAGAGAGGTTATTGGTTAAAGCCCCACTGCAAAGACCCCAGCACAGAATGCAGGCTGACACAAGGCGGTTATAAAAATGCAAGTCCTTCATTCTAAAAGCCGTCCACAGCCAGTCGCTCTCTGTCGAGGAAATATTTAGCTTAAGTTAACTCAGGCGGAGACTTTCAGAACTGCACTTCGAGAGAATTTATTTTAAAAAGCAAGATATATCTTGGAGAGCCTGCTTGGACCGTACCAAGGCAAAACTCTGTCGTACAAGCAAATTGCACTTATCTTTATACAGAAATTGAATACAGAAATAGAAAAAGAATCTTATTCATTAGTCCCCCGAGTACAAAGGTCGTCCCGGGACGTACACACTCTATCTGTCCTTGCATAGTTTCTCTCTGTTCACAGTCTGATAAGCAAAGGCAAAAGGAGACTCCCTTTTAATATCAGATGGTCACCTAATTGCATCTCTAAGTTTCAAGGCTAAAAGCTATTTTTCTAGTCTTATTATTTCTTTAAGCATAGCAAAAAACAGAATTTAACCCTTCCCTCTAAATTAAGCCATGTGTTCATAGATTCTTTCTTCCACACTCTCACAGAATGTTGATTGTGGACAGTAATTTCCTAACCGTACATTAAAAATGTGATTGGTGTACGCTTCCAGTGTGGGAAATGCTGCGCGAAAAATCAGGCTCTGCAGCGCCAATTTTTCACCGCTACGGGTGCCGTTTTGTGATGAAAATGGCGGCCGCGCCACGCGCGCCCACTTCTGGTGCATGCCACACCAGACGCCAGCTTGGTGAGCATGATGGCTTTAGACATCACTACACAAGCACACACACTACAAGATGGCTGCGAACAGAACTGTGATCACATTACCTGGCCACATGACCGTTTATTGTTATTACATCAGTAGTCCACTAGGTGGAGCTCTATTACAGTGAGGGCATTAGCGTCGGCGCTGGGAGTAGGTTGAGTAAGCAGACCCGCACTGATTTAACACCAGCGCTGCTATTTTCGTCCTGAACGCTACAGCTAATGCCCTGAAAATGGGTTCAGCAGCAAGGCCCTCCCTACCAGCAATATTTATACGTTAGTTGCTGATTAATTTCTACTGGCTCTGCGTAAGTTTTGTGGAAGTGTTCTAAGAGTTGTTTGAAGTTGGTGAGGTGACAGGGAGTAATGCTGCAAGTGGTTCTGGTCAGATCACTTGCTCCCAGTCATGGGGGCTCTGGTTGTCCCCCCCCCCCGCTTGGCCTGCAGCATGACAGGGAGATGGAGCAGAGGCAGCAAAGAGGACAAGCTGGTCGCAGAGGGAGGAGGAGGAGGTAGCTGGGGGAGAAGGGCCCTCACCAGGAGAGCCTTACCTACCTAGGGTCTTCCGAGAGCAATTCTCTGACCTCAGCCTGGGCCAGGAGCAGTGTGTGAGGCGTCTGCGCTTTACGAAGAAGGTGCTCACAGATCTCTTGCGACCAGACCTGCAGCCTCACGCCAGGCAAGGACAGCGCTGCCAGTGGCTGTGAAGGTGACCTGACCCTGAATTTCCGCGTGTCGGGAACCTTCCAGGCTGGAGCAGGCGACATATGTAACATCTCCCAATTCACCGTCCATAAGAGAGGTGACAGATGCTCTTTATGCCAGGAGAGGGGACTTCATTGTCTTCTCTCTGAGCAGAGAGAAGCAGACAGACCATGTATGTGGTATTGCTAGGATAGCGGTCTTCCCCATGGTGCAGGGCGCCATCCGCTGCATGCACATGGCTTTGCGGGCGCCCCTTCTAAATGCTGCAACCGCAAAGGTGACCGCTCGCCGAATGTGCAGTAGGTGTGTGACCATGCTCAGCACATCAAGCTGGTGACTATGTGGGATCCAGGCAGCAGTCATGATGCTTTTATTCTGCGCCATTCCACGGAGCTTTGAGCCAACACAACAAACCAGAGGGTGGCTACTGGGCGACAAGGGCTACCTGCTTAC
The DNA here is from genome assembly GCF_044704955.1 of Pristiophorus japonicus. Classification (NCBI taxonomy): domain Eukaryota; kingdom Metazoa; phylum Chordata; class Chondrichthyes; family Pristiophoridae; genus Pristiophorus; species Pristiophorus japonicus. The sequence goes on from NC_091996.1 coordinate 96,123,695, forward strand.
TAGCTGGTTCATGGCACCGCTCTGCAACTCAACCACAAGTGGGCGGCATGCATAAAATGAGAGCCACGCTGCCACACGGAATCTTATAGAGCAGACAATTGGCGTTGTTAAACAACCCTTCCGTTGCCTGGACCGCTCTGGAGGAGCCTGCAGGCTGAGACCAGAGCACGTCTCAAGATCGTCGTGGTCTGCTGCATGCTGCACAGCCTCGCCATCATAAGGGCACAGCTCTTGCCACTAGGCATACGGCGATGAGCTGAAGAGCAGGAGAAAGAGTAGGAGCAAGAGTAAGAGGAGAAAGCGGAAGAGGGGCAGGAGGAAGGGAGGAGGCAACCCTGAAAACTCCCTTTCTACCTAGGCAGTCCGTGATTGACTGGTCCAACTGTGGTACACCAGTGAACCCAATCCCAATTCTGGGATGTCTTGGGGAGAGACTATGTGTGGGTCCTGGGAGAAAGTTTGGCGACCGGGGAGATGCCCCTCTCTTGGCACAGAACAGTCATCGTCCTGCTGCCTAAGAAGGGCGATCGCCGCCTACTTCAGAACTGGTGCCCGGTCTCCCTCCTCAGCACGGATTACAACATTTTTGCCAGAGTGATGTTTGCTCTCCTTGGCGCCATGCTGGACCACATGATCAAGCCCAACCAGTCCTACACGGTCCCGGGCCGGACAATCCACGACAACATCCATCTAGTCCGGGACCTGGTCCACCATTCCCAGGAGGCTGTTCTGTTACTCGCCTTCCTTTCCCTAGACCAGGAGAAGGCGTTCGACAGGGTGGATCACGAGAATCTGTTCGGAACTCTGCGCGCTTTCAGGTTCGGGACGCATTTTGTCACCCGGATCCGACTTTTGTACGTCGCCGCGGAGTGTCTGATTAAGGTTAACAGGTCTTTGATGACGTCCCTTCGCTTTGGGAGAGGGGTGCGCCAGGGATGCCCCACGTCCGGCCAGTTATATGCCATATGCATGGAGCCTTTCCTGCGCTTCTTGCGGAAGAGGTTGATGGGACTGGCTCTGCAAGGGCCGGGTGTGGAGGTTGTCCTCTTGGCTTACGCCGATGACGTCCTCCTCATGGTCGAGGATCCCGTTGACCTGCGGAGGATGCGTGAGTGCCAGGAGATTTACTCGGCCGCATCCTCCGCCAGGATCAACTGGGAGAAATGTTCCGGACTCCTGGTGGGTCAGTGGTGGGTGGACTCCCTGCCAGAGGAGCTCAAGCCTTTTGCCTGGAGCACGACCCATCTCCTCTATCTGGAAGTCTACCTTAGCCCAGACGAACCGTGACATGGAGCAAGCAGCCTGGCACAGGTTCCTCAACCCCCAAGATCTCCGGCTGAAAATGTGCGACCAGCAAGATAGCCACCCCAAAAGAAGTGGCGGTGAGGTGGCTCATAAGAACATAAGAATTAGGAACAGGAGTAGGCCATCTAGCCCCTCGAGCCTGCTCCGCCATTCAACAAGATCATGGCTGATCTGGCCGTGGACTCAGCTCCACTTACCCGCCCGCTCCCCATAACCCTTAATTCCCTTATTGCTTAAAAATCTATCTATCTGTGACTTGAATACATTCAATGAGCTAGCCTCAACTGCTTCCCTGGTCAGAGAATTCCACAGATTCACAACCCTCTGGGAGAAGAAATTCCTTCTCAACTCGGTTTTAAATTGGCTCCCCCGTATTTTGAGGCTGTGCCCCCTAGTTCTAGTCTCCCCGACCAGTGGAAACAACCTCTCTGCCTCTATCTTGTCTATCCCTTTCATGATTTTAAATGTTTCTATAAGATCGCCCCTCATCTTTCTGAACTCCAACGAGTAAAGACCCAGTCTACTCAATCCATCATCATAAGGTAACCCCCTCATTTCAGGAATCAGCCTAGTGAATCGTCTCTGTACCCCCTCCAAAGCTAGTATATCCTTCCTTAAGTAAGGTGACCAAAACTGCACGCAGTACTCCAGGTGCGGCCTCACCAATACCCTGTACAGTTGCAGCAGGACCTCCCTGCTTTTGTACTCCATCCCTCTCGCAATGAAGGCCAACATTCCATTCGCCTTCCTGATTACCTGCTGCACCTGCAAACTAACTTTTTGGGATTCATTGGCCTATGGCCACCGCCAGCAGCGCGACCTCAATTACGACACGCAGCTCCTGTTTTTGAACTTGGGGGGTGTCAGGACCGCCCTCCGGGAGCTGCCTGTCTTTTTACAAGGAACTCATCAGGGTCTGGAACAAAGTCTCCACCAAGCGCAGCTCTCTGCCGGCTGGAGTGGCGGCCGTCCTGCAGGAGCCGCTGCTCGGGAATCCGTACCTCCACGACCGAGGTTTTATGTGGCGGTCGGAAGAGAGGGCTGTGGCTGGTGAGGTGATCAGGGTCAGGGACCTGCTCGATGGCGGAGGAGCGGGCTGGATGGCGCCAGACACGCTGGCGCGGCGCCTAAATTCTGCCAACGTCCGCCACGCGGCCGATGCCATCGAGTCGCTAAAAACAGCTCTGGGCCCTGACCCCGTTAGGTGCATCGAGGAGGCTCAAGCACGTGGGGAGATCCCGTCCGAACTGACCCCCGTCCGGACGGAATTCCTCATCGGCGCCAAACCCCGGAACCTCCCTCGGGGGCCGGCGCCTCACAACTTGAGCCGCCTCGGGGAAATCCCCTCCGTGCCTTTCAGTTCCGCGCGGAGGGGTTTCCTGTACGGGCTGCTCCTGCACACCCTCAACTTTGCCATCCTCGCCGGCCGTCCGGACACGCCATGGCGTACCATCTTGCCGTCCGGAGGAGACGGGGGTCCCCGATGGAGGGCACTCTACGCAGGGGTCCTCCCACTATTCATCGGGGACTTGGCCTGGAGGGTGGTGCACGGAGCAGTGCCGTGCAACAAATTTTTAAGCCGGTTCACGGACTCCCAGGCCTGCAATTTCTGCGGTCTGGAGGAGTCCGTGTTCCATGTTTTTATGGAATGCACAAGGTTGCAGCCCCTGTTCCATTATTTGAAGGGGCTGCTCCTGAAATTCTGGCTGCACTTCAGTCCCACTCTCCTGATCTTTGGGCACCCTGTGCGGAGGGGAGTGGGTAGGTCCGAAGGCCTCCTCGTAAGACTGCTCCTGGGCACGGCCAAGGGTGCCATCAGCCGGTCCAGACAGCGGGCGATCGAGGGGGCCGTTCAACCTGACTGCCTGCCTCTCTTCCACTCTTACATCCGGTCCAGGGTGTCCTTGGAGATGGAGCACGCGGTGTCCACCGGTACGCTTGTGGCCTTCCGAGAGAGGTGGGCACCGGAAGGACTGGAGTGCATCATCACCCCCGGCAACCAAATTTTAATTTGATTTTACGTTTTAAAGTTTAATTTGTTTTAATTGCCGGTGCTTTTAGTGTCCCCTTCCCTTTTATAGGGGGCACTGGGGAAAAATTGTGATTTTAGTGCCCAAAAAAAAAAAACCAAAAAAAAAAGAAAAACACAAAAAAAAAACCAAAAAAAGGAAAAAAAGGGCCTTGTAAATGTCTGGTGTGTCGCCCAGGTCTGGTGGCACGGTTTAATGTTTATGTTTTGCAGGTAGACTCTAAAAGAGTTTCATTGGCTTATGGCCATACTAGTCTGAGAATGCCTGCTCTCATCTGATCTTGTAAAGCTAAGCAGAGTCAGGCCTGGTTAGTACTTGGATGGGAGACTGGAGGCTCTATCCCACCCCTGTATTCAGGGGGCACTTGAACTAATTGTTTATTTTTCCTAAAAGAGTTTCATGCACAAGGGCCAATGGTGGAGCAGTGGAGGCGTGTCCTGCACAGTTGGAGCTGAGCTGCAGTGAGGAGAGCAGCTATCAACTTGAGCTCCTGCCTGGAAGGCCTGGAGAGCCCTGAGAACAGCCCAGGAAGAGAAGGAAGGAAGGGGCTTCACCACCAACTTTCACCCAGAGGGAGAGGAGGAAAAAGCAGAAAACTTTTACTCACTTTACCATTTCTACAAAGAGTTGGAGAGAGGGGGAAAGACCAAAACAACATCCAGTGTGGAAGGAGGGAGACTCTAACGTTCTACAGGTGGGTGTGGGTGCATTTCCCAAAAAGACTTTGTTATATCGGTGGGGGGAGGAAAGAAGACCACTGAGGGCCGGAAAATCGCGGGGGGTGTGTGTGTGTGGAAGTGTGTGTGGGGGCCTTGCTTACAACTAGGCCCCACACACAATTGAACCCCCCCCCCAATTGCCTAGCCTGGGATAGCTGGAGCTACCAGGCTGAAGTATTTTATTCACCATCTATTTAACATCGTAAGGAGTGTGTGCCTGGTGGCTCTAGCTGCCCCAGGTGAAGACATCTTCTCCCCTCACCCGAAGACCACCCCAAAGACTATTTGTGTTTTGCCATCTGGGGATTGCACCCACCCACAGCTGCGAGGGGAGACCTGCCCTCGCAGTTCCCCCCCTTCCCACCCCCCTCTCTCTCTCTCTGTTTCTCCCCTCTCTCTCTGAGGCCCCTTCCTCCTAATTTAAAAAAAAACAATCAAAAAAAAAAACAACTGAGCAGAGGGAGCAAGGCCCCTCCCCAATTGCCAACTAGGGGAGAGGTGTGCCTCGTTAAGAGCTCCTCTGCTCAGTATTTATCAAACGAGGCCTAATTAAGACCATTAAGGCCTGTGACTTTGGGGTGGGTGTAGCCCTTAAAGGGACCCCGTGATGGCGACCCCATCCACGCCGGTGGCAGGGCCAGCGAAGACATATGCGCAGGTGGCAACCGCTTCCACGGCACCTCCTGCGCCACCCGCTGCCCTGCCACCATTCAGACTTATAACCAGGAAACACGGGGTCAAGAGCTACACTCACCCCACAATGACCATCGAGGAGTGCGTGCGGGCGATGGCTGGGGTAGTCGGCCCCTCGGCCATTGTCGCAGCCTCCAAGATGTCTGGGAAGGCTGTGTTCTTCCTGGGGTCGGAGCGAGCGGTATCCCTGGCCCTCGAAAAGGGGCTCACGGTGGGCGGGACGTTCCTGCCGGTGGATCCTCTCGAGGCCACCGCGCAGAGGGTCATCGTGTCGAACGTCCCGCCCTTTGTTCCCGCTGAGCTCCTCGTCCCTCACCTACAACAACTGGGGGAGGTAAGGTCAGGGATCAACCCCATACCGCTCAGCCTCAGGGAGAACAGCCTGCGCCACGTGTTCTCCTTCCGCCGCCAGCTCTTTGTCCGGCTGGCGTGGGAGGAGACGACGGAGGGTAGTTTTAATGTGGTGCACGAGGGGACTGCCTACCGCGTCTTCTGGACGTCAGACGGCGTGCGGTGCCATACCTGTAGGGAGGTGGGGCATGTTCGTAAGAACTGCCCCGCCTCCAAGGCCGCCAAACCACCGAAGGCGGCCAAGGCTGGCGCCGCCGCCACCCCTCCCCCTAGTTGCGTCCGCGTGCCGGGAGCCGTAGGTGCGCGGGCATCGTCGGAGGCCTTTGTTTTCAGGGCCTCCGGCGGGGGGGAGGGAGAGCGTCCGAACAGAAAGAAGGCGCGGAACAAGGAGAAACATCTAGAGGCGGGTCCCCTCAGTGCGCCAGAAAGATTGACCACCGCGCTCGGCCCAACCCAGCCACCGGCGAGCACGGGGTGCCCTGAGCCCGTGCCCGAGCCCTTGAACAACACCGCAGAGGGACCCGGGCGCGGGCAAGAAAAGGAAAAGGGGGGGGCGGAGCGGGAGGCCTCGGCAGAAATGGAGGTCTCCCTGCCTCAGCGCACCTCCAGCAACAAAAGGAGGCGCCGCTCCGTTGAGGCGGAGGGGGAACAACATCCCTCCGCGGAGGAGTCGGTGCCCGCCGCGTGTCCCGCGTCCCCCACCAGTGCCCCCAAGCAGCGCCGTAGGTGGGAGGAGTCTGTCCCCGGGGAGGGTGAGACAGTCGAGGCTGCCCAGCCTCTGCCTCCCGGGGATGGCGTGGAAGATCTGCCTGTCGTGGGGGGCGTGGGGATCGCGGAGGAATGCATTGCCGCCGGGCCGGGCGCCCCGGGGACTGAGGCGGGCGGGGCCGAAAAGGCCGAACCTGAGCCCGCCCAGCCAATACACAACTTGCCCCGGGGGTCGCTCGACCTGGCAGAAACACAAATGAACAAATTTAATGAAACTGTAGATGCTGGGCCGGGGGGTGGCAGCGGGGAGGGGGAGGAACACCCACCCTCGCCCCTTACTTTGGAGCTGGAGCACTTGGGGAGCCTGGGGATTTCCTATGGCCGGGTCTCTCCTTGTTCCCCGGTTCCTGGGGCGGAGGGGGAACCCCTTCCGCTGTCATTTCCCGACCCAGCACCATTTTTAAAAGAGCCCAGTGGGGACTCCTCTGCCGACGATCCTGGGGGTGGGATCGGGGCAGAGCCAGGGCCGGTTGGAGCGGCCGGTTCATTTGCCGTACCTTGTGCGGTCGATGGGCTGGCTGCTGGCGGCCACCTCCTGGAGGAGGACGGGGACTCGGCGGGGGACGCGGGGGAAAATCTAGAGACCACCGCCAGCGAGGCGGTGGATCTGCTCGCGGCCGCCGCCGTGACCATCCTCATTCCTGCAAAGGAACTCCGGGACTTTTTGGCCCAGAGCCGGGGTCGCTGCAACCAAGCCCGACTGGCCCTGGAAAAATGGTCCGAGCCAGAGCTGATCAAGGCGTCCGTCCGCGCCGCCGTTAAAACCTTGGCCGCGGGCGGGCCCTTGACAAAGGCGCAACACCTTGAGCTGCGCGAGCTCGAGGGACTCCTCGCTGGGCTGCGGAGGGAGCGGAGTTCAACAAAAGACTCCGCTCCCTCCCCCACAATAGGTTAAGGTAGAGGTTGCACTATGCTTTTGCCATGAAGATAACCATAGCCAGCCTCAACATCAACGGCGGCAGAGGGGCACGCCGTAGATTTGACAATTTTTCGCTCCTGCGGGAGGGGAAATATGCGGTGTGCTTCCTGCAAGAAACCCACACCGTTCCGGGAGACGAAGCCACGTGGCTCCTGGAATGGCAAGGAGAGGTCCGCATGAGCCACCTCACCGCCATTTCTAGTGGGGTGGCCATCTTACTGGGCCCGCATTTTCAGCCGGAGATCTTGGGGGTCGAGGAGCCCGTGCCAGGCCGCTTGCTGCACGTAACGGTTCGCCTGGGGGACGTGCCGCTCCATCTCGTGAACGTGTACGCCCCTCAGCCCGGCCCGCAGCAAACGCGCTTCTTTGAAGAGGTGTCCGCTCTTCTTGGCTCCGTCGACGTCGGCGACTGCATTGTCCTCGGGGGGGATTTTAACTGCACCCTCGAGGCGAGGGACCGCTCCGGTGCCCCGCAGTGCATGACGGCGATGGAGAAGTTGAGGGACCTGGTCGGGTCCTTCGACTTGGTGGACGTCTGGCGAAATCTCCACCCCGACTCCAGCGCCTTTACTTGGGTGAGGCCTGGAGTTGGATGGTCTAGAGTCGACCGCCTTTACGTGTCTCGGGCGTACGTTTCCTGCGTCCCAGCGACCTCCATGCGGCCGGTGCCGTGTTCGGACCACCACCTGGTGTGGGCGAAGCTCGCTTCGCTCCGCGCGAGGACGGGGTCCGCGTACTGGCACTTTAACAACCGGCTGCTGGAGGACGTGCGGTTCCAGGACTCGTTCCGTCGATTCTGGTCCGACTGGAGAAGGAAGCAGGGGGGCTTCCCCTCCTTGAGGCTATGGTGGGACGTGGGCAAGGCTCACGTCCGCGTCTTCTGTCAAGAGTACGCGAGGGGGTCGACCAAGAGGCGGGCGGCCAGAGTCGGGCGCCTAGAAAAAGAGGTGCTCGACCTGGAAGCCCGTCTCGGTCAAGTCGTCCAGGACCCGGCCCTGCGGACGGTGTACGAAGCGAAGAAGGCCGCGCTGAAGGACCTGCAGCTCGTCGGGTCCCGAGGCGCGTTCGTGAGGTCGCGGATCCGGTTCCTGCGGGATCTGGACCGCGGCTCCCCCTTCTTCTACTCGCTGGAAAAAAGGCAGAGTGTCCGTAAGCAGCTCTTGACGCTGCTGGCCGACGACGGCTCTCTCGTCTCGGATCCGGAGGGTGTCAACAACAGGGCCCGTGAATATTACGGGGCTCTGTTCTCTCCGGATCCGTCCAGCGAGGAAGCGCGTAGAGTTTTGTGGGAGGACCTGCCGAAGGTCAGCCCGGAGGGCGCCGAAAATCTGGAAGCTCCGCTAAGCCTGGCGGAGCTGACCGGTGCCCTCGACCGGCTCTCGAGGGGAAAATCCCCGGGGCTGGACGGGCTGACCGTGGAGTTCCACAGGGCGTTCTGGGACGTGCGACTACGCGCGGGTCCTGGGGGAAAGTCTGGCGACCGGGGAGATGCCCCTCTCTTGGCGCAGGGCAGTCATCGTCCTGCTGCCTAAGAAGGGCGATCTCCGCCTCCTTAAGAACTGGCGCCCGGTCTCCCTCCTCAGCACGGACTACAAAATCTTCGCCAGGGCGATGTCTGCTCGCCTTGGTGCCGTGCTGGACCACATGATCCACCCCGACCAGTCCTACACGGTCCCGGGCCGGACAAGCCACGATAACATCCATCTGGTCCAGGACTTCATCCATTGTTCCCAGGAGGCTGGTCTGTCGGTCGCCTTCCTATCCCTCGACCAAGAGAAGGCGTTCGACAGGGTGGATCACGTCTATCTGCTCGGAACTCTGCGCGCTTTCGGGTTTGGGACGCATTTCGTCGCCCGGATCCGACTTTTGTACGCCGCCGCGGAGTGTCTGATTAAGGTTAACGGGTCCTTGACGGCGCCCCTTCGCTTTTGGAGAGGGGTGCGCCAGGGATGCCCCATGTCCGGCCAGTTATACGCCGTTTGCGTGGAGCCTTTCCTGCGCCTCTTGCGGACGAGGTTGACGGGACTGGCTCTGCAAGGGCCGGGCGTGGGGGTCGTCCTCTCGGCTTACGCCGATGACGTGCTCCTCGCGGTAGAGGATCCCGCTGACCTGCGGAGGATGCGTGAGTGCCAGGAGATTTACTCGGCCGCGTCCTCCGCCAGGATCAACTGGGAGAAATGTTCCGGACTCCTGGTGGGTCAGTGGCGGGTGGATTCCCGAGGTTGCAGCCCCTGTTCTGTTATTTAAAGGGGCTGCTCCTGAAATTCTGGCTGCACTTCAGTCCCACTCTCCTGATCTTTGGGCACCCTGTGCAGAGGGGAGCGGGTAGGTCCGAGGGCCTCCTCATAGGACTGCTCCTGGGCACGGCCAAGGGTGCCATCGGCCGGTCCAGGCAGCGGGCGGTCGAGGGGGTCGTTCAGCCTGACTGCCTGCCTCTCTTCCGCGCATACAACCGGTCCAGGGTGTCCTTGGAGATGGAGCACGCGGTGTCCACCGGTACGCTCGCGGCCTTCCGCGAGAGGTGGGCACCGGAGGGACTGGAGTGCATCATCACGCCCGGCAACCAAATTTTAATTTGATTTTATGTTTTTAAGTTAATTGTTTTAATTGCCGGTGCTTTTAGTGTCCCCCTCCCCTTTTATAGGTGGCACTTGGAAAAAAATTTGATTCTGTGCCCAAAAAAAACCCCCAAAAATAAAAAAAAGGGCCTTGTAAATGTTGGTGTTTCCCCCAGATCGGGGGGCACGGTTTAATGTTTTTTGTTTACTCCTAAAAGAGTTTCATGCACAAGGAGGCCGAGTGGTTAAGGCGATGGACCAAAAATCCACTGGGGTTTGCTTGCACAGCTTCGGCGATAACATCCATCTGGTCCGGGACCTCATCCATTGTTCCCAGGAGGCTGGTCTGTCGGTCGCCTTCCTATCCCTCGACCAAGAGAAGGCGTTCGACAGGGTGGATCACGTCTATCTGCTCGGAACTCTGCGCGCTTTCGGCGTCGGGACGCATTTCGTCGCCCGGATCCGACTTTTGTACGCCGCCGCGGAGTGTCTGATTAAGGGTAACGGGTCCTTGACGGCGCCCCTTCGCTTTGGGAGAGGGGTGCGCCAGGGATGCCCCATGTCCGGCCAGTTATACGCCGTCTGCGTGGAGCCTTTCCTGCGTCTCTTACGAGGTTGACGGGACTGGCTCTGCAAGGGCCGGGCGTGGAGGTCGTCCTCTTGGCTTACGCCGATGACGTGCTCCTCGCGGTAGAGGATCCCGCTGACCTGCGGAGGATGCGTGAGTGCCAGGAGATTTACTCAGCCGCGTCCTCCGCCAGGATCAACTGGGAGAAATGTTCCGGACTCCTGGTGGGTCAGTGGCGGGTGGACTCCCTGCCGGAGGAGCTCAGGCCTTTTGCCTGGAGCACGACCCATCTCCTCTATCTGGGAGTCTACCTTAGCCCCGACGAGGAAGCCTGGCCGGCGAACTGGCAGGAGCTGGAGGCCAAGGTCGCCGCTCGCCTAGGGCGCTGGACAAGACTGCTCCGAGTGCTGTCCTACAGGGGTCGAGCGCTAGTCATAAACCAGCTGGTGGCCGCCATGTTGTGGTACCGGCTGGTCACTTTGACTCCTCCCCCTGCGTTTGTCGCCAAGATACAGAAGAAGCTGGTGGACTTCTTCTGGAACAACAGGAAGCACTGGGTCTCTGCCGCAGTCTTGAGTCTCCCGCTTAGGGAGGGCGGTCAGTCGTTGGTGTGCATCAGCGCCCAGCTTGCGACTTTCCGTCTTCAGACCCTGCAGAGATACCTTTACGTCGAGTCCCCTCCTAGGTGGCGTGCTCTGGCGACGTATTTCTTCCGCCAGCAGCACGGCCTCAACTACGACACGCAGCTCCTGTTTGTGAGTGTGGGGGGCGTCAGGACCGCTCTCCGGGAGCTGCCTGTCTTTTACAAGGAACTCATCAGGGTCTGGAACAAAGTCTCCACCAAGCGCAGCTCTCCACCGGCTGGAGTGGCGGCCGTCCTGCAGGAGCCGCTGCTCGGGAATCCGTACCTCCACGACCGAGGTTTTGGGTGGGGGTCGGACGAGAGGGCTGTGGCTGGTGAGGTGACCAGGGTCAGGGACCTGTTCGATGGCGGAGGAGAGGGCTGGATGGTGCCAGACACGCTGGCGCGGCACCTAAATTCTGCCAACGTCCGCCGCGTGGCCGATGCCATGAGTCGCTAAAAAGAGCTCTGGGCCCCGACTCCGTTAGGTGCATCGAGGAGGCTCAAGCACGTGGGGAGATCCCGTCCGAACTGACCCCCGTCCGGACGGAATTCCTCATCGGCGCCAAACCCCGGAACCTCCCTCGGGGGCCGGCGCCTCACAACTTGAGCCGCCTCGGGGAAATCCCCTCTATGCCTTTCAGTTCCATGTGGATGGGTTTCCTGTACGGGCTGCTCCTGCACACTCTCAACTTTGCCATCCTCGCCTGCCGTCCGGACACGCCATGGCGTACCATCTTGCCGTCCGGAGGAGGCGGGGGTCCCCGATGGAGGGCACTCTACGCGGGGGTCCTCCCACTATTTATCGGGGACTTGGCCTGGAGGGTGGTGCACGGAGCAGTGCCGTGCAATAAATTTTTAAGCCGGTTCACGGGCTCCCAGGCCACCTGCAATTTCTGCGGTCTGGAAGAGTCCGTGTTCCATGTTTTTATTGAGTGCACGAGGTTGCAGCCCCTGTTTTGTTATTTAAAGGGGCTGCTCCTGAAATTCTGGCTGCACTTCAGTCCCACACTCCTGATCTTCGGGCACCCTGTGCGGAGGGGAGCGGGTAGGTCCGAGGGCCTCCTCGTAGGACTGCTCCTGGGCACGGCCAAGGGTGCCATCAGCCGGTCCAGGCAGCGGGCGGTCGAGGGGGTCGTTCAGCCAGACTGCCTGCCTCTCTTCTGCGCCTACATCCGGTCCAGGGTGTCCTTGGAGATGGAGCACGTGGTGTCCACCGGTACGCTCGCGGCCTTCCGCGAGAGGTGGGCACCGGAGGGACTAGAGTGCATCATCACGCCAGGCAACCAAATTTTCATTTGATTTTATGTTTTTAAGTTAATTTGTTTTAATTGCCGGTGCTGTTAGTGTCCCCCTCCCCTTTTATAGGGGGCACTTCGAGAAAAAATACTATTTTGTGCCAAAAAAAAACCCACAAAAAAAAATAAAAGGGCCTGTAAATGTTTGGTGTTTCCCCCAGATCGGGGGGCACGGTTTAATGTTTTTTGTTTACTCCAAAAAGAGTTCATGCACAAGGACCCCCAGGTCCCTCTGCACCGCAGCATGTTGTAAATTCTCCCCATTCAATAATATTCCCTTTTTCTGTTTTTTTTTTCCAGGGTGGATGACCTCATATTTTCTGACATTGTATTCCATCTGCCAAACCTTAGCCCATTCGCTTAACCTATCTAAATCTCTTTGCAGCCTCTCTGTGTCCTCGACACAACCCGCTTTCCCACTAATCTTTGTGTCATCTGCAAATTTTGTTACACTACACTCTGTCCCCTCTTCCAGGTCATCTATGTATATTGTAAACAGTTGTGGTCCCAGCACCGATCCCTGTGGCACACCACTAACCACCGATTTCCAACCCAAAAAGGACCCATTTATCCCGACTCTCTGCTTTCTGTTAGCCAGCCAATTCTCGATCCATGCTAAAACATTTCCTCTGACTCCGCGTACCTTTATCTTCTGCAGTAACCTTTTGTGTGGCACCTTATCGAATGCCTTTTGGAATACTAAATATGCCATATCCATCGGTACACCTCTATCCACCATGCTCGTTATATCCTCAAAGAATTCCAGTAAATTAGTTAAACATGATTTCCCCTTCACGAATCCATGTTGCGTCTGCTTGATTGCACTATTCCTATCTAGATGTCCCGCTATTTCTTCCTTAATGATAGCTTCAAGCATTTTCCCCACTACAGATGTTAAACTAACTGGCCTATAGTTACCTGCCTTTTGTCTGCCCCCTTTCTTAAACAGAGGCGTTACATTAGCTGCTTTCCAATCCGTTGGTACCTCCCCAGAGTCCAGAGAATTTTGGTAGATTATAACGACTGCATCTGCTATAACTTCCGCCATCTCTTTTAATACCCTGGGATGCATTTCATCAGGACCAGGGGACTTGTCTACCTTGAGATCCATTAGCCTATCCAGCACTACCTCCCGAGTGATAGTGATTGTCTCAAGATCCTCCCTTCCCACATTCCCGTGACCAGCAATTTTTGGCATGGTTTTTGTGTCTTTCACTGTGAAGACCGAAGCAAAATAATTGTTTAAGGTCTCAGCCATTTCCACATTTCCCATTATTAAATCCCCCTTCTCATCTTCTAAGGGACCAACATTTACTTTAGTCACTCTTTTCCGTTTTATATATCGGTAAAAGCTTTTACTATCTGTTTTTATGTTTTGCACAAGTTTACGTTCGTAATCTATCTTTCCTTTCTTTATTGCTTTCTTAGTCATTCTTTGCTGTCGTTTAAAATTTTCCCAATCTTCTAGTTTCCCACTAACCTTGGCCATCTTATACGCATTGGTTTTTAATTTGATACTCTCCTTTATTTCCTTGGTTATCCACGGCTGGTTATCCCTTCTCTTTCCGCCCTTCTTTTTCACTGGAATATATTTTTGTTGAGCACTATGAAAGAGCTCCTTAAAAATCCTCCACTGTTCCTCAATTGTGCCACCGTTTAGTCTGTGTTCCCAGTCTACTTTAGCCAACTCTGCCCTCATCCCACTGTAGTCCCCTTTGTTTAAGCATAGTACGCTCGTTTGAGACACTACTTCCTCACCCTCAATCTGTATTACAAATTCAACCATATTGTGATCACTCATTCCAAGAGGATCTTTTACTAGGAGCGGACCTCTCCTTGCCATTCCAGGAGCCACTTGGCCTCATCTCCTGGAATGGTGTGGGTTTCTTGCAGGAAGCACACCGCATATTTCCCCTCCCGTAGGAGCGAAAAATTGTAAAATCTGCGGCGTGCCCCTCTGCTACCGTTGATGTTGAGGTTGGCTATGGTTATCTTCATGACGAGCATAGTGCAACCTCTAACTTAATCTATGGTGGGGGGCGGGGGGGAACGTGGAGTCGTTTGATGACTTCCACTCCTTCAGCAGCCCAGCGAGGAACGTTCTGAGCCAGTGCAGCTCAAGAGTTTCTAGTTTTGTTAGGGTCCTGTCCACGCCCATGGTTTTGACGATGGCACGGACGGACCAGATGAGCAGCGCCGGCTCGGACCATTTGGCCTGGGCCAGATGAGGTCTATTGCGGCGACCCTGGCATTGCGCCAAAATATTCCGGAGTTCCTTGGCAGGAATGAGGGGGGGGGGGGAACTCAGTGGCACGAGGATATCCACCACCTCATTGGTGATGGACTCCAGATCTTCTCCCGCACCCTCCACCGAGTCCCCGTCCCTCTCCGGGAGATCGCCACCAGCGGCCGGTCCGTCGACCGCATGGGGTACGGCAAACGGCCCAGACGCACCATCCGGCCCTAGCTCTGCCCCGATCCCATCCCCAGGATCGGCGGCAGAGGAGTGCCCCCTTGGGCTCCCCCAGGATGCCGGGTGCAGAAGCGGCAGCAGTCGGGGTTCCCCCTCTGCCCTAAGCACCGGGGAGCATGGAGAGACCGGGCCGAAAAACAGTTCCAGGTCCTCCAAGTCGCCTGGCTCCAATGTCAGGGACGACGATTGGGGTTCCACAGCCTCCCGGCTATCACCCGCCCCCCCCCTCCGCCCCCCCCCGGCCCAGCGGGTGGGTGTTCATGAAGTGCATTAAAATCTTATTCTTTATCCGCCAGGTCGAGCAGATCCCAGGGGATGTCAATAATTGGACTCGGCCTCATCAGCCCCACCCGCCTCAGTCCCCGGGATGCTCAACTCGGCGGCGACATTTTCTTTTCGCGGCCCTGTGCCCGGAAGGCTCAGGCTCTGTAGCCTTGGATGTCTCGCCCTCCCGAGGAACAGGCCCCCCCCCCGCCTCCACCCCAGCCTTCGGCGCGCATTGGGAGCGCTGGTGGGGGATGCGGGACTCGCGCTGGGCACCAACTCCTCCGCGGAGGGACCTTGGTCATCCTCCGATTCCTTGGAGTGGTGCCTCCTTTTTTTTTCCCTGGAGGGACGCGGAGGCAGGGAGAACTCCATGTCCGCTAGGGCTCCCGCCTCCGCTCCCTCCTTCCGATTATCTTGCCCGCGCCCGACCACTTGTGGCAAACTCCCCACAGAGGCGGGTGTGGTCACGGGCTCAGGCTGCACTGCGCTCACCGCGTTGATTGGGCTGTGGGCCCCACTAAGGGGACTGCCAGAGGGTGTTTATTTGTTTTCTTCCGTGCCTTCCTTCCGCGCGGTCGCTCTCCTTACCCCCCTGCCAGATGCCACGAAGACAAAGGCCTCCGACGATGCCTGCGTACCTACGGCTCCCGGCACGTCGACAGTACTAGGAGGAGGAGTGGCGGCAGTACCAGCCTTGGCTGCTTTAGCGGCCTTGGAGACGGGGCAGTTCTTGCGAACGTGCCATACCTCCTCACCGGCGTGGCACCGTATGCCGTCCGATGCCCAGAAGACACAGTAGGCAGTCCCCTCGTGGACCACACTGAATGTACCCTCCTCCCGGGCCAGCTGAACGAAAAGCTAGCGCCGGAAGGAGAACACATGACGGAGGCTGACCTCCCTGAAGCCGAGCGGTATCGGTGTTATCCCCGACCTCACCTCCCCCAGTTTGACGTAGGTGGGGGAGGAGGAGCTCACCGGGAACAAAGGGCGGGACGTTCGAGATGACGACCCTCCGCGTGTTGGCCACGAGAGGGTCCACCGGCAGGAAGGTTCCACCCACCGAGCCCCTTACTGAGGGCCAGGGACACCGCCCGCTCTGACCCCAGGAAAAACACAGCCTTCCCGTACATTTTGGAGGCGGCGATAATGGCCAAGGGGCCGACTACCCCAGCTATTGCCCTCACGCACTCCTTGATGGTCGTTTTGGGGTGAGTGTAGCTCTTGACCCCGTTCTTTTTAGCAATGAGTCTGAAAGGTGGCGGGGAAGCAGGAACCCCGCCTGCATCGGTTTGTGCTGGCCCTGCCACCGGCAAAGATGGACTCGGCATATCGGGGTCCCTTTAAGGGCTGCACTCACCCCAAAGTCACAGGCCTTGAGGGTGTGGATTGGCCTCGTTGATGAGCAGAGGGAGCTCTTAATGAGGCACACCTCTCCCCAACTTTTGACAATGGGGAAGGGGCCCTTTTCCCTCTGTGTGAGAGAGAGAGAATGTTGTCCCGGTCTTGCTGCATGCAGGCATGGACTGCTTCATTACCTGAGGAGCTGCGAATGACACTGAACACTGTGCAATCATCAGCGAACATCCCCACTTCTGACCTTATGATGGAGGGAAGATCATTGATGAAGCAGCTGAAGATGGTTGGGGCCTAGGACACTGCCCAGAGAAACTCCTGCAGCGATGTCCTGGGGCTGAGGTGAATGACCTCCAACCACCACAACCAGCTTCCTTTGTGCTGGGTATGACTCCAGCCAGTGGAGAATTTTTCCCTAATTCCATTGACTTCACTTACTGGGGCTCCTTGATGCCACACTCGGTCAAATGCTGCCTTGATGTCAAGGGCAGTCACTCTCACCCCACCTCTGGAATTCAGCTCCTTTATCCATGTTGGACCAAGGCTGTAATGAGGTCTGGAGCCGAGTGATCCTGGTGGAACCCAAACTGGGCATCAGCGAGCAGGTTATTGGTGAGTAAGTGCCGCTTGATAGCACTGTCGGTGACACCGTCCATCACTTTGCTGATGATTGAGAGTAGACCGATGGGGCGGTAATTGGCCGGATTGGATTTGTCCTGCTTTTTGTGGACAGGACATACCTGGGCAGTTTCCCATAATGTCAGGTAAATGCCAGTGTTGTAGCTGTACTGGAACAGCTTGGCTAGAGGCACGGCTATTTCTGGAGCACAAGTCGTCAGCACAACTGCCAGAGCCCATAGCCTTTGCTGTATCCATTTGTTGATGTCACATAGAGTGAATCGAATTGGCTGAAGACTGGATTCTGTGACGGTGGGACCTCAGGAGGAGGCCGAGATGGATCATCCACTCGGCATTTCTGCCTGAGGGTGGTTGAAACCACTTCAGCCTGGTCTTTTGTACTAGCGTGCGGGGCTCCGCCATCACTGAGAATGGGGATGTTCATGGAGCCTCCTCCTCCCATTAGTTGTTTAATGGTCCACCACCATTCACGATTGGATGTGGCAGGACTGCAGAGCTTTGATCTGATCCGTTGGTTGTGGGATCGCTTAGCTCTGTCTATAGCATGCTGCTTCCATTAGAGCACTCCAAGTACATATCCAAGTACTTTTTAAATGTGTTGAGGGTTTCTGCCTCTATCACCCTTTCAGGCAGCGAGTTCCAGACCCCCACCGCCCTCAGGGAGAAAAAAGTTCTCAACTCCCCTCTAAACCTCCGACCAATTACCTTCAATCTATGCCCCCTGGTTATTGACCTCTCCGCTAAGGGAAACAGGTCATTCCTATCCATCTGGACCTCTCATGATTTTATACACCTCAATTAAATCTTCCCTCAGCGTCCTCTGTTCCAAAGAAAACAACCCCAACCTATCCAATCTCTCCTCACAGCTAAAATTCTCCAGTCCTGGCAACATCCTCGTAAATCTCCTCTGTACCCTATCCTGTTTCTTTTTGTGATGTTGATTGAGAGATAAATATTGGCCCATGACTCTGGGAAGAGCTCCCCTGCCCTCCTTAGAAATAGTGGCCTTGGAATATTTTCCATCCAGCCGATAATGAGGGGGCTCGACAAGGTGGATGTAGAGAGGATATTTCCACTCATCGGGAAAACTAAAGCTAGGGGACATAGTCTCAGAATTAGGGGCTGCCCATTTCAAACTGAGATGAGGAGGAATTTCTTTTCTCAGAGGGTTGTAAATCTGTGGAATTCTCTGCCCCAAAAAGCTGTGGAGGCTGGGACATTGAATAAATTTAAGGCGGAGATGGACAGATTTTTGAACGATCGGGGAATAAAGGGTTATGGGGAGCGGGCAGGGAAGTGGAGCTGAGTCCATGATCAGATCAGCCATGATCATATTAAATGGTGTTGGGGGTTGTCTCAATAATGAGCTTCAGACAGTAGTACAATGCAACAAAGCGAGTTTATTCAAGCTTGTACCACATATGCGAGAGAGGTCATTAGGGCAGTCCCAAGTGAAGCTCTACCTTTACATATAATAGCCAGGTCTTATATACTTTATGTTCCGCATTACCTAATGGCCCCGCCTACTTTTTAGAACATTCTATATTTCATCATTCTCTTGGTGATCAGAAAAACAACTTTAAATTCCTCTCAACTTTGTACCCGATGTTAATTTTTAGCTCCCTTCTGTTGCCACGTATTATCTAATGTCTGATTGTTCCTCCATGTGGTTGGGCTGAGCTTCAGTTTCTCCAACTTCCAGTTTTTACTCATACTGACTTGTTATTCCTAAAAGCTATTTCTATACCTGTGCAAGCTAAGTCCTAACCTGTTCTTGTTATGCTATTTTCCTTGCTTTTATGCCTTAGCCTGCTATTTTAATTCGCCCTCTCCTCACTGCAACCCCTTCAGTCCCCCCTTATGGTCCTTGGACATAGCGTGTCCCAAACAGGCCATATATCTATAACTTAGTAGCATTCAGTAACTTTTCAGAAATGTTGTCATTCTTCCTTTGTACCCTTGGTTTCCATTCCTTATACGTGCTTCGTACAACACATAAGCATATTAGCAATCCGAGCACAAGCAAGCCTTGCACAACAACCAATACATGTGATATTATTCTTTTCCAGAGGTGTATATTACCATTCAAACCCCAATTCCACATATTAGCCCAAAGTCCAGAGTCAACAAGTGCTTTGTCTGCCTCCTCTGCATGCATCCTGATTTCCGTTTTATAGTTGGGTCCACTCATGTACAATATCTTTGGCCTTTTCCACGATCTTTTCCCAATCAGCTGTCAAGGGTGGTAATGGTGAGAACTGAGTACACACAAATGATGCAGTTCTTCATCTGAGTTCAAGTTTCCCAAAGTCTTGTTGTTATTGATGCCGTAAATTACACTTCTTGGGGCTTCCTTAAATTCGAGTCACATATAACAATGTCTATTGTCAAATGTGTAAACACCACATTATTATCCAGTATGGAGCACATCACTCCTCCCTTTTAATTTACAGCATCAGTAACAACATACATCAGTTTTCCCACATTAGTATATTGTATACATTTCTCATTCTGGCATGGTTTAATCGATATTGCACACGTGTTATACGTCTGGAATCCACATTCGCTCAACAGTGTGCTGATCACACTCTGTGGACATGCTCATTGATTATTCTCTGGTTTACACATACTTAAATCTATACCTTTAGTGCTCTCCTTTATCTTTATAGCATGTTTGGGCGGACTTGCGAGTGATATGCACGTCCCTTGATGTACTTTTCCAACGTTGTGTACCTTATACAGAGAGTAGAATGCTGCTAGTTGTTTGGGGATATGCATAAGTATTCCTACATAGTACACTTCTTCCTTCTTATACCTGTCACTAACCCCATTAACTATGGTGATATCCCTTAAATCGCATGGCTCAGCCTGCTTGTGGGTCCAATTCTTTAACGTATCGTTCATTATCCAATCAGGTACTTGGTGCATCTGTATTTGTAGGAGATTTACCTGTATATTAGACAGCAACCATATGGTTAACGTAGCACAACTATTTTAGCGGCGAGTGTTTGTGGCGGAGATGCGACAGATGAGGGTACGGGGGCAGCACGGGCCCAGCCCACTCGGCGATATGTGAGCGCGCTGGGGTCCGTGCAGCAGAGCTGGTCTCCAGTTAGTCCTGGTTAACCCTTGCCACTGGACCGAGACCTCGCTCTGTCGAGCCCCGTGTGGTGGCTGGTGTGCAACGGCCACCCCACGTTAAAAAAATCCACCCACAGGCATCTTCCACCCTTCAATTGGAGTTCAGCACTGGAACATCGGGTCCTTCGTCGAAACACCTGTGAACTCATCCCTCTTTGGCGTGGAGGCCGGTCATCCTCGCTTCGAGGGACCGCCTGTGATGATGCTCCCTCAGTTGTGGAACTGGGAATGTCAGCCTGGATTAAGTGAGTATTTGATATTTCTTTTTTCAAATGCCATCTAAAAACAAAAACCTCCAGATAATATTCACAGTGCAGCTGGGTGAGGCCACATCCTAAAACATATACCTATATATATATATATATATATATATACACACACATATATATGAAAAATGCAAATCCTAAAAACATATGAATATAGATGCAAAAAGAAGTGTTTTGAGAGTTGGAAAAGGGTGTGAGCATCAGCAGTGAAAGGTTTCGAAATCGCGATTCGCGCGCCGGCGAAGTTTGTCCCGAAGCGCTGGCCGTGGCGGCGGCCGCGCACGCGCACTGGGGGCCCCGCCAGGGAACCGGCCTGTCCGCCGCCCAGCCCGGCCGCCTCTCGATTTTTTCCTTATTTTAAAATAAGACTGCAGGCAGCCGGCGCTTTACCGAACGCTGGTTATCGTCCGCCTTGTGGTGGTGCGGGAGCTCCGGGAGGAAATGAATAATAAATTCCAAGCGTAAGTCGCGCTTTTTTCCCTTTTTTCTTCTTTCTCTTTCGCCCGCCTCGCGCCGCAGGGAGAGCGGTTGGCAGTTGGCGGCCGGAGCGCGAGCCCGCGCGGCGGAAGTCCCGCCCCCGCGCACCCATTGGTCGGGGTTGGGTTGAGGAGAGGAAAGGAGGGGGGGGGAAACAATGGAGGGCGGGGCCAGTGGGCCCCCCCACCCCCCGCTGATTGGACGTGGAGGCGTCACTCAAATCGCAGACTCTTTTACCCCTCCCTCCCTCCCTCATGGCGTCAAAGGTGCTGGAGGCGCGACAGGTGACGGACGCGTAGGGCGCCGGCCCGCCCTCTGGGGGGGAGGTTGTGGGGTGGGGAGGTTGTGGGGTGGGGAGATTATGGGTGGGTTTGGGGGTTGTGGGTGGGGAGGGGAGGTTATGGGTGGGTTTGGGGGTTGTGGGTGGGGAGGGGAGGTTATGGGTGGGTTTGGGGGTTGTGGGGTGGGGTGGGGAGGGGAGGTTATGGGTGGGTTTGGGGGTTGTGGGGTGGGGTGGGGAGATTATGGGTGGGTTTGGGGGTTGTGGGGTGGGGTGGGGAGATTATGGGTGGGTTTGGGGGTTGTGGGGTGGGGAGGGGAGGTTATGGGTGGGTTTGGGGGTTGTGGGGTGGGGAGGGGAGGTTATGGGTGGGTTTGGGGGTTGTGGGGTGGGGAGGGGAGGTTATGGGTGGGTTTGGGGGTTGTGGGGTGGGGAGGGGAGGTTATGGGTGGGTTTGGGGGTTGTGGGGTGGGGAGGGGAGGTTATGGGTGTGTTTGGGGGTTGTGGGGTGGGGAGGGGAGGTTATGGGTGGGTTTGGGGGTTGTGGGGTGGGGAGGGGAGGTTATGGGTGGGTTTGGGGGTTGTGGGGTGGGGAGGGGAGGTTATGGGTGGGTTTGGGGTTGTGGGGTGGGGAGGTTATGGGTGGGGGTTGTGGGGTGGGGAGGTTATGGGTGGGGGTTGTGGGGTGGGGAGGTTATGGGTGGGGGTTGTGGGGTGGGGAGGTTATGGGTGGGGGTTGTGGGGTGGGGAGGTTATGGGTGGGGGTTGTGGGGTGGGGAGGTTATGGGTGGGGGTTGTGGGGTGGGGAGGTTATGGGTGCGGTTGGAGGCTGTGGGGTGGGAAGTATCATAAGAAGATAAGAATTAGGAACAGGAGGAGGCCATCTAGCCCCTCGAGCCTGCTCCGCCATTCAATAAGATCATGGCTGATCTGGCCGTGGACTCCGCTCCACTTACCCGCCCGCTCCCCGTAACCCTTAATTCCTTTATTGGTTAAAAATCTATCTATCTGTGACTTGAATACATTCAATGAGCTAGCCTCAACTGCTTCCTTGGGCAGAGAATTCCACAGATTCACAACCCTCTGGGAGAAGAAATTCCTTCTCAACTCGCTTTTAAATTGGCTCCCCCGTATTTTGAGGCTATGCCCCCTAGTTCTAGTCTCCCCGACCAGTGGAAACAACCTCTCTGCCTCTATCTTGTCTATTCCTTTCATTATTTTAAATGTTTCTATAAGATCACCCCTCATCCTTCTGAACTCCAACGAGTAAAGGCCCAGTCTACTCAATCTATCATCATAAGGTAACCCCCTCATCTCCGGAATCAGCCCAGTGAATCGTCTCTGTACCCCCTCCAAAGCTAGTAAATCCTTAAGTAAGGTGACCAAAACTGCACGCAGTACTCCAGGTGCGGCCTCACCAATATCCTATACAGTTGCAGCAGGACCTCCCTGATTTTGTACTCCATCCCTCTCGCAATGAATGCCAACATTCCATTCGCCTTCCTGATTACCTGCAAACTAACTGTTTGGGATTCATGCACAAGGACCCCCAGGTCCCTCTGCACCACAGCATGTTGTAATTTCTCCCCATTCAAATAATATTCACTTTTACTGTTTTTTTTTCCCAAGGTGGATGACCTCTCATTTTCCGACATTGTATTCCATCTGCCAAACCTTAGCCCATTTGCTTTTATGTTTTGCTGCCCCTGCCTGGGCCTTCGCCTCTTCTGGGCCCCAGATTCACGACTCTCCTGGGCCCCGGTTACTACCCTCTACAATCTCTCACCGCTCCTTCACCCCTCCTGCTGTGCCTGCCCGCACTGCAGTCAGCGACCTGGCTTCGTAGCCCTTGCCCTCCTGCAGCAGCACTCGCTGCTCCCTGCAGTGGTATACTGCCCCACGCTGCTCCTGCCAATGGCCCCGGCCTGCTGATGGTCTTGCCGGCCGTTCTAGGTTGGGGCTGTCGGGTGGAGGGTTAGGGTTGTGGGATGGGAGGTTGGTGAGGTATAGGATATGGGCAGCAGAGTTTTGGATGAGCTAGTTTATCGAGGGTAGAGCATGAGAAGCTGCCCAGACATGTAATAGATACAATAGCAAAATACTGCGGATGCTGGAATCTGAAATAAAAACCGAAAATGTTGGAAATCTCAGCAGGAATGGCAACAGCTCTGGAGAGAAACCGAGTTAATGTTTCGGGTCGATGACCCTTCATCAGAACTGGATAGTTGAATTTGGAGGTGACTAAGGCAGGGATGAGGGTTTCGGGGGCAGTTGGACCGAAGCAGGGGAAAGGAATTTAGTAATAATCAAAAAAATGTTTTAAGATAATGATCAGGAGTGGGAACCCTGGCTGATTTATCTACCCCTAGCCCGGGATCATTATAGCACAGCAGTAAGGGGATCAGGGCAGAGAGAATCTCACTAGATCACCATCCAGGGACCTTGCATACCTGCACAGACATTGGGCAAGGACAGGATCAGACTCGATTGTGAAACCCCACATAGTCAAATAAGCCCACTTACTGGCTCCCATAACTGAGAGATCTCCAATGGCAAACAGTACCCATGGAACCTGATCGCACAAGGGAATAAATGCCTTTTATAATAGAAAGAGAGCAAACTGATCAAATAAGACTAAACCTAGGATATCAGTCCATCATCGCTACACCATTCGCCCCTGACGGCCATAGTGACGGAGTAGCAAACACCAGAATGTATCTGAATGGAGTTTATATTTCTTTCTGGACTAGATATTTATTAGGTTTCCTTGTGTGAGTTCGGCACAGCTTTGTTTGCTGAGAATGTTCTATGCACCTGCTGTGTTATAATAGTTTTTTGATCTCTAATCTTGCTTGCCTCTGGCCAACCTCAGTTACGTGTCGTTCACCTCCACAGCTCGCTCTATACTGGAGTCTTTCTGTTCCAGCTGCTTCCCTTCATGTCGCTTGTCTATCCTGTTCCCTTTCCCATTTTCTGTCCCGAAGGAGCAGAGGCTCGCTGGGGTGCGGCTGCTAACAGCGTCTGGTACTTTGCCCAAGTGAGCGCATGTCGTTTATATTTCTAGACCGTTCTGCCACGGCAGGCATCACAGCCGAGTCTGATCTGTTTCCACCTGAATCTAGTGATCAGGAACAGGAGCCCTGGCTAATTCTGCCCCCATGCCTCCCAGCCCCTTTCCAGAGGCTTCAAGGCCCAATTTCAGCACTGATAATGCCAGCTAAATCAATACAGATCAGGACTCTGCGGACCTCTGGTATACATGGCTTAAAATTAAATGAGATGGCGTCTTCACCCACAAGACTATCGGGAGTTTTCAATATAATTTATATCTGCTTTAGACGGTGTTTGATGGCAAATCATTGAAAAGGGAATTGATCACGGCCGATCTTAGTGCAAGCATGGCTCAGTTGGCAGAGCTCTCTCCTCAGTCAAAAGGTTGTGGATTCAATCCCCACTTTAGCATTTGAGTACATAATCTGAATTGATTTCCTGGTACTAAGGGAGTTCAGCACTGTGTGGGGAGTGCTGTCTTTTGGAGGAGATATCAAACCAAGGTCCAGTCTACCTGTTCAAGGGGATATAAAAGAACTCTGTGTCCTTGCCAACATTCTTCTCTCAACCAACACCACTAAAATCAGAGCATCTGGTCATTTGTTCCACTTGCTGTTTGTGGGACCTTGCTGTGTACAGATTTGCTGCTGCATTTGTCTACCAGTCAGTGAGTCCACTTCTTTGGATGGGAAGCACTTTTTTGAGATGTCCTGAGGCACTGATAAGGTGCCAATTACTTAGTTGTTTTATTTACCCTCAACAGCAGCGCCTTTAATGCAGTAAAATGTGCCAAGGTACTTCACAGGAGAGTTATCGAACAGAATTTGACACCGAGCCGCATGAGATATTAGGACAGGTGACCAAAAGCTTAGCCAAAGAAGTGGGCCTTAAGGAACGACTTAAAGGAGGATAGAGAGGGAATTCAGAGCTTAGGACCCACGCAACTGAAGGCACGGCTGCTAATGGTGGAGCGATTAAAATCGGGGAGGCCAGAATTGCCGGAGTGCAGAGATCTTGGGGGATGGTGGGGGGGGGGGGGGGAGTTGTGGAACTGGGGGAACACTAACACAAAAAAGGGACAAAAGATCTAATCGTAGCCAGAAAATCACCTGCGATGACTTCTCTTCCTGCTCCTGCATCATTACCTCTGGTGTCCCCCAAGGATCTATCCTTGGCCCTCCTGTTTCTCATTTACATGTTGCCCCTCAGCAACATCATCCAAAAACACAGTGTTGGTTTCCACATTTATGATGACAACACCCAGCTCTTCCTATCCACAGCCTCTCTCAACCTCTCCACGGTCTCTAAATTGTCAGACTGCTTGTCCGACATCCAGTACTGGGTGAGCAGAAATTTACTCCAATTAAATATTGGGAAGACCGAAACCATTATCTTCGATCCCCGCCACAAACTCTCTTCCCTAGCCACCCACCCCATTGGTTTCCCTGTCCGAGGTTGAACCGCACTGTTCACAACCTTGGCGTCATATTTGACCCCAAGCTGAGCTTCCGACCACATATCCATGGCATCACCAAGCCCGCCTATTTCCACCTCCGTAACATTGCCCAACTGCACCCTTGCGTCATTTAATCCGCTGCTGAAGTCCTCATCCACGCCTTTTTACCTCTAGACTTGACTATTCCAATATACTCCTGGCTGGCCTCCCACATTCTACCCGATGTAAACTGGAGGTGATCCAAAACTCGGCTGCCCCGAGTCCCGCTCACCCATTACCCCCTGTGCTCGCTGCCCCGTGTCCTAACTCGCACCCAGTCCCACTCACCCATCACCCCCTGTGCTCGCTGACTTATGTTGGCTCCTAGTCTGGCAACGTCTCGATTTTAAAATTCTCATCCTTGTGTTCAAATCCCTCCATAGCCCACACCCCTCCCTATCTCTATAACCCCCTCCAGACCCACAACCCTCTCAGATCTTTGAGCTCCTCTAATTCTGGTCTCTTGAGCATCCCTGATTATAATCGCTCCACCATTGGCAGTCGTGCCTTCTGTTGCCTGGGCCCCAAGCTCTGGAACTCCCTCTCTAAACCTCTCTACCTCTCTCTCCTCCTTTTTAAGGCGCTCCTTAAAACCTACCTTTTTGATCTGCCCCAATATCTCCTTATGTGACTCGGTGTCAAATTTTGTTTGATAATACTCCTGTGAAGGTCCTTGGGACGTTTTACTATGTTAAAGGCGCTATATTAATACATGTTGTTGTTCACGAAGGAATAGAAGCAAATTGGTGAGCAAAGAAAATAAAAACCTCTGGCTGGACATCAGTCCAACTTGACTACACAATTGAACCATGATCAGTTGCATTCTACAGCAAGTGCTTTCAGTGTGACAGCGTAGCAAACACCAGATCGTATCTGATTGAAGTCACTCCGCCCGGTCACCCTCGGGTCAGTCGTTTCTTGAAACCAGCTGTCCGGTGTCATCAGAACTCTTTAAACAAATGTAAACCGAAAAGAAAAGGATTGTTGACAATATTTTTTGACTTAAAGGGAATTATGATGGTGACACCTTTGTCTGAACTGACATAAGATCTACACAAATGATAACACGGAATCAGGCCATTCTGTCCAACCAATCTGTGCTGGTGTCACTCCTCCACACCAGCAGTAGCTCTAATCCCATGTGCCTGCCTGGTCCAATATCCCTTTATCCCCTTGTCCTTCAACCACTTGTCTAACCTATTCCTAATTGTCAACATGGTCTCCACTTCAATCGCTGCCTCTGGTAGTGCCTCCCACAGCCTCACCAATTACCGTGTAAAAATATCTTTCTCCTGCTCAAAGTCCTGAATCTCTTGCATATATTTTGTCTGATAATCATTTCTGTGAAGTGCCTCGGAATGTTTTACGATGCTAAAGGTGCTATATAAATGCAAGTTTTTGCGATACCTCTGCCCCTTGTTCTGGAACCCTGAATCGATGCAATCAGCTTGTTCCTATCTACTCTTCCAAACTTTCATAATGTTAAACACTTCTATCAATTCATCGCTTAATCTTCTCTGTTGTAACACACACACACAGCCCCAGCTTTTCTTCTTTATTTGTGTTCCCTCATACCAGGCACCATCCCAGTGACTATCTTTCCTCAACATCCTTCCCATAGTGTGGCATCCAAACTGCACACAGTACTCCAGCTGTGGTCTTCCACCATTACTATTTGACTTTTATATTCATATATTCTATGTGCAAATGGCTGACGCGTTTCCCACATTACAAAAGTGACTACACTCCAAAAGTACTTCATTGGCTGTAAAGCGCTTTGAGACGTCCAGCAAGTCTTTCTTGCCATAAAACCCAGTATCCATTAGCTTTGTACGGTCGTGCTTTTAACGCCTTGTGAACCTGAACGGCCAATGATAGCCACAAGCACCCCTCGACATGATGAGTACAAGATCGGCACACAAGAAAGGAGAAAGTCGCTCTGGTTTAAGCATTCATTTTATTTTTAATGATATTTTTGTAGCCTGAAAGATGATGATAGCGGAGACCATGAACACAGTGAAGATAGCGAGGCACTGAAAGAGAAGGAAACCGAGATATGCGACCAGGAAAAGACACAAAGCACAGCCAAGCGAAAGGTAATCATTGACATTTCCTCAAGGCAACCTTGTAAGCTCCAGCGTCCTTGCTACAGTTTTCGTAAAATGCAGTGGGATTGTTTACAGGGCAGTAAAATGATCCAGCAGGGATCTTGTGGTGGAGCTCGATCTTGGGTCTTGACTCTCAAACGTGCGGCACTGGAATAATGTAGCGTGGGTTTGTACCCGCAGCTCCGTCTATCTATCTGAGCCTGAACCAGACTATTCGCAACCTAGGTGTCATATTTGACCCTGAAATGAACTTCTGGCCACATATCCGTGGCATAACAAAAACGGCCTATTTCCATAACATCTCCGCCCCTGCCTCAGCTCAACTGCTGCTGAAACCCTCACCCGTGCCTTTGTTACCTCTAGCCTTGACTATTCCAACGCACTCCTGGCCGGCCTCCCACATTCTACCCTACATAAACTAGAGGTGATCCAAAACTCGGCCACCCGTGTCCTAACTCGCACCGAGTCCCACTCACTCATCACCCCCTGTGCTCGCTGCCCCGTGTCCTAACTCGCACCGAGTCCCACTCACCCATCACC
This sequence comes from Pristiophorus japonicus, assembly GCF_044704955.1. Lineage (NCBI taxonomy): Eukaryota > Metazoa > Chordata > Chondrichthyes > Pristiophoridae > Pristiophorus > Pristiophorus japonicus. The sequence continues at coordinate 96,151,616 of NC_091996.1, forward strand.
CCCTGTGCTCACTGCCCCGTGTCCTAACTCGCACCCAGTCCCACTCACCCATCACCCCCTGTGCTCGCTGCCCCGTGTCCTAACTCGCACCGAGTCCCACTTGCCCATCACCCCCTGTGCTCGCTGACCTTCATTGGTTCCCAGTTCAGCAATGCCTCGATTTTAAAATTATCCTTGTTTACAAATTCCTCCATGGCCCTCACTCCTCCCTATCTCTGTAATCTTCTCCAGCCCCACAACCCCACCCCCAGATGTCTGCGCTCCTCAAATTCTGTCCTCTTGAACATCCCTGATTATAATCGCTCAACCATCGGTGGCCGTGCCTTCAGCTGTCTGGGCCCCAAGCTCTGGAACTCCCTCCCTAAACCTCTCTGCCTCTCTTTCCTCCTTTAACATGGTCCTTAAAACCTACCTCTGATCCAGCTTTTGGTCATCTGCCATAATTTTTTCTTGTGTGGCTCGGTGTCAAATTTATTTGTTTTGTCTTAAAAACACGCCTTGGGAAGTTTTACTATGTTAAAGGTGCTATATAAATGCAAGTTGTTGTTCGGTAGCTATCAAATTCCAAATCTCCAGCTAACCACCAGAACAGGCCCAACTCTTCAACGGAAGAGGGAGGCAAAATCCTGGAGCTCAAGTTATCTAGGAGGATCTCGGTTTATCCCTGCTGGCCCACAGCTCCCTATGTTGCAGGCATTTCCTCCCAACCGAACAGCCTCAGGAGCCGGTTGGGAGGTTTCCATGCAACACTGGGACAGCCGCAGGTGACCTAGCGTTATCCCCATGACGTAGTCAGTTTGGCTCTGTAGCTTTGACTCTGAAGGCTACGGGTTCAAGGCCCTGCTGCAGGACTTTACTGCATAATCTCGTGAGCCATTAAACTGCGGGCCCATCGCTTCACGTGGAAAGATTGCCACCACATTGAAGAGCCGCACAGAAACAGGAGCAGGCCATTCAGCCCGTTCCGCCATTCAATGAGATCATGGGTGATCTGTATCCTAACTCCATCCACCCATCGTGGCTCCATATTACCCTTGGCTAGCAAAAATCTATCGATCCCAGATTTAAAATGATTATTTGAGCCAGCATTTCCCGCTTTTTGTGGGAGAGAGTTCCACACTTCTACCACCTTTTGCATGAAGAAGTGTTTCCTAACTGCTCTCCTGAATGGCCTGGCTCTGATTTTAAGGTGATATCCCCCTTGTTGGAGACTCTCTTTTCTCCCCCCCCCCCCCCCCCCCCCCCCCTCTCCTGCCAACCAGCTGAAAATGTTTCTCTCTCTTTACCCTATCAGTTTCTTTCAAAATCCTCAAACGCTCAATCATCAACATCATAAGCAGTCCCTCGATGTGAGGATGACTTGCTTCCACGCCATAAAGGAATGAGTCCACAGGTGTTTCAATGAAGGACCTAATATTCTGGATCCCAAACTACATCCTGAAGGGTGGAAGATGCCTGTGGGTGGATTTTTTTAACGTGGGGTGGCCGTTGCACACCAGCCACCACATGGGCTTGACAGAGCGAGGTCTTGGTCCAGTGGTAAGGGTTAACCAGGACTAACTGGAGACCAGCTCTGCTGCACAGACCTAGTGCGCGCGCACATCCATGTGCTGGGATACAGGGAGCGAATGCAGTTTGGAAAGGCAATGGGACTGTGGCATTTAGTTCCTATGACTTCAGCATGCTTTACAGCCAATGAAGTACCTTTCAAATTGTAGTCATTGTTGTAATGTAGGAAGCTCCGGAGCCAATTTGCACACAGCAAGCTCCCAGAATTGCAGTGTGATAATGACCAGATCATCTGGTTTTTTTAGTGAAGTTGGTTGAGGGATAAATATTGGCCCAGGACACCAGGGAGCACTCCTCTGCTCCAGGAATAGTGCCCATGGGATCTTTTACGTCCACCTGAGAGGGAAGTAGGGGCCTTGGTTTAGCATCTCCTCATCCAAAGGATGGAAGCAGGCTTTTGGTGTTTTGGATGAGTTGAAGCTTTTGAAGTGTTGATGTGGGAAGGGCAGCAGGAAGTACTATGGAGGAATAGATATGCCAAGAGAACACGAGATGATTTCATGCTAATGATTGCTCATTATCATCCCTCTCATTCTCCTGTCCCGAATATTATTTTGTTTTAAATTCAGATTGTATTTTTGTTGGATCACCATACTGAATGAGGCTCGTGACTGGGTTTAATCATTTACTTGCAGTTTGTTCAACTCAAAGCCAACAGCTGACTCACCCTACAAACCGGTGCCAAAGTGCTAACAAAATAGATCAGTCTTTACAACCCATGGGGAAGAGTGATAAACAAAACATACTGGCCTTGAAAATCCCCAGCACTTTGGCACATGCGCATTGTAACTGCAGGAGGGTGGGGTGAGCTGAGCTGAGGGTGGGGACTTTGAACATCGGGTCTGCATGCCCCAGGCCTTCATTATGGACTGTGCAGGTATGCCGTGTGAGACCTGCTATATCAGCTGACCCAGAGGTAAATATGAAAACTACCCGGGGATCCAGACTTGGACTGTGGCCCTGAACGATTGATATCACAATTTAAAAAAGCTTTTTTTTTTAAAGGTCCCCTTACAAAAGGGGACAATTACACTTGAGGCTGGATTTTGGCTTTGCTGATTTCGGGGCAGTAATGGCAGGCGGGGTGCACCTCAGTCAGCAAGGTTGGGCAACTGGGCCCTGAGTGTGGGGCGGAGCGCTAAGGGAGGCGTTACACTTCTCTCTCAGGGCGCAAGGCCAGCTGAGCATGCGAAAGTCCTGAGCTAAACAGCCAGCCCGAGAGCGCTCAGAGAGGCCAATAACATTCCCAATACACAGCCCACCACCACAACATAAACGCAATAAAAAACCCAAAAGAAACAATCACACTTACCTGAGGTGGACATTACTTACCTCACTATTACTTGCTTCACTGTGGGTATAGGTTGGAGCGCCCGTTTTCCCAGGCGGTCACAGCAGGGCGCGCTGCGGGAGTCAAGAAGCGAACCGGTGTCACAATCAGGGGGCATTGCAAACCGGCTCAACTCTTCCGGGCGGTGCTGCTCTGTTCCCCCGCAAAAGCGGCCCCGAAAACCTCCGTGGGGCTGGAAGCTGACCGCCTGCCCAGAAGAGCTCACTGCTGCCATTGCCGCCTGCTCCTGCAAATCCCCTGGGAGGACAGGCGCACCAACATCAGTGTCCTCGTCCAGGCCAGCATTGAAGCACTGACCACATTCGATCAGCTCCGCTGGGCGGGCCACATTGTCCGCATGCCAGATACAAGACTCCCGAAGCAAATGCTTTATGCGGAGCTCCTTCACGGTAACCGAGCCAGCGGTGGACAGAGGAAGCCTCCCTGATAAAGTGTAACATCCCCAACGACACCTGGGAGTCCCTGGCCGAAGACTGCCCGAGGTGGAGAAAGTGCATCCGGGAGGGCGTTGAGTTCTTCGAGCCTCAACACACAGAGCGTGAAGAGGTCAAGCGCAGACAGCGGAAGGAGCATGCGGCAAATCAGCCCCACCCACCCCTTCCCTCGATGAATGTCTGTCCCACCTGTGACATGGTCTGTGGCTCTCGTATTGGACTGTTCAGCCACCAGAGAACTCACTTTGGGAGTGGAAGCAAGTCTTCTTCGATTCCGAGGGACTACCTATGATGATGATGATGATGATGATTTGGGGTGAAAACAGAAACACACGTCACCAGAAAATCCAGCCTATTATTTTCAGGCTCTAACACTCACCCCCCCCCACCTCACCTCACCCAGCAGGGCCTCTTCCACCAGTCATTCCAATGCTGCTGCAGTGGCAGGTAGCCCAGATGCATCCTTGATGGCATGGGTACCTACCAGGGAGAGCATTCTTGCCTCTTGAGTGCAGTAGGTTGTGAGTTCAAGCCCCACTCCAGAGACTTGAGACACTCCAGTGCAGCACTGAGGGAGTGTTGCACTGTCGGAGCTGCTGTCTTTAAGCTGAGGCCCCGTCTGCCCCCTCAGGTGAACGTAAATGATCCTACATTGCTGTTTGCAGGAGCTTGCTGTATTCAAATTAGCTGCCACATTTCCTAAATTCCAACAGTGACTACACTTCAAAAGTACTTCATTGGCTTTGGAACATTCTGAGGTCATGAAAGGTGCTCTAGAAATGCAAGTTTGTTGTTCTTTCTTTACTGATGTAGGTGAATGAAGTGACCCCCCAGACTGCTGCCACGATGTTTGGCAGGGTCATTGGCAGATGTTCAGGGCATGCCCTGTAGATTTTAAAGGCATAATTCAGAACTACTAAATACAAATAAAACGAGTCAGTGGAGATTTTAGTCGGGATCAATTCATAACCGAAAAGCCACAGTATTAAAACCAAGTTCCTCTCAATGTTGTAGGGCCTGACTGTTTGTTTGTCCGCAGGAAGTTCAATTAAAGTTACACACATCCCGGGGTATCCTGGAACAAATTTACGTCGAATTTACGGCACAGAACCAGATCATTCGGCCCAACTGGTCCATGTCGGGGTTTATGCTCCACACCAGCCCCCTCCCACCCCTCTCCATCTCACCCCATCACCATATCCTTCTATTCCTTTCCCCCTCATGTGTTTATCCAGCTTCCCTTTAAATGCATCGATATTATTCGCCTCAACCACTCCCTGTGGCAGCAAGTTCCACATTCTCACCGCTCTCTGGGGAAGGAAGTTTCTCCTGAATTCCTGTTGGATTTATTAGTGACTGTCTTATATTGATGGCCTCCAGATCTGGTCTCCCCTACAAGTGGAAACATCTTCTCTACTTCTACCCTATCAAACCCCTTCATAATTTTAAAGGCCACTTTGAGGTCACACCTCTTTTCTGGAGAAAAGAGCCTCAGCCTGTTCAGTTTTTTCTGATCAGTATATCCTCTCAGTTCTGCTATCATCCTTGTGAATCTTGTTTGCACCTTCTCCGGTGCTTCTCTATCCATTTTGTTATACAGAAAACAGAATTACTACTCCAAATGTGGTCTAACCAAAGCTCAATATAAGTTCAACATAACTTCTCTGTCTTTCAATTCTATCCCTACAGAAATGAACCCCGATGCTTTATTTGCTTGTTTTAATGGCCTTGTTAACCTGATTTGTGAATCTGTAGCCCTAGATCTCTTTGCTCCTCTACCCTATTTATTATCCAAGGTGTATGTGGCCTCCTTATTCTTCCTACTAAAATGCACCACTTCTAACTTGCCTGTATTGAAATTCATTTGCCAAAATATTGGATAAAATAAATCGTCACCGAGCAGAGACAGCCATGGCATCATTTCTATTAACACTGTCTTGTCCCTTTGACCGTGTTTCAGTCGCTGATGCTGCTCTTGTGCTTTTCGAACTCTCTCTCTCTCGTGTTTATCCAGCCAGTGCAGGAGCCTTGTGATCAGGCAGCTTGCCTGCGCATTAAAAGCTAAAGGGAATCCAGGTGGCTAATGAGACGATTCCACAGACTGCTGCAAGGGAAGTTTGAATTGGCTGATCTTCATCAGCAGGCGGACACAAGATCCCAAATACTGATTGCATAAAATGCAGATGTTTAGCAAGTGCAACTGCCGAGTGTAGAGAGGACAAGCTACAAGGGAAGGTTAGAGAAGTCTAATCTGTACAGCCAAAAGGATAAGTTGGTGGGTGGGCAAACCATGTTCAAATATCTAAAGTATTAAATAAGCACATATGATATTAGGACCCAGATATTACTTTGCTGTGCTCGTCCAACTGAGGGATGTCAGTGCTGAAAAATGGACACATTTTCCATTTGAGTCACCCAATGTCAGCCAAGCACTGCAAAGCCAGGTGCACCTAGAAGGCCGAGGGCAGCGGGTGCAGGGGAACAGCATAACCTCTAAGTTTCTCCAAGTCACACACCATCCCAACTTGGAAATATATTGGCTGTTCCTTCATCGTCAAAATCCAAGAACTCCCTCCCTAACAGCACTGGGAGCGCCTTCACTGCACGGACTTCAATGGTTCGAGGCGGCTGCTCACCACCACATTCTCGAGGGCAGCTCGAGATGGGCAATAAATGCCGGCCTTACCAGCGCGCCCACATCCCACGAACAAATAAAAAATAAGAGAAAATCTCTCTCCATTCTGCCCCAACAAAGTGCATCAGCCTCAACTTCAGAAGAGCATCCTCTCCATCACCAGCCATCCTCGTGGAGTGACATTGAAGATTAATGCCGAGTGCCCACCAGAACTGAATTGAAGACTGGCGAAGGTCATTTCAGCCGGTCAGTTCCCTTCATAACCTTGAAACCATCACCTCAAAATCTCTTTGTTCCCCAAAGAAATAAAAGCCCAACTTTCTTCAACTTCATTCATAACCGACGCTCCAAAGTCACCTCGGTTTCCAGACTCGTGTCAGGAGCCCATCTTGCTATGATAAGGTGACCAGAATGCTGTCCAGTGGAGTGGCAGAACACACATCAGCTCGCTAAGCTCCCACATACAGCTTGAGACACTCAACAGAGGGCAACTGTTCCCCGGAGGGCAGTATGAAAAGACAGCCAATCTGTAATGCCTTTTCACACCACCTGGCTACTGAGTATATCTGCCTAGAAAGAAAGAAAGAAAGAAAGAGACTTGCATTTATATAGTGCTTTTCGCGACCACCGGACGTCTCAAAGCACTTTACAGCCAATGAAGTACTTTTTGGAGTGCAGTCACTGTTGTAATGTGGGAAATGCGGCAGCCAATTTGCGCACAGCAGTGTGATAATGACCCGGATCATCTGTGTTTTTTTATGATGTTGATTGAGGGATAAATATTGGCCAGGACACCGGGGATAACTCCCTTGCTCTTCTTTGAAATAATGCCACAACAGTTGGTACATAGCATGAGATTCCTGTTAATAGCAAAGAGAAGATTGGCAGGATAGACACACCAACATCTGTGTTCTCGCTCAGGCCAACATCCCCAGCATCGAAGCATCGACCACGCTCAATCAGCTCCGATGGACGGGGCCACATTGTCCGCATGCCATATACTAGACTCCCAAAACAAACGCTCTACTCCGAACTCCAACACGGCAAGCGAGTTCCAGGACAGCAGAGGAAACGCTTCAAGGACCCCCTCAAAGCCTCCTTGAAAAAGTGCAACATTCCCACCGACATGGAAATCCCTGGCCCAAGACTGCTCAAAGTGGAGGAGAAGCATCCGGGAAGGCGACAAACACCTCAAGTGCAAACAGCGGAAGAAGCACATGATAACCCAAGCACCCCACCCACCTGTCCCTTCAACCAACGTCTGCCCCACCTGTGACAGAGACTGTAAGTCCTGCATTGGTCTCATCAATCAGCTGAGAGCTCATAATAGTGTGGAAGCAAGCAATCCTCGACTCTGAAGGACTGTCTAAGAAAAGAAGATAACTATAGAATAGGAGTATTCAAACCACCATCATCATCGTCTTCTTCATAGGCAGTTCCACGCCAAAGAGGGATGAGTTCGCAGGATGAAGGACCTAATATTCCAGATCCCGAACTACATCCTGAAGGGTGGAAGATGCCTGTGTGTGGATTTTTTAATGTGGGGTGGCCGTTGCACACCAACCACCACACGGGCTTGGTCCAGTGGCAAGGGTTAACCAGGACGACTGGAGACCAGCTCTGCTGCACGCACCTAGTGCGCTCACATATCGCAGTGTGGGCTGGGCCCGTGCTGCCCCTGGGCCCTCGCCTCTTCTGGACCCCGAACTCTCGCCTCTCCCGGGCCCCGATCATGTCCCTCTACAACCTCTCGCTACTCCTTCGCCCCGACCTCGCCGCTCCTGCTGCATCTGCCCACACTCCAATCATCGACCTGAAACTTGATGAGATCACTCTTCGCTGCCGTCGCCCTCCTGCACCAGCTCGTGCTGTACCTTGAAGTGATACGCCTCCACGCTGTTCAGGGGCCACCGCTCGCCGCTCCGTCTATGCCCCCGACCTGCCACTGGTGGTCTCTCACAGGTCAGGTGTTCAAACCATGGCCCATGGGTCACAGGCAGCCCCCAACACCCAGTATCCAGCCCTCCAAGCCCAGGCAATGCCATTTTGTTTACAGATTTAAGGTCATTGGCAAAAGAACCAGAGACGACATCGGGTAAAAAAAAATAAATAAATGTATGCAGCGAGTTGTGATCTGGAATGCGCTGCCTGAAAGGTGATGGAAGCAGATTCAATAATGCCTTTATAAAGGGAATTGGATAAATTGAATAGTACAGCATAGAAGGAGGCCATTCATCCCATTGAGCCTACACCAGCTCTTTCAGTCCCACTCCCCCACTCTTCCCCCATATCCCTGCAATTTTTTCTCCTGCAAATATTTATCCAATTCCCTTTTGAAGGCTACTATTGAATCTCTTTCCACCACCCTATCAGTCAGTGCATTCCAAATCCTAACCACTCGTTGTGCACACAATTTAATATTACTATTTTTTTTAACAAACACATCAATTTAAAACCCATGTACACCCCTCCCCCACCCCAACAGTGAAACATTTATAAATAACAATAAAAATCGTTATTTATAAAATTTGTTAACACCCATGTACCCCCATCCCCCACCCCACCCCACCCCAACATTGAAAATGTTTTAAATTAACTACAATAAGAACAGTAGCAACATACTTTAAAAAAACAATTATAGCTATAACATCTACCCAACAGTCAACACATTTTTTAACAGAAACAAGAACAATCCACACCCTCCCTCCCTCCCTGCAGCCACGCCCCTCCTTTCCTTTCACTCCCGTGTCTGTACACCTCTTCATCTCTCCCAACAACTCCAAGCCGCTTTGCAACATGCCACCTGGAGTGCTGCTTCGGGCGGTGGGGGGAGTGGTGACGGCAGATACATTGATTGGGCCGTAGATGGTGAGGATGTTTCCAAGGAGTCAGAAGCAAGAGCTTCCTCTTGACTCGCATGTGTCCTTAACAATGGGGGTACGGCTTCTTGGGATGCAGTGCTGCATTCCAGGACCACTGGCTGCCGTCTGGCATCCATGGTTTCGGTTATTCTTTCCAGCGCCCTGCTTTCCATATCATCTTCTCGGAGATGATCGTGGACAGAGCGGCGACCTGGCCAGATAATCTGCCCATTGCTTGGAGGAGCTCTCGACCTATGTCGACGCTTGTCCTGGGCAAATTGACCATGTCCACACGAAGATCAGTCAGTCTTGCAGCAGTCAGACCTTGCCGAACCAATCTCCGCTGCAAGCCATTTGGCCCCGCTATCTCCTCGGTTGAAGAGGACGTGGCCGCAGGAACACACGACGAAAGGGCTGCAGGTTCCTCCTCCACCTTCTCACTATCCTCAGTGGATAGGAGGATCTGCAGTAGATCGGGCGAGACTCTTGCCTCTGGAGACAACCACAGGAACCTGGGGCGCCTGTGGGAGCTGGAATGCCTGAGCTATCTGGTGACCTGGAAAACATAAATGAGGTTAGAAGAGGCCAGGGTCACATGAGAATGTTTACGCTACACAGGTATATGCACGAGGAACAACACTACTGCTATAAATATACTGACAGACATCACATATAATTAACATCATGATAGCACAGAATCTGCATTGCATTACAATGATATTTCATGATCTCATCATTAATTACATAATATTACATCAATCATATGTTATACGGAAATAAATGGTATTAAATGACTTTAAATCACCAATGGTTTATACATTACTCACGTGGCGCGAGAACGGGTTCAGCACCACCACAGGTGGCCAGCGGGTTGTAGACCCCACCAAATCCATTTCTCACTACGCTTCACATGCAGGGTTATATCTACCGTCTGAGAATAACTTGAATAAGATTGAGGTTGGGATTACAATACATCAGATCTGCATTTAAATTAATCATTGTATCATTACAATTTATTATATAAATAAATGTAATACTTAACTCTGCCGGAACCAACAAGATCGTTTGAGCGCCTGTGGCAATGGTTGGGTTCTTTCACCTCGTGTGGTTGACGAAATTACCTCGGCAATCTCGGATCATATGCCCTGGGAGGTGGTTTCCCTTGACCACCCCAAGTCAATTGGGCCCATCAGTTCTCCACTTCAACAACTATGGCATCAATGGCCTCCTTGGTGAAGCGCTTTGCGTGCCTTTGTCCTCCCAGCTCTTCCTCCTCTTCTTCACTCACAACAACCTCCTTCTCCATGATTTCATTATTATCCATTTTATTATCCAGAAATTGAACAAAATCACCTAAAACAATCACAAACTTCAATAATCCCTCACCCGCTTTCTCCACTATCTATCTCTCTCTCTCTCTCTCTCTCTCTCTCTCTCTCTCTCTCTCTCCTATTTCATTCTCTTCTGCGCATGTGCAGATGACCCCTAACCTCCTGAAAAGACCGTTGCTATGGAAGGCAGCCTTGCACAACTGAATAAATCGCTAACGCCCATTTCACATCGCTACGGCTAACACCCAAATTAAAAAGTGGAAACTAGCGGGTTTTAAAATGGCCGTTATTCCGACGATCACAAAAAAATATATAATCGCTAACACCGGCAATACCGCCCACTTTTGGGCAATCTGGATATCAATACAAAGTCTAGCCCTTGGACACAATACTCTACATAAGTTTTGGATAACTTCCTGGCTTTTGCACTCTATGCCTCTATTTATAAAGCCCATTGATGTAAGCTGAGTGGACCTAGTGAAATACAAGGTCGACGCTTAGCCGTGATACCCCTCTGGACGGACTAAGTAAAATACAAAGTCGACGCCCCGACTAGTAGAGATGACAGACTTCGATTGGAGGTTCAAAACGGTCTTTATTCATAGGCCTGGGGTGAACCTTCTGAGACCGATCTCAGATCCAACTCCACCGAGATGTTAGTGAATTTATCCATTTAACAGTGCGTCACTTCGGTAGTCTACCCCGTGTGAGTGACATCTTGCGCTATTCCCTATATTCGCGGTTAATCTTGTTTGTTCTTGTAAGCTTATTTTCAGCTCCTTCTGCCATTGGGGCCTTCCTCTTATCTATTCTTGCAACTTCGTTGCTGTAACAATCGCTCTTTGTTTTTGCCAGGTGGCCTTGTCCAATAGCATGTTTTCTTAAGGTAACATGCTCATGTTAATTCTGTAGGGCAAGCATATTGTGGTTAATTTTATCAGACTTTAGTTGTAAGTCATTTATCGTGGTTAATTTGATCAGACTTCAGCTGCAGGGCTATGAGGAAAGAGCAGGGGAGCTGGAGTAATTGGCTAGCTCTTTCAAAGAGTTGACGCTGGCACGACTGGTCGAATGACCTCCCATCTGTGCTGCATCGTTCTATAGGGCGGAATTTCGGCCCGCCTCCGCTCTGTTTTTCGCCCCGGAGTGACAGCGGTGAGGTGTTCTGGGCGAGCGGTCAGCCTCCGGTGCCCCGTGGCGATTCTCTGGTCCGGAAGAGCTGTGCTGGTGTGCAACTCCCCTGGTCGCGACACTGGCGCGAGTTTTGACCCTTGCCCGAAGTGCGCCCCGCAGTGACCGCCTGGGAAATCAGGCAATTCAACGATACCAACAGCGAAGAGGTAAGTAATGGACTCCTAAGGTAAATCTTGATTGTTTATTCTCTCAATCTTTTTTGCGATTTTGTGTGGTGATATTTTGGGAATGTTTTTGTGGCTTTTTAAAAAGTTTTTCTCCCCCAGGTGTGTCTCGGAGCGCTTCCGGCTCAGCTCTTTAGCTCGAGAGTTTCCCATGCTAGCGCCCAAGAGAGATGTACATCCTGTCTTGGGGACCAGCTTCCCAAACTTACTTATTGAGGGGCACACTGTTCCCCAGCACAAACTTAACCGCCCCGCCACCATTACTGCCCCAAGTCACTGTTTCATTTTTGAGGGAGTTTGGCAAAGGATTTTGTCTCAAACGGTGTCTCCGCAAGATCCTGCAAATTCCCTGGGAGGACAGGCGGACCAACATCCCCAGCATTGAAGCACTGACCACACTTGATCAGCTCCACTGGGCAGGCCATATTGTTCGCATGCCAGACATGAGACCCCCAAAGCAAGTGCTTTACTCGGAATTCCTTCACGGCAAACGAGCCAAAGGTGGGCAGCGGAAACATTCCAAGGACACCCTCAAAGCCTCCCCGATAAAGTGCAACATCCCCACTGACACCTGGGAGTCCCTGGCTCAAGACTGCCCTAAGTGGAGGAAGTGCATCCGGGAGGGCGCTGAGCTCCTCGAGTCTCAACACCGAGAGCCTGCAGAATCCAAGCGCAGGCAGTGGAAGGAGCGTGCGGCAAACCAGTCCCACCCACCTTTTCCTCAACGACTATCTGTCCCACCTGTGAACAGAGTCTGTGGCTCTCGTATTGGACTGTTCGGCCACCAAATCTTCCTCGATTCCGACAGACTGCCTATGATGATGATGACATAAATCCTAAATTAGAGTACCAAAAGCGGCCAGTACCTGCAGCTTGAGATGTATGCAGATCAATGTGAACATGGCTTTAAACTGTGTACAGGCCCACGAAGCTCTGTGCTACACATCTCTAAAGGCTAAAAGCATGGGACGCTCGGGGTGAGTGGGTGAGGGTGGGGAAATCGAGTTGCAAAGTGCTGTTGCTTCATGTTCCTGATTGTGGTTTACACAGGCAGCAACACCTGGAGCTGGCGAGCACCCGCTGCAGTATAACTACACCTTCTGGTACTCCAGGCGTACACCGAGCAGACCAGCTAACACCCAGAGCTATGAACAGAACATTAAACAGATCGGAACAGTCACATCAGTAAGTCTGTTACAACAGCCAGAGATCATTTTAAAAAACTTTTTTTTTTTGTAAATACACTGACTAATAATATCTTTATTAAATTGTGAGACCAAAGTTGTGCCAAATCTGATTATATCGGGTAAAATTTCTAATATAATTTTGATAACATGAGTAATAAGCCCTAGAACAGCGACAAGCAGCTGGCAATCACCGAAGGAAGCAGAATTCTCCTCTGGGTCATGCCCACTGGGTGGATCCTTCTATCAAGGCTCGGTGAGCGGGCCCAGTACTGAATGTTGGTATAACTCAACTCCTAATAGAAACACAGAAACTAGGTGCAGGAGTAGGCCATTCGGCCCTTCTAGCCTGCACCGCCATTCAATGAGTTCATGGCTGAACATGCATCTTCAGGTCCCCATTCCTGCTTTCTCGCCATACCCCTTGATCCCCCGAGTAGTAAGGACTTCATCTAACTCCTTTTTAAATATATTTAGTGAATTGGCCTCAACAACTTTCACCTGATCATTTTCACCTCTGCCAATTTTTTGGGAGGGGGCCGGAAGTCGGTCATCAAGGGGGCGGAAATGCAGCGGTAAGTGTTGGAAATGGGAGTGGGATGGAGTCTCCGGTACTGTCACTCAGCGGTAGAGAGGTGGTGATGGCAGTGCACGTGTGCGTCACCACGTCTCCCCTCATTTAAAGGGGAGAGAAGCAGCGATTTCTTTTAAGGTTCGGCCATTGGACCACCTGGGAGGGTTTTTGACGGGCCAAGAGGGGGTGCCAGCCTGCATGTTGGCGGCCCGGCCGAACCCAGGGCCATAATTGTCTGGCCGATCAGGAAGTCGGCCAGCAAAAAAAAATTGCCGGTCGCGCCCTTCCCTTGAAGGGCCGCCCGCGATGCCTTGCCGCTCACACACGGAAAACCAGGTGCACCGACCAAAAAAAGCTGCGGGGGACGGCGCGTGGCGGATCATGGATTTTTTCAGGAAAATTTCGAGCGGAGTGGGATGCAGGCGCGGGAGATTGGCGATGTGCGCTTTGATGACGCGCTCGCGGCAGTCGGCAGCACCGGGGCAGAAGTGGGGACCGCCCGAAAAGTCCCCGCGGTGAATTTGGTTCGGGGGCCCTCCCCATCGACTGCTATGCGGTGGCTCCTTGATTCCGCCACATGGCCACCACAAAACGGCGGTAACGAGCCTTAGCCAGTCCCTGAATTTCAGACCCGTAGCGGTTATGCACAAGGGTGTCGAAGCAACGGAGTATTTTGGTTTGAGTGAGGGGTGTCAGAGTCTTTATGCGAGTGAGCCCGAGACACTGTTTTTTTTGTGAGAGTCCAAGAGATGGGATGCTTTTGTGAGAAAGTGGCTGAGAAAGAAGACGCTCCTTAAAACCTACTATGTCAATTGTCCCTAATATATCTCTATGGGCTTGGTGTCAAATTTAGTTTATTAATGTTCCTGTGAAGCTCATTGGGCTGTTTTACTCTGTTAACGGCACTGTATAAATATAAGTTGTTGCATCGATCGGGATCAGCTGTTCCTTACTATATTGTGGCAGGCAAGCGAGAGGCAACATGAAGGCTTCGGGCACCCTCAAGGAATACAAGGTCATTGGGCGGCGCCTGCCCTCAGCTAAAGAACCTGGCCCAGCTCTGTATTGGATGCGCATCTTTGCTCCAAATCATATTGTTGCCAAGTCTCGATTCTGGTATTTAATTTCTTTGATGAAAAAACTGAAAAAGTCTGCTGGTGAAATTGTTTATTGTGGACAGGTTTTTGAGAAGTCGCCAGAAAAAGTGAAGAAATTTGGTATTTGGCTGTGCTACGACTCTCGTAGTGGAACCCATAATATGTACAGGAACCTGACCACTGCTGGTGCTGTCACCCAGTGCTACCGTGACATGGGGGCTCGCCATGGTGCTCGTGCTCACTCCATTCAGATCACGATGGTAGAAGAGATTCCATCGAGCAAGTGTCACCGGCCTGCTATTAAGCAGTTCCATGATTCCAAGATCAAGTTCCCTCTGCCACACAGAATCCTGCGTCGCCAGCACAAACCGCGCTTCACCACCGAAACCGAACACTTCCTTCTTAAATGTATTGGTGTACTGTTGGATCTGTATGAAAATAAAAGCCTAGCCGGAAAAAAAACCCACTACAGTGATGTGATTTGTGTGACCATATACATGCTGGTTGCTATTGATTGCTAATTGCTAACTTCCTCCTCCTAGGTAGAACAGTTCTGGAGGTTCTACAGCCACCTGGTGCGACCGGGTGACTTGACGGGCCACAGTGACTTCCACCTCTTCAAAGAGGGTATCAAGCCCATGTGGGAGGTAAGTGAGGAGGGTGCCATACTCGTTCTAACTTTTAGCTTTGATTCGTTGGCACCCGAGACTAAAGTCGTTCAAGCAGCACTAATCCAGCTTCTCTCGCTGCAGGACGAGGCCAACAAGAATGGCGGCAAATGGATAATACGCTTGCGCAAAGGCCTGGCGTCCCGGTTCTGGGAGAATATCATCCTGGCCATGTTGGGAGAGCAGTTTATGGTTGGAGAGGAGATCTGTGGAGTTGTGGTTTCGATCAGGTTTCAAGTAAGTCATTGGTGAGAACTGAGACAAGGTGCCAAGTAAGCTGTGCCATCATTGGAGAGGATTTATATCGGATATACGGCTCAGAAACGGCCAAACCAGTCCTTGCTGGCGTTTATGCTCCACTCTATCAAAACCTTTCATAATTGTAAAAACCTCTATTAGGTCAACCCTCAGCCTTTTTTCAAGAGAAAAGAGACCCAGCCTGTTCATCCTTTCCTGATATGTATACCCTCGCATTTCTTGTAAATCTTCTCTGCACCCTCTCCAGTGCCTTTATAATATGGTGACCAAAACTGTATGCAGTAAGAAACATAGAAAATAGGTGCAGGAGTAGGCCATTCAGCCCTTCTAGCCTGCACCGCCATTCAATGAGTTCATGGCTGAACATGAAACTTCAGTACCCCCTTCCTGCTTTCACGCCATACCCCTTGATCCCCCGAGTAGTAAGGACTTCATCTAACTCCCTTTTGAATATATTTAGTGAATTGGCCTCAACTACTTTCTGTGGTAGAGAATTCCACAGGTTCGTCACTCTCTGGGTGAAGAAGTTTCTCCTCATCTCGGTCCTAAATGGCTTACCCCTTATCCTTAGACTGTGACCCCTGGTTCTGGACTTCCCCAACATTGGGAACATTCTTCCTGCATCTAACCTGTCTGAACCCATCAGAATTTTAAACGTTTCTATGAGGTCCCCTCTCATTCTTCTGAACTCCAGTGAATACAAGCCCAGTTGATCCAGTCTTTCTTGATAGGTCAGTCCCGCCATCCTGGGAATCAGTCTGGTGAGCCTTCGCTGCACTCCCTCAATAGCAAGAATGTCCTTCCTCAAGTTAGGAGACCAAAACTGTACACAATACTCCAGGTGTGGCCTCACCAAGGCCCTGTACAACTGTAGCAACGCCTCCCTGCCCCTGTACTCTCGTCCCCTCGCTATGAAGGCCAACATGCCATTTGCTTTCTTAACCGCCTGCTGTACCTACATGCCAACCTTCAATGACTGATGTACCATGACACCCAGGTCTCGCTGCACCTTCCCTTTTCCTAATCTGTCACCATTCAGATAATAGTCTGTCTCTCTGTTTTTACCACCAAAGTGGATAACCTCACATTTATCCACATTATACTTCATTGCCACGCATTTGCCCACTCACCTAACCTATCCAAGTCACTCTGTAGCCTCATAGCATCCTCCTCGCAGCTCACACTGCCACCCAACTTAGTGTCATCCGCAAATTTGGAGATACTACATTTAATCCCCTCGTCTAAATCATTAATGTACAATGTAAACAGCTGGGGCCCCAGCACAGAACCCTGCGGTACCCTACTAGTCACTGCCTGCCATTCCGAAAAGTACCCATTTACTCCTACTCTTTGCTTCCTGTGTGACAACCAGTTCTCAATCCACGTCAGCACACTACCCCCAATCCTATGTGCTTTAACTTTGCACATTAATCTCCTGTGTGGGACCTTGTCGAAAGCCTTCTGAAAGTCCAAATATACCACATCAACTGGTACTCCTTTGTCCACTTTATTGGAAACATCCTCAAAAAATTCCAGAAGATTTGTCAAGCATGATCTCCCTTTCACAAATCCATGCTGACTTGGACCTATCATGTCACCATTTTCCAAATGCGCTGCTATGACATCCTTAATAATTGATTCCATCATTTTGCCCACTACTGAGGTCAGGCTGACCGGTCTATAATTCCCTGCTTTCTCTCTCCCTCCTTTTTTAAAAAGTGGGGTTACATTGGCTACCCTCCACTCGATAGGAACTGATCCAGAGTCAATGGAATGTTGGAAAATGACTGTCAATGCATCCACTATTTCCAAGGCCACCTCCTTAAGTACTCTTGCTCTAAATGTGGTCTATTCTTCCTGCCAAGATGTAATACCTAGCGTTTATCTGTGTTGAACTTCATTTGCAGGAAGTGGCAGCTTTTTGCATCAGCCTGCACCAGAGCTCCCTAATGACTGACTGTAACCGGCTTACTGCCACAGCAGGCGGTCTACAGCACATTTGGTGGAGACTTTTTGTGGAAGTTTGCCTGCCATCCAAAGCATAATTGTCATGAAATTCAAAACATAAACCAGATAGGTAAAAGATAATAATCAGTTATAGGACCAAGTACTTGTCTTTATATCATAGGGTACAGAGGGAGGTTATTCGGCCCATCGTGCCAGCTCTGAATGAAGTATCCAACTTTATTCCTCTATATATAAAGCTGAGAATCTCGTGCCTTTTGAACAGCCTTAGCAACTTGTCCTGCTACATTCAAAGACCAAGGTCTCTCTGTCCCTGCAACCACTTCAAAATTGTATCATATTACGCCTTTCATGTGGAAAATAAATCCCATGTTTTTTTTTAATTCTTTCACGGAATGTGGGTGTCACTTCTAATGCCAGCATTTTTGTCCTTGAGAAGGTGGTGGTGAGCACAATTAAGTGTCTCGCTGGGCCATTTCAGAGGGCAGCTAAGAGTCAACCACATTGCTGTGGATCTGGAGTCACATGTAGGCCTGACAGGGTAAGGGCAACAGATTTCCTTCCCTTAAAGAGCATTAGTGAAGCAGATGGGTTTTTACGACAATCCAGTAGTTTCATGGTCACTGATACTAGCACTGTATTCCAGATTTATTAAATTAACTGCATTTAAATTCCCCAGCTGACATGGTGGGATTTGAATATGTGTCTCCGGATTATTCGTCCAGTAACACAACCACTATGCTACCATTCTCGTGCTTCCGGGAGAGCAAGGGAACGGGTGGCAAGGCCGTGGCGGGAACGATTCGGAGGGGGTGTCTGAAAGCTGGTCAGAAAAGCTAGGTTTTCAGTAGGCTGTTGAAAGCAGAGGGGTTTAAAGAGGGATTTGCAGACAGTAGGGCCAGTGGCAGGACAAAGAGAAAGGAATGCACAAATGACCACAATTGAAGCACCATAGAGTGCGGGCAAAGATGTAAAGCTGGAGGAGATTGCAACGGTAGAGTAGGGATGAGGCTGTGGAAGGATTTGAAGACGCGATGCAAAGATTTCAAATTGAACATGTTGGGGGACGGGAAGTCATTGTACGTCAGCGAGGGACGGGTGAGTGGGATATGGGCAGCAGGGTTTTGGAGAGGTTGCTACTTGTGGTTCAGAAACCTAATTCCATCCTAACTGCTTGGGGGCATCAGCTGAATTGGCAAATCAAAAGATAATAAAGCAAAAATTATTTAGTGCAATGGGAGCCGTTGGCAACTTTGCAATGCAAATTTCACTGAGAGCTGGGTTGCTCAGATAAAGAGCAGTTGCTATGGAACAGCATTGCCAACATCTCGCTGCAGAACAGGAGTAACCCTAACCCTAACCCATTGTCCTGGCCAATATTTATTCCCCCAACCAATAAAACAGCCAAAACCGATGACAAAAGCAAAATACTGCGGATGCTGGAATCTGAAATAAAAACAGAAAATGCTGGAAATCTCAGCGGATCAGGCAGCGTCTGTGGAGAGAGAAACAGAGTTAATGTTTCAAGTCTGACCCTTTGTCAGAGCTCCGTTATCACAGAACTTTGTCAGAACAGAATCGTTCTGACGAAAGGTCACAGGCCCAAAACTCTGTTTCTCTCCACAGATGCTGCCCGACCTGCTGAGATTTCCAGCATTTTCTGTTTTTAAGTCAAAACAGATGAACTGGTCATTATCACATTGCTGCATTTCAGATTTTTGCTGCGTGCAAATTGTCTGCCATATTTCCTACATTACGACAGCGGCAGCACTTCAAGAAGTACTTTGGGACATTCTAAGGTCGTGAAAGGGGCATTTTGTTGTTTATGGGACCTTCTGTGTTGCAAATGGGCTGCTCCATGAAACATTCCTTTTTAACTTTCACTTGCAGGAAGATATAATTTCGGTGTGGAACAAAACTGCCAGCGATCAGGCAACTACTGCTCGGATACGTGACACGTTGCGTCGCGTGTTGAACCTCCCGCCTAGCACCATTATGGAGTACAAGACGCACACAGACAGTATCAAGTAAGATTGGCTCACTGTGAGTTCTTGCTGAGCATTGAATGATAGATAACTCATCAAAAGCTCCTGCTGCTGTGAGTTAGACTGGTGCCCGAAGGGACAAGGAGCCCTGCTGGCTAGGAAGTGGTGCAGGCTCGAAGGGCCGAATGGCCTACTCCTGTACCTATTTTCTATGTTTCTATGTCCCAGGGTATTATTCCCAGTCCGTGCCAAGTTAAGCTGATCTCACCCAGGGTGCTACAATTGGCTGCAGTGCACTTGAGGTAGGGAAGAGGGTAAATCAGCCAGGGTTACTGCGCAAAACATCATTTAGTGACTCCTAGAAGGTGTGCGTGAAGACAGGTTTGTTGTGGATGCCCCGATCTTCCCATGGTCGAATAAGCTGCCAATGCTGACACATTAAGAATGGCCACTTGGAATGAGTGCAATGATTCCACCTCTTGTGGTAAATGTCATAGGAACAGGAGGAGGCCATTCAGCACCTCAAGCTTGTTTCGACATTCTATCAAATCCCCCCCTTTGATCCTTCTCCCTTTGTACCCTTACCCAACAAAAATCTAGCAATCACAGTTTTCAATTGATTCCTTGCCACAGCCTCAACAGCTTTTTGGGGGCGAGAATTGCAGGTTTGCCGCTACCCTGTTATCACCCCTGAACAGTCTGGCTCTAATGTTAAGATTATGGCCCCTCGTTCTTGATTTTCCCCCATCAGAGCAAATAGTTTCTATCTACTCTGTGGAATCCCTTTTTTTTTTATTTTAAAAACTCAAATTAAATCACCCCTCAACTTTCTAAAGTTGAGAGAATAAAAACCAAGTTTATGCAGCCTGTCATAATTTCACCTTTTGTCATTCTGGTGAATCTGCGCGGCAATCCCTCCAAGGCCATTACAACAGTGACCACACTCCAAAAGTACTTCATTGGCTGGAAAGGGCTTTGAGACGTCCGGTGGTCATGAAAGGCGCTATAGAAATGCAAGTCTTTATCCTTCCTGAAGTGCTGTGCATGTGCCATCATGGATCAGTATCCATCCTGGAGCTAAGAAACTAATGGGGTTTATAAAAAATAAATTACGATGGGTTTGATTGAATGAATAGGGGAAACTGCAGTTGTGGAGTCAGTGAATAGGGGTCATCAATTTAAAATTGTCAGAGTGTGAGGAGAAATATCTTTTATGCAGAGCTTTAGAACATGGAATCCTGTGCCACACGGAGTAGCTGAGGCAGAGGCCATTTCATCCTTTAAGGGAACATTGGATAAATATTTGATGATACAGGGGAGAGAGCCAGGCAGTGGGATTAGTTTTGAATTGCTCTCGCAAAAGAGAGACACAGTGGGCCAAATGGCCCCCTTTTGTGCTTTAAACGTCTATCGTTCTCTCCACATCAATGATGCCCACTTATGAGGTGATTGTGCTCAATGGGCAGCACTCTCGCCTCTGAGTCAGAAGGTTGTGGGTTCAAATCCCACTCCAGGAACTTGTAGCACAAAAAATCTAAGCTGACAATACAACGCAGTGCTGAGGGAGCGCCGCACTGTCGGGGGTGCTGTCTTTCAGATGAGACGTTAAATCGGTGTCCCGGGGCCAATATTTATCCTTCAATCAACATAACAAAAACCGATTATCTGGTCATTATCACATTGCTGTTTGTGGGAGCTTGCTGTGCACAAATTGGTTGCCATGTTTCCCACATTACAACAGTGACTACACTCCAAAAGTACTTCATTGGCTGTAACGCGCTTTGAGATGTCTGGCTGTGAAAGGCGCTATATAAATGCAAGTCTTTCAGCCAAAAAAATACTTGGCTTAGTGTACTTTAAAGATGCTTGGAAGGCATTTTAAGAATGCTATTTAGTGCATTACTGTGGTAACAATATCATCTGTTTTAATCCTCTAATGATATCTCTGCGATGTGAACAGCCCAGTAGTAGTTCATCCTGTGGAACTGTCTGCGGTCTGGAATATAGTTTTGATGTTTAGTTGCTGAGATGAAGCTGTGTTTCATCTACCTTGTCCCTTTAAAGCCACAACTCAACTTTTGAATGTGGGGGAGTGGTCTAAGTAGGCTCATTCTGAGGTCAGTTGTCCACTAAGTGATGAGAGGTTTCTGTAGCTTGGCGGCTGCTTGTAAATCCCTGACACGAGGGAGAAGCCAGATAATCAGTGTCGGAAAACACAGCAGGAAATTAGTTTTCTTTCTTAATATTTGTGACACCTTGACGTTTGCAGTGTGATGAATGTGTACTAGACGGAACATACAAAATTGTCGGGCAGGAAAAGAGTAGCAGATCCATTAAGCCTGCCCCACACCACGGTGGTCAGACCATCATGACTAAACACTTCTTCCCCAACCTCCCCCACAGTCATGTCATCTCCTGGGAGAGGCACGTAAGCAGAGAAAAAAAAACTAGGGCCGATAAGGGAAAAGATACTCCGGAAAATTTCTCTCCGATCCCCCTCAGATAATCAAAACCATTCCAGGAGATCACACGTACCGAGTGTTAGCATGGGGCAACTTTTTAAATATGTAAATCTTTGAACATTGTCACCAAATTAACAAGGAGGGGTATAATACATTTATTTTGCACTTGTAAAGCAGAAAACTAATGGATTAAAGGTCTAGTCTATTTTAGATTATTGTTAACGTGCCTTAGAACCAGTGTTATTGGGATTGCTGCTTGTCACCAGCACCAGCTATCTGCCACTCCACCAAAGTCCCCCAGCTATCCTTTAACCACGCCTGCTTTTTTTCTGGCTGCCTAGTGTGTGATCAGTGTTCCAAGCTCGCGCCGCTTGGTGAATAATCTCTCCTGGTGCTGTACATAGAACATAAGAAATAGCAGCAGGAGTCGACCATACGGCCCCTCGAGCCTGCTCCGCCATTCAGTAAGATCGTGGCTGATCTTCTACCTCAGCTCCACTTTCCCACCCGATCCCCAGATCCCTTGATTTCCCCCAGACCCCAAAAATCTAGCGATCTCGGCCTTGAATATTTTCAGAGACTCAGCATTCACATCTCTCTGGGCAGAGAATTCCAAAGATTCACCACCCTCTGAGTGAAGAAATTTCTCCTCATCTCTGCCTTAAATGGCCGACCCCTCATCCTGAGAATGTGACTCCCTAGTTCGAGACACTCCAGCCAGGGGACACAACCTCTCAGCATCGACCCTGACAATCCCCCTCAGAATCTTGTATGTTTCAATGAGATCACCTCATTCTTCTAAACTCCAGAGAGTATCGGCCCATTCTACACAATCCTCTCATCCCAGGAATCAACCTGGCGATCCTCCGTTGTACCGCCTCCAAGGCAAGTATATCCTTCCTTAGATAAGGAGACCAAAATAGCGCACAGTACTCCAGGTGCGGTCTCATCAGGGCCCTGTACAATTGTAGCAAGACTTCCTTACTCTCATACTCCAACCCCCTTGCAATAAAGGGCAACATGCCATTTGCCTTCCTTATTGCTTTCTGTACCTGCATGCTCGCTTTCTGTTTTTCTTGCACAAGGACACGGGCAGCTGCTTCGTGCATGATGCTCGGTGAGCAATTTGTTGCCAGTGCTCAGTGACCAATTGCCTCTTGCTGACCTAGCTTCTCACTCCCGGTCTCTGAGCCGTCACCCCCAGCTCACCTGGTCCCACCTGATCCCATCGCCCCCAGCTCACCTGGTCCCACCTGGTCCCATCGCCCCCAGCTCACCTGGTCCCATCGCCCCCAGCTCACCTGGTCCCATCGCCTCCAGCTCACCTGGTCCCATCGCCCCCAGCTCACCTGCTTCCACCTGAGCCATCGCCCCAGTCACTGCACGTCAAAAGTAATCGATTACGTGACACGACACCGTGCGAATCCTTTATTTGTCTCCCTTAACCCGGCTTCAAGTCACTTGTTCCGTCTGTCGTTTCAGGGACAATTCCAGCTTCCGGAACACAAAGATAGCGGTGTAACGCAGGATTCCACGGAGCGCAGCGCCTCAAGTGTGGCGAGGCGGCCGAACGAAATCGGTGGAGCGTCGCAACGCAGAGAAGCGGTAGATTGGTGTTAGACGCCCTGTCACCTTGACTTTATTGCCCATCGGGCAATTCCATGTCCAAATGAAAGCCATTTTATTTCTGTGCGTTTTTATTTCCCCCTCTGTTGAACGCAGCGGTTTATCGTGGAACTTTTAGCGGGTATCTTGTCAGCCATATTCGAGCCATGTTCAATTGCTGGCCAGAACATTTTTCGTGCTACCTGCTTGAATTTCCAGTTTCCGTGATAGTGAGGGCTAAAATGCACACAGTCTTTTAGAAACAAATCTTTCTAAAGTGCTTGGAAATTGCACTATGTAGATATTATTGCAAAAAGGCTTTAACATATTAGTATTAAACTCCTTCATCTTGGAGAGGTGCTAACCCATTTAAAATAAATAAGTTGAAATACTTCACTTAAAATAGTGCCCAAAGGAGTTGAGTATTACCAAGTTAAGCCTTTGTTCCCACCAAATAATTTCAATGCCAGTGTTCCCCAAAAATATTAACATAATTATTGTATTGTCACAATAAAAGAAAATAACATTTTCGTCAATGTAAGGTATTTGCTTCATGGGTTCTTGGCAACACATTGCTATTAAGAACTAGTTGGTTTATTAGCAAAAGGTTTAACAATCACACTACACATTACCGGTTCATTCACCAGGCTCACAACCACCTGCCCCATCGTGGATCCCCTGAACCCAACTGGCTGGGGTTTTATTGAGTCTGGTGAACATTACGTGACTGGCTGAGCCACTCAACAGTTGTACAACCTGTGAGCATACTCACAGGTGCATACATTACAGTGAGGCTGTCTTCTCTCTGATGGTGTCTGTCTATGTCACCATTCTTTACTGACTTTTTCTGAGGGCTCAATCCCAGTCTAGATCCAGGCCCCTCTCGAGTTTTCCAACATCCTATGCTGTGGAACGATAGGATTCGGGCACGCACTCTAGATTTCCATCTTGTACAGTTGCCAAGTAGAGACCAAGCAGGTCCTTAATGGGAAGGACAGAACCTCGGTAAGTCCTGGTCTTTTAAATCGGGCACCTATCATTTACTCTGTTCCTTTTCACATCCCCTTGCTCTCTGTAATGTATTTGTTTCATGGGTTCTTTGCTTAAGAATTCTGTCGAAATCTCGACTCTCAACTTAACTGAAAACTTAAGTGAAACTCAGACATAAACCGGCCCGGTAGATGTTCCTTTAATAGATTTTACTTGCTACAAGGAAAAACCTTGCTGAGACAAGGGTTCCGTGAAGGTTTCTAACAATAATACAAAAACACACTAGCTTTATACAGAAAACAGACCGAGAAGTTGTGGTTCCATCACGTGTATCAGTTCTGTTCTTGTGGTCAGCAAATACAGAGAGTTCTTCAATCACTTGATTAACTTTTCATCCTGGTTTCACTTTTCTACTTATCTATACAGCCTTTATCTGGAACTTCTAAGATTCATCATTGTGACAGTTACTACTTGGGAGTATAATCCTAAAACAAAAGGGGTGCTCTTTCTGTTAGGGAGGGTATATTCAAGGTTCCCTTGCACACACAGATGGCTCCCAAGCTTCTAAATTAATTGGCTATCAATCAAGGTTAACATGTTTATACAGGGACATGCTGTCTGCTGTAGGGACTTCTGGGAGAATTGGGATTCCATTTTTTACTACAAAAGAGTACATTTAACAGAAAATGTAACTTTAAAAGTAAATTTCCACAATTCAGAGTGCATTCTGTCACAATCTAGTTGGTTTATTAGCAAAGGTTTAACAATCACATGGCACATCACCGGTTCATCCACCTGACTCACAACCACTTGCCTCATCGTGGATCCCCGAGCCCAACTGGCTGGGGTTTTATTGAGTCTTGTGAACATCACGTGACTGGCTAAGCCACTCCCAACTCAGCAGCTCTACAAACCAGTGAGCATCCTCCAGGCATGCATTACACTATCGTTAGCCAGAAGATGGGGGCAAGCGAAGGACTGTTCTCAGGAACCGGCAAGAAAAGGAGAAGGAACAACACTGAATCTCAGCCCTGGTGACATGTGAATGGAGCCCCAAAGGCGCAAGAGAGCAGCATGCCAGTTGAGAACCATGTGAAAGGTATGTGAGCCACACGTGCGTGCCTGGCCATACGATGACTACCAATGTTCTCCAGTATCAAGGATCTCCCGTACGCAAATGTTTATGGTTGAGTAAACATTGAAGTTTGACACACTTGTCATCTCCATCGTTGGCCCTCTCCAATTCATTATTTGCTCCTTGGCAGGAATATTTTTGATGATTTGCTCGGAGGATGGGCGAGGCTGGCGTTTATAGCCCCATCCATAGTCACTCTGAGAAAGTGGCAGTGGACCTTTTCATTGAACTGCTGTCGTCAATGTGCTGATGGTTTGTGACTTAGAAGGGAACTTGTGCTCTCTGGTACCTTTCTCAACTGGTCAGTCATCAAAGGGGATGGAGTATAAAAGCAGAGAAGTCCTGCTACAACTGTACAGGGTATTGGTGAGGCCACACCTCGAGTACTGCGTACAGTTTTGGTCTCCGTACTTAAGGAAGGATAGAAACATAGAAAATAGTTGCAGGAGTAGGCCATTCGGCCCTTAGAGCCTGCACCGCCATTCAATAAGATCATGGCTGATCATTCCCTCAGTACGCCTTTCCTGCTTTCTCTCCATACCCCTTGATCCCTTTAGCCGCAAGGGCCATATCTAACTCCCTCTTGAATATATCCAATGAACTGGCATCAACAACTCTATGCGGTAGGGATTCCACAGGTTAACAACTCTGAGTGAAGAAGTTTCTCCTCATCTCAGTCCTAAATGGCCTACCCCTTATCCTAAGTCTGTGTCCCCTGGTTCTGGCTTTCCTCATCATCGGGAACATTCTTCCCGCATCTAACCTGTCCAGTCCCGTCAGAATCTTGTAAGTTTCTATGAGATCCTCTCTCGTCCTTCTAAACTCCAGTGTATAAAGGCCCAGTTGATCCAGTCTCTCCTCATATGACAGTCGCGCCATCCCGGGAATCAGTCTGGTGAACCTTCGCTGCACTCTCTCAATAGCAAGAACATCCTCTGATTAGGAGATCAAAACTGAACACAATATTCCAGGTGAGGCCTCACTAAGGCCCTGTACAACTACAGTAAGACCTCCCTGCTCCTATACTCAAATCCCCTAGCTATGAAGGCCAACATACCATTTGCCGCCTTCACCGCCTGCTGTACCTGCACGCCAACTTTCAATGACTGATGAACCATGACACCCAGGTCTCGTTGCACCTCCCCTTTTCCTAATCTGCCGCCATTCAGAAAATAATCTGCCTTCGTGTTTTTGCCCCCAAAGTGTCACTGCCTGCCATTTAAAAGGACCCGTTTATCCCGACTCTCTGCTTCCTGTCTGCCAACCAATTCTCTATCCACGTCAGTACATTATCCCCAATACCATGCGCTTTGATTTTGCACACTAATCTCTTGTGTGGGACCTTGTCAAAAGCCTTTTGAAAGTCCAAATACACCACATCGACTGGTTCTCCCTTGTCCACTCTACTAGTTACATCCTCAAAAAATTCCAGAAGATTTGTCAAGCATGATTTCCCTTTCATAAATCCATGCTGACTTGGACCGATCTTGTCACTGCTTTCCAATTGCGCTGCTATTTCATCCTTAATGATTGATTCCAACATTTTCCCCACTACTGAAGTCAGGCAAACCGGTCTATAATTACCTGTTTTCTCTCCCTTTTTTACATTAGCTACCCTCCAGTCCATAGGAACTGATCCAAAGTCGGTAGACTGTTGGAAAATGATCACCAAAGAATCCACTATTTCTATGGCCACTTCCTTAAGTACTCTGGGATGCAGACTATCAGGCCCCGGGGATTTATCGGCCTTCAATCCCATCAATTTCCCGCTTTATAAGGATATCCTTCAGTTCCCCCTTCTCACTAGACCCTCGGTCCCCTAGTATTTCCGGAAGGTTATTTGCGTCTTCCTTCGTGAAAACAGAACCAAAGCATTTGTTTAACTGGACGGCCATTTCTTGTCCCCCATTATAAATTCACCTGAATCTGACTGCAAGGGACCTACATTTGTTTTCACTAATCGGTCTCTTCACATATCTATAGAAGCTTTTGCAGTCAGTTTTTATGTTCCCAGTAAGCTTCCTCTCATATTCTATTTTCCCCCTCCTAATTAAACCCTTTGTCCTCCTCTGCTGTATTACAAAATTTTCCCAGTCCTCAGGTTTGCTGCTTTTTCTGGCCAATTTATATGCCTCTTCCTTGGATTTAACACTCCTTAATGTCCCTTGTTAGCCACGGTTGAGCCACCTTCCCCGTTTTATTTTTGCTCCAGACAGGGATGTACAATTGTTGAAGTTCATCCATGTGATCTTTAAATGTTTGCCATTGCCTATCCACCATCAACCCTTTAAGTATCACTCGCCAGTCTATTCTGGCCAAGTCACACCTCATACCATCGAAGTTACCTTTCGCCAAGTTCAGGACCCTAGACTCTGAATTAACTGTCATTCTCCATCTTAATAAAAAATTCTACCATATTATGGTCACTCTTCCCCAAGGGGCCTCGCACAACAAGATTGTTAATTAGTCCTTTCTCATTACACATCACTCAGTCTAGGATGGCCAGCCCTCTAGTTGGTTCCTCGACATATTGGTCTAGAAAGCCATCCCTAATACACTCCAGAAAATCCTCCTCCATTGCATTGCTACCAGTTTGGTTAGCCCAGTCAATATGTAGATTAAAATCGCCCATGATAACTGCTGTACCTTTATTGCACGCATCTCTAATTTCTTGTTTGATGCTGTCCCCATCCTCATTACTACTGTTTTGGTGGTCTGTACACAAACTCCCACTAGCCGTTTTCTGCCCTTTGGTATTATGTAGCTCCACCCATACAGATTCCACATCATCCAAGCTAATGTCCTTCCTTACTATTGCATTAATTTCCTCTTTAACCAGCAACACCACCCCACCTGAAGGCACGGAGCCTTCAGGCTTGTCTTTTTAACACCCTTTGCCCCTTTAGGATTTTGCTGTAATGTGGCCCTTTTTGCTTTTTGCCTTGGGTTTCTCTGCCCTCCACTTCTTCTTTCTATCTTTTGCTTCTGCCCCCATTCTACTTCCCTCTGTTCTCCCTGCATAGGTTCCCATGCCCCTGCCATATTAGTTTAACCCCTCCCCAACAACACTAGCAAAACACTTCACCCTAGGACTATGCTTCCGGCCCTGCCCAGGGGCAGACCGTCC
This sequence comes from Pristiophorus japonicus, assembly GCF_044704955.1. Taxonomy (NCBI): domain Eukaryota; kingdom Metazoa; phylum Chordata; class Chondrichthyes; family Pristiophoridae; genus Pristiophorus; species Pristiophorus japonicus. The sequence goes on from NC_091996.1 coordinate 96,180,205, forward strand.
GGTTTGTACTGGTCCCACCTCCCCCAGAACTGATTCGAATGTCCCAGGAATTTGAATCTCTCCCTTATGCACCACTCCTCAAGCCACGTATTCATCTGAGTGTAAGGGGGGGGGTTGATGTTGTAGGGTGTGTGGGTCTCTATGAGGGGGTCAGGTTCCCTTCTGACCAACTTGAGCGGTTTCGAATCTCTCCCCCTCCCTTGAGTTCTGTACTCTGGATTTATTTGGGGGGGGGGGTGACAAAAGTGCAGAGGATGCTGGTTTGATGCAAAGAATTTTGGTTTTATTACAGTCAAAGTAATACAGGCTTATTACTCTGGTAAGAAAATACACGGCCAAACTTACAACCATTCTAATAAAGAACAAGACAAGGAAAGGTACAAGGTCAAACTTATAATCACTCTAATAAAGTACCATACACTACACATTCAAAGGGGGTTGCAGTAAAATTAAACCTCCCACCTCCCAATACCTAATTCTAGCTAGGTTAGGCTCCAGGGCAGGGACTTGCGCTTCCCAATCCTTTTGATAGTTAATGGTAGATGGTGATGTTCTTCCTGCCTTCAGGACTTCAAGACTTCGAGGCTGGAGAAGTTAGTTTTATAACTGTCACGTTGGTTTCTCTCCTTGTCTCTCTCACTTTGTCTCTTATCTCACCTCTGTTGAAAACAGTGGCCAGTTGTACGATTTCAGTGTTCTAATCTTGCCACCAAATCTCTTCACAATCCTTTGTGTAATTTTGGCGGGCTTGGTTCTTCTTTGTAATATTTTGTCAGGCTCATTAAAGTTAATATGTCTTGGGTAGGTTGATCTTCAAAAAATTATTTCCTGATGGAAAAGTTAGTTTGGTAATTGCAATGTCTGTTTGTGCTTAGTCTTTCGCATACAGGCTGGATTGAGCCTCTTTGTGATGTATATGCTGAAATGGTTTGTCCAGACCCATGTTGATGGGGAGCCACCTCTGGGTGATTTGTGATGGTAATGTCTCTTGTGGAGGAAGATTTCCAAATACTCATTCTTCCAGACAGGTTACCTCATTTCTCACAACCAGACAGTTCCAATAATCAAGTGGGATTCCTTTGTTCCCTAGGTCTGCCCACAGGCTTGAATTTGTCTTGTAAAAGTTCATAATTCTATTAAAGTTCGTAGTTTCTTCCATAAGCACTTTTCGGTAGATAGTCCCAAATTAAATTTCCTTTCATAGAAACATAGAAAATAGGTGCAGGAGTAGGCCCATCGAGCCTGCACCACCATTCAATAAGATCATGGCTGATCATTCCTTCAGTATCCCGTTCCTGCTTTCTCTCCATACCTCTTGATCCCTTTAGCCGCAAGAGCCATATCTAACTCCCTCTTGAATATCTCCAATGAACTTGCATCAACGACTCTCGGCGATAGGGAATTCCACAGGTTAACAACTCTCGGAGTGAAGAAATTCCTCCTCATCTCAGTCCTAAATGGCCTTCACCTTTATCCTAAGACTCTCCCCTGGTTCTGGACTTCCCCAACATCGGAAACATTCTTCCTGCATCTAACCTGTCCAGTCCCGTCAGAATTTTATATGTTTCTATGAGATCCCCTCTCATTCTTCTAAACTCCAGTATATAAAGGCCCAGTTGAGCCAGTCTCTCCTCGTATGTCAGTCGCGCCATTTCTGGAATCAGTCTGGTGAACCTTCGCTGCACTCCCTCAATAGCAAGAACGTCCTTCCTCAGATTAGGAGACCAAAACTGAACACAATATTCCAGGTGTGTACAACTGCAGTAAGACTTCCCTGCTCCTATACTTAAATCCCCTTGCTATGAAGGCCAACATACCATTTGCCTTCTTCACCGCCTGCTGTACCTGCATGCCAACTTTCGAATGAGCCCAAGTTGGGGGTGGGGGGGCGTTCTGGTGAATTTTGCTCTCTGCATGAGCTATCCTGCGATTCCTACTCTGACTAGTACTTGGCACAGGTAACAATCCTGAGATTACTACTTTTGAGGTCCTACTTTTTAATTTAGCTCCTAGCTCCCTAAATTCATCTTGTAGGACCTCATCCTGTTTTTTACCTATATCGTTGGTACCTATATGCACCACGGCAGCTGGCTGTTTACCCTCCTCCTTCAAAATGTCCTGCACCCGCTCCGAGACATCCTTGACCCTTGCACCAGGGAGGTAACATACCATCCTGGAGTCTCGGTTGCGGCCGCAGAAACGCCTATCTATTCCCCTCACAATTGAATCCCCTATCACTATCGCTCTCCCACTCTTTTTCCTGCCCTCCTGTGCAGCAGAGCCACCCCTGGTGCCATGGACTTGGCTGCTGCTGCCCTCCCCTGATGAGTCATCCCCCTCAACAGTACTCAAAACGGTGTATCTGTTTTGCAGCAGGATGACCGCAGGGGACCCCTGCACTACCTTCCTTCCACTGCTCTTCCTGTTGGTCACCCATCCCCTATCTGGCTGTGTAACCTTTACCTGTGGTAAGACTAAACATGCTATTCACGTCATTCTCAGCATGATGGATGCTCCAGAGTGAATCCACCCACAGCTCCAGTGCCGCAATGCGATCTGTCAGGAGCTGCAGCCGGATACACTTCCCGCATATGTAGTCGTCTGACTTCCCACATAGTACAGAAGGAGCATAACACGTGTCTGAGCTCTCCTGCCATGACTTAACTCCTAGATTAACTTAATTTGGCAACAATAATGCTAAAGGTTACTAACTAATAAAGAAAAGGAAAAAAATACTCACCAATCACTTACCCCCTTGGCTGTGATTTCACCTTTCAATTTCTTTCTACTTTTTTGCTTTCTCTCCCTGCTGCAGCTGCACTAGCTGGTCCTTATAGGTCGATCCGACGTCCCCGAACCTCTTGCTGTGATGTCATACTTGGTTTTCTTTTCCTCCCAGGTCGGGGAGTCAGCACTGGTGGGGAAAACAAGACAAAGCAACAGCTCCCGCTCCCACTTGTCCAAACTCTCCCACTTACCAAACTCTTACCCTTTGCACTCTGACCTGCCGCTGCACTCTGAGCAAGACTACACCAAGCCCCCTCTTTTTATACAGTTCCTGGCTGACTCACTGGCCTATTTAGGGAACCAGGTATGCTTGCTTTGGAGGCTGTTCAGAGAAAGTTCACTAGGTTGATTCTGGACATGAGGGGGTTGACTTATTCAGGTAGGTTGGGCCTATACTCAGTGGCATTCAGAAGAATGAGGTGATCTTATCGAAACATATAAAATAATGAGGGGGCTGAACAACATGGATGCAGAGAGGATATTTCCACCCATAGGGGAAACTAAAACTAGGGGGGCATAGTCTCAGAATAAGGGGCCGCATTTTTAAAACTACAATGAGGAGGAATTTCTTCTGAGGATTGTGAATCTGTGGAATTCTCTGCCCCAGAGAGCTGTGGAGGCTAGGACATTGAATATATTTAAGGTGAAGATAGACAGATTTTTGAGCGACAAGGGAGTAAAGGGTTATGGGGAGCGGGCAGGGAAGTGGAGCTGAGTCCATGATCAGATCAGCCACCATCTTATTAAATAGTGGCCTACTCCTGCTCCTATTTCTTATGTTCTTATGTTTCCCTTGTGGTCAGGTATAGAAAATAATCAAAAAGGCCAATGGAGTGTTACCCTTTATAACTAGAGTCCTGAATGCTCTCTGATACCTTTCTCAGCTGGTCAGTCATTCAAGTGAGAGTCAAGACAGTGAACGTTGGCAGGCTCTTTGGTCATGCGGGGCATCGCAGCTAAGCTTGATTCTGTCCTCGCACACTGCCGTACATTTTGCAGCAGGGATCACAGGTTGGTAATCAGGAGCAGGGTTCCTGGTTGATTTCTCCCCCTCCCCACTCCCACTGCTGAGGTAAATTGTCACACTTCCACTGCTTACACCAGTTAGGATCAGCTAACTCAACGTAGAGCAGAGATGAAGCTTGGGACCCATCAGTGCAGCATCTCCCAGTTTCGTTACCTACCTGGGAGCATTTTGCTTCCTACCCTTGAAATGATGATGCACGTTGGAGATACATATTCAATTTAGTAGAAGGAGACGTTAAAGCGAGGCACCGTCTGCTCTTGAGTATATATTAAAAAAGATCCCACGGCACTCTTTTGAAGAATAGCAGGGGAGTTATCTCCCAGTGTCCTGGGGCTGGTATTTATCCCTCAATCAACATCACCAAAAAAAACGATGATCTGGTCATTGTTGTGTGTGGGAGCTTGCTGTGCGCAAATTGGCGTTTCCCACATTACAACAGTGACCACACTCCAAGAAATACTTCATTGATTGTGAAACACTTTGGGAAATTGTGAAAGGCGCTATATAAAGTTCTTAGAAAGTTGTAAGCTTGCCCTGGTCAATCAATTGTTTCTTTTTATTATTCTGAATGCTCAAAGGTTTGGTTCGGGTGGTTTTTAGCACTGTTGCCCCATTGGTAGATAAATCCTAAGTCGGAGTACCAAAATCTGCGGATTTAGATCATTGACAGCGACTGGTAATGTGGATTTAAGCTGTCTACAGGCTCCGTGATGCTCCTACAAGGGCAGAAACCATGGAGACGCCTGGGAGGAAACGAATTCTGCCCATTCATTCATTCACTCACTGATTGTGGTTTACACAGTCACAGAACCCAGAGCTAGCGAGCACCTTCTACTTATCATCATCATCATGGACAGTCCCTCGGAATCGAGGAAGACTTGCTTCCACTCTTAACATGAATTCTTAGGTGGCTGAACAGTCCAATATGAGAGCCACAGTCCCTGTCACAGGTGGGACAGACAGTGGTTGAGGGAAGGGGAGGGTGGGACAGGTTTGCCGCACGCTCCTTCCGCTGCCTGCGCTTGGTTTCTGCATGCTCTCGGCGACGAGACTCGAGGTGCTCAGCACCCTCCCGGATGCACTTCCTCCACTTAGGGCGGTCTTTGGCCAGGGACTTCCAGGTGTCGGTGGGGATGTTGCACTTTATCAGGGAGGCTTTGAGGGTGGTCCCTTGTAACGTTTCCTCTGCCCACCTTTGGCTCGTTTGCCGTGAAGGAGTTCCGAGTAGAGCGCTTGCTTTGGGAGTCTCGTGTCTGGCATGTGAACAATGTGGCCCTGCCCAGCGGAGCTGGTCGAGTGTGGTCAGTGCTTCGATGCTGGGGATGTTGGCCTGGTCGAGGACACTAACGTTGGTGTGTCTATCCTCCCAGGGGATTTGCAGGATCTTGCGGAGATATTCTCTACTACAACAACAATAACATTTGTATAGCGCTTTTAACATCGTGAAACGTCCAGGGGGTATTATGCGATAAAAATTTGACACCAACCCACATAAGTAGAAATTAGCGCATGTTTAGTCAGAGAGGTCGGTTTTAAGGTGCGTCTTGAAGGAGGAAAGAGAGGCGGAGAGGTTTAGGGAGGGAGTTCCAGAGCTTGGGGCCCAGGCAACAGAAGGCACAGCCACCGATGGTGGAGCGATTATAATCAGGAGGGCAGAATTAGAGGAGTGCAGATATCTCGGGGGTTGTGGGGCTGGAGGAGATTACAGAGATAGGAAGGGGCGAGGGCCATGGAGGGATGAGAATTTTGAAATTGATGCGTTGCTTAACCTGAAGTCAATGTAGGTCAGCGAGCACAGGGGGTAATGGGTGAGCGGGACTGGGTGCAAGTTAGGACACAGGGCAGCGAGCACAGGGGGTGATGGGTGAGCGGGACTGGGTGCGGGTTAGGACAGGGGGTGATGGGTGAGCGGGACTCGGTGTGAGTTAGGACACGGGGCAGCGAGCACAGGGGGTGATGGGTGAGCGGGACTGGGTGCGAGTTAGAACACGGGGCAGCGAGCACAGGGGGTGATGGGTGAGCGGGACTCGGTGTGAGTTAGAATACGGGGCAGCGAGCACAGGGGGTGATGGGTGAGCGGGACTCGGTGCGAGTTAGGACACGGGGCAGCCGAGTTTTGGATCACCTCTCGTTTACGTCAGGTAGAATGGAGGAGTGTGTTGGAATAGTCAAGTCTAGAGGTAACAAAGGCATAGACACTCAGATCTATGACCAGAACATTAAACAGATCGGAACACAGTAAGTCAGCCACAACAGTAATAGATAAACTGATGCTTTTCTTTTTGCCAACACGATATAGCATTGAGTAGTAACAGGGAAAGGACATCAACACTCTAATCTTAAATGAATTGTGTAACTAAAGCAGTGCCAATTCTTATTTTATTGGGTTAAATATCTTGCATGCTTTTTATACTCCAATTGAATACCAAGTCCTTTCACAGAGCTGAGCAGCTGTTCCTGATCAAAGAAAGCATGATTCTTATCTCGGAATCAAAAACTACTGAAATGTGGCTCGTTGGGATAAATAATATATTTGAACTAAATGCTGATATGATGCAACTCCTTTTCCTGAACATACGGACAACGATAGACCCTCTGGTCCATTTAGCCTGTCCCACACAATCGCCATACTTTGTGCATCACAACATTAAGGAAGTGGCCCTAGAAATAGTGGATGCATTGGTGATCATTTTCCAACAGTCTATTGACTCTGGATCAGTTCCTATGGACTGGAGGGTAGCTAATGTAACACCACTTTTTTAAAAAGGAGGGAGTGAGAAAGCGGGTAATTATAGACCGGTTAGCCTGACATCAGTAGTAGGGAAAATGTTGGAATCAATTATTAAAGATGAAATAGCTGTGCATTTGGAAAGCAGTGACAGGATTGGTCCAAGTCAGCATGGATTTATGAAAGGGAAATCATGCTTGACGAATCTTCTGGAATTTTTTGAGGATGTAACCAGCAGAGTGGACAAGGGAGAACCAGTGGATGTGGTGTATTTGGACTTTCAAAAGGCTTTTGACAAGGTCCCGCACAAGAGATTGGTGTGCAAAATCAAAGCGCATGGTATTGGGGGTAATGTACTGACGTGGATAGAGAACTGGCAGACAGGAAGCAGAGAGTCGGGATAAACGGGTCCTTTTCGGAATGGGAGGCAGTGACTCGTGGAGTACTGCAGGGCTCAGTGCTGGGACCCCAGCTCTTTACAATATACATTAATGATTTGGATGAAGGAATTGAGTGTAATATCTCCAAGTTTGCGGATGGCACTAAGCTGGGTGGCAGTGTGAGCTGTGAGGAGGATGCTAAGAGGCTGCAGGGTGACTTGGACAGGTTAGGTGAGTGGGCAAATGCATGGCAGATGCAGTATAATGTGGATAAATGTGAGGTTATCCATTTCGGGGGCAAAAACACGAAGGCAGAATTTTATCTGAATAGCGACAGATTAGGAAAAGGGGAGGTGCAACGAGACCTGGATGTCATGGTACATCAGTCATTGAAAGTTGACATGCAGGTACAGCAGGCAGTGAAGAAGGCAAATGGTATGTTGGCCTTCATAGCTAGGGGATTTGAGTATAGGAGCAGGGCGGTCTTACAACAGTTGTACAGGGCCTGAGTGAGGTCTCACCTGGAATATTGTGTGCAGCTTTGGTCTCCTAATCTGAGGAAGGACATTCTTGCTATTGAGGGAGTGCAGCGAAGGTTCACCAGACTGATTCCTGGGATGGCTGGACTGACATATGAGGAGAGACTGGATCAACTGGGCCTTTATACACTGGAGTTTGGAAGAATGAGAGGGGATCATATAAAATTCTAACGGGTCTGGACAGGTTAGATGCGGGAAGAATGTTCCTGATGTTGGGGAAGTCCAGAACCAGGGGACAAAGTCTAAGGATAAGGGGTAGGCCATTTAGGACTGAGATGAGGAGAAACTTCTTCACTCAGAGAGTTGTTAACCTGTGGAATTCCCTGCCGCAGAGAGTTGTTGAGGCCAGTTCATTGGATATATTCAAGTGAGAGTTAGATATTTAGATGTGGCCCTTACGGCTAAAGGGATCAAGGGGTATGGAGAGAAAGCAGGAAAGGGGTACTGAGAGAATGATCAGCCATGATCTTATTGAATGGTGGTGCAGGCTCGAATGGCCGAATGGCCTACTCCTGCACCTATTTTCTATGTTTCTGTATACACTCCACCCCACCCGGAATCATATGATCTCCTGAGAGAGGCAAGAAAACAGATTTCTTAAAAACCCAAGCCAATTTGGGGGCGGCGGGGAAATATTTATGAAATTTCCTCTTCGACCCATCTAGATGATCGAAATTAGTCCAGGACATCACTGTGGTCCTGAATTCCTTGCCATACCGATCTTCTGTAAGCGGTGATCTCTGGCCCAGCCAGAAGCAGATCCAGCTCTCGCTTGAAGAAATTCAGCGAATCAGCATCCACCGTATGTGACAGCAGCCTGTTCCAGAGGTCCACTATTCTCTGGGAAAATAACCAGCTTCTGACCTAGATCTAGCCAAATACAACTTCAATTTGTGACCTTTTGGTTCGCTCTAACCTATTTAATTGAAACAAAACTGTCAACTGGAACACAATCTATTCCCTTCATTATCTTATAAATCTTAATCAGATCACCTCTAAGTCTACGCTGCTCTAAAGTGTAAAATAAACTCATTCTTGGTAACGTCATCTTACCAAAGCACTTGGGACAGTTTTTGTAATGGGGACTGTAACGTTTGATCGTGTCTATGTCAGCTTCAACTAACATCCGAAAACCTGAAGGATGTTTGCTCATGGGGAAAAAAAGTTAAAGCTTTTGATTGAATTTTACATCGTTTTGAGGAAAGATTAGGGAAGAAGTGAAAGGTACAGATTGAGAATTGAGGTGAGATGTAGAGTAAAGCTCCCTCTACACTGTCCCATCAAACACTCCCAGGGCAGGTACAGGGGGTTAGATACAGAGTAAAGCTCCCTCTACACTGTCCCATCAAACACTCCCAGGGCAGGTACAGCACAGGTTAGATACAGAGTAAAGCTCCCTCTACACTGTCCCATCAAATACTCCCAGAGCAGGTACAGCACGGTGTTAGATACAGAGTAAAGCTCCCTCTACACTGTCCCATCAAACACTCCCAGGGCAGGTACAGCACAGGTTAGATACAGAGTAAAGCTCCCTCTACACTGTCCCATCAAATACTCCCAGAGCAGGTACAGCACGGTGTTAGATACAAAGTAAAGCTCCCTCTACACTGTCCCATCAAACACTCCCAGGGCAGGTACAGCACGGGGTTAGATACAGAGTAAAGCTCCCTCTACACTGTCCCATCAAATACTCCCAGAGCAGGTACAGCACGGGGTTAGATACAGAGTAAAGCTCCCTCTACACTGTCCCCATCAAACACTCCCAGGGCAGGTACAGGGGGTTAGATACAGAGTAAAGCTCCCTCTACACTGTCCCATCAAACACTCCCAGGGCAGGTACAGCACAGGTTAGATACAGAGTAAAGCTCCCTCTACACTGCCCCATCAAACACTCCCAGGGCAGGTACAGCACAGGTTAGATACAGAGTAAAGCTCCCTCTACACTGCCCCATCAAACACTCCCAGGGCAGGTACAGCACGGGGTTAGATACAGAGTCCCTCTATGTCAGTCTGGATTGGGTTTGAGCTGAGTGTTTAACCCACTGTAAAATTTGCATTGTAAAATGTGCAGGGCTGTGGGGAAAGAGCGGGGAGGGGAGTGGGACTAATTGGATAGCTCTTCGAAGACATGATGGGCCGAATGGCCTCTTCTGTACTGTATGAGATGAATAAAGAGAAAGTTAAACACATAAAGAACCCTTAGGATGTGTGCAAGACATTGCCAATCAATCGCGTAGTTTGGGAAAAAATGACGAGTTCTAATCCAACCGTAGCAATTCACAACTCTGCTTATCTGTGAGCTGGCACCATGAAAACTCCCGGATTGTGGTAGGAATGCAACTCATTCACTAATTTCTTCAGGGTAAGGAAGCTGCCATCCCTATCCAGTCTGGCCTATACACAACTCCAGTCCCAAACTACGCGATTGATTGGCAATGTCTTGCTCGCATCCTAAGGGTTCTTTATGTGTTTAACTTTCACTTTATTAGTCTCACACAGCACAGAGGAGGCCATTCGGCCCATCATGTCTTCGAAGAGCTATCCAATTAGTCCCAATCCCCCCCGCTCTTTCCCCACAGCCCTGCACATTTTTCCTTTTAAGTTATATATTCAATTCCCTTTTGAATCTGCTTCCACCACCCTTTCAGGCAGCGGGTTCTAGATCACAAATAGCTACCTTAAAAAATTCTCCTCATCTCCCCCTCCATTTTAAATCTATCTCCTCTGGTTACCAACCTCCCTGCCACTGAAAACAGTTTCTCCCCAGAGATAGAAACATAGAAAATAGGTGCAGGAGTAGGCCATTCGGCCCTTCGAGCCTGCACCGCCATTCAATATGATCATGGCTGATCATGCAACTTCAGTACCCCATTTCTGCTTTCTCTCCATACCCCTTGATCCCGATAGCCGTAAGGGCCACATCTAACTCCCTCTTGAATATATTTAGTGAATTGGCCTCAACTCTCTGTGGTAGAGAATTCCACATGTTCACCACTCTCTGGGTGAAGAAGTTTCTCCTCATCTCGGTCCTAAATGGCTTACCCCTTATCCTTCGACTGTGACCCCTGGTTCTGGAACTCCCCAACATTGGGAACATTCTTCCTGCATATAACCTGTCCAGTCCCGTCAGAATTTTATATGTTTCTATGAGACCCCCTCTCATTCTTCTAAATTCCAGTGAATATAAGCCTAGTCGATCCAGTCTTTCTTCATATGTCAGTCCTGCCATCCCGGGAATCAGTCTGGTGAACCTTTGCTGCACTCCCTCAATAGCAAGAATATACTCTATCGAAACCCCTCATAATTTCAAACACGTTATAATCAGGTAAACGAATAAAGCAAGTGAGTTGTTGAAACCTTTATTACAAATATAAGATGACTTAATTATAAACAGAATTCATGCAATTCGACTTCCGAATAAAGTCCTGTGCAGCACAGTGTGGTCACAGGGATTTTAATAATACAGGGTGTGTGAAATCTTCCACTTGAACTGTCGACACACTGTTGTGCCTCTGTGGGGTTCCCTCGCCATCAGTTGAGGTTAGAAACATAAGGGTCTGTCGGATCTTTTTCCGCAGGAATGGTGACTCACATCTCTGTGGGTTTTCTGAGCCGCAGTTTCCAGCTCCATCGCTGCCTGGCACTAAGTGTGAACGTGTTGGGGGACAGGTATAGAGTCACTCTCCAGAAACCATCGCGCCAACATTAAACTGCCTTGTCAAAAAATAAACAGCCAGCAATGCGTTTGCTTCTGAGTGGAGAATTTTTTGAGCTGTGCGGGGCAGGACCGTAGAATGATACAAGAACAGAAAGAAGCCATTCAGCCCATCGAGCCTGTGCCGGCTCTGTGAGCGAGCGATCCAATCAGTCCCACTCCCCCCTGCCCTTTCCCCACAGCCCGGTGAATGTTTCCCCGTCAAGTATTTATCCAATTCCCGGTTTGAAAGTTACTATTGAATCTGCTCCCACCGCCCTTTCAGGCAGCGCGTTCCCGATCACAACAACTCGCTGCGTAAAAACATTCTCCCCATCTCCCCCTCTGGTTCCATCGTCGATTATCGTCAATCTGTGACCCTCTGGTTACCCACCCTCCTGCCCCCGGGAACAGTTTATATTATTTAAATCTATTTACTTTACTTTTCTTATGTTTCTTTGATGGCGCAAAGAAGTTAGTGGGAAATAACCTTTGCAAATCGCACAACATTGTCTGAAAGTAAGATATCGATCTTATTAATAGCAATACTGTAACTATGCCTAATAACAGCCCTTGCAGTATGGGCCAGCTGAGTTAATGAATGAACAAATAAACGTGATTTGGCAACAGAACAGCAAACACCTGGTGTCTGCTTACTGACCCGCGACCAATGCAGAATTAAAGTGCTCACTACCAGTAGGGAAATGAAAAATAATTCATCTTTGATTTTTTTTTTTAACAGATGGGCTGAGGGTGAAAACTGTTCTGCCATTTAAAGGGTAGTGTCAAATATTTTAGGTAATCAAGAAACACTGCGCAGATTTCCCCCCCCCTCAAACTCCACTGAGTTACGCAGTTCAGACACATTGCTGCTCCTACCATGAAAAGACTTACATTTATATAGCGACTTTCATGATTACCGGATGTCTCATACTTTTGGAGTGTAGTCACCGTTGTAATGTGGGAAACGCCAATTTGCGCACAGCAAGCTCCCACACACAGCGATGTGATAATGACCTGGATAATCTGTTTTTGTTATGTTGGTTGAGGGATAAATATCAGCCCCAGGACACCGGGGAAAACCTCCCTGCTCTTCTTCAGAATAGTGACGTGAGATCTTTTACGTCGACCCGAGATGGGGCCTCGTTTCAACGTCCCAACCGAAAGACGGCCCCTCCGACAGTGCGGCACTCCCTCAGTACTGCCCCTCCGACAGAGTGGCGCTCCCTCAGTACCGCCCCTCTGACAGTGCGGCGCTCCCTCAGTACCGCCCCTCCGACAGTGCGGGGCTCCCTCAGTACTGCCCCTCCGACAGTGCGGCACTCCCTCAGTACTGCCCCTCCGACAGTGCGGCGCTCCCTCAGTACTGCCCCTCCGACAGTGCAGCACTCCCTCAGTACCGCCCCTCCGACAGTGCGGCGCTCCCTCAGTGCCGCCCCTCCGACAGTGCGGCGCTCCCTCAGCACTGCCTCTCCGACAGTGCGGCGCTCCCTCAGTACTGCCTCTCCGACAGTGCGGCACTCCCTCAGTACTGCCCCTCCGACAGAGCGGCGCTCCCTCAGTACTGCCCCTCCGACAGTGCGGCGCTCCCTCAGTACTGCCCCTCCGACAGTGCGGCGCTCCCTCAGTACTGCCCTTCCGACAGTGCGGCGCTCCCTCAGTACTGCCCCTCCGACAGAGCGGCGCTCCCTCAGTACTGCCCCTCCGACAGAGCAGCGCTCCCTCAGCACTGCCCCTCCGACAGTGCGGCGCTCCCTCAGTACTGCCCCTCCGAAAGTGCGGGGCTCCCTCAGCACTGCCCCTCCGACAGTGCGGCGCTCCCTCAGTACCGCCCCTCCGACAGTGCAGTGCTCCCTCAGTACTGCACTGGGAGTGTCAGCCTGGATTTCTGTGCTCAAGTTCCTGGAGTGGGACTTGACCCCACAACCTTCTGACTCAGAGGCGAGAGAGAGTGCTGCCCACTGAGCCAGAGCCGACACTGAGTTAGGGAGAGTACAAGATCGGCAATGGTATTACCTGGAGGAAGGGGGAGGAAGATCTCTTTTTGACTCCCACCCCGGGATCTGCATTGGGACTTACCGCTGGTGAACAGCTGTAGGAGTAATACATTTATTTCAAAAGGATTAAAAAAATTAAACAGAGATCAAAAAATGTTTCGGGTTCCCAGTCAGAATTAGGAAGGAAAGGGGTTCGAAGTACGCTGCGTGTTATTCTGGGGCATATTTCTTGCGGTCTCCTGCGAAGGGGAATTCAGGTGCTTGGTTGAAGTGCCCCATGAGGAAGATTACCAGAGTGCCAATAGCGATGAGGAGAAGTGCAATCCAGAAACAGGCTTTGTCGATAACTTTTCCGATCAGAATCCAGTTTTCGTTTTCCTGAAAGAATAGAACAGAAATGGTGTGACTGTAAATTCAGCCGTGGTGGGGTGGGGAGAAGGGGATTCACTTCAGCTGGACCCAGCTGTTTTTGCGAGCACACTAAATGCTAATATAGCGATCTAGTTAGATGAAAAGTATCGGTCCACACACATTTCCTGCTGGTTTTAAGAACATAAGAAACAGGAGCAGGAGTCAGCCATTCGGCCCCTTGAGCCTGTTCCGCCATTCATGAAGATCACGGCTGATTAGCGAACTTAACTCCACTTTCCCGCCCGATCCCTTGATTCCCCGAGAGTCCAAAAATCTATCGCTCTCAGCCTTGAATATACTCAACGACTGAGCCTCCATGGCCCTCTGGGGCAGAGAATTCCAGAGATTCACCCCCCTCTGAGTGAAGAAATTCCTCCTCTCCGTCCTAAATGTCCGACCCCTTATCCTGAGACTGTGACCCCTGGTTCTAGACTCCCTAGCCCGGGGGGAAACATCCTCTCAGCATCTGTGTGTGTGTGTCTGTCTCTAATGATGCCAACCACATTTTTTTCAATGTATCGAATGAACGAAACATTTCAGAAGCTGAATTAAGCGAGTTCCATACGCCAACACTAATTCCATAAAGTCTGCAGGACTTGCTTGTGAACTCACCCAGTGCTTACTTAACAACAATTAGACTTAAACAGACACTTCAGCTGCAGAATGCTACATTACGTAGTATAATGTTTCTGTCCTTCCATCAAAAGCACGTCATTGGTTGCGAAGCGCTTTGGGACATCCTGGGGTCGAGAAAGGTGCTATATAAATGCAAATCTTTCTTTTTTTCTCCTTATGAGACAGCGTATCCTGACATAGTGTCAGCAATGTAGATCTGTGAGTACGTATGCATTTCGAGACTGTAAGGGTTTCTAAATATCTAGTCCCCGTTGCACATTACAATGATTCTGTACTCCATGATATTCCCACAGTCCCTCCCTTTTTCTCCCCTGGTCACACATTCTTGAAATTGATCCGCAATTTTATTTTTTAAATACCAATATTTGTGGTTGCCTCATGTTCAGAACTAGAGGCTTTTCACACAATTTAAACCAACCAGAATTTCACCATGGCCATAATAAAAGTCTGGTTTTAACAGGTTAATTAACTTCAATAACTCCAATTAATTCAAACCAATCTCAAACTAACCAGTGCCACTTGAAAAAAAACTCCACAGACAGACTTAAAGACAAATCAACATCCCGATATAGTGGTTTATACCAGGGAGGTGATTGTGTGTATGTTCCATAAAACAAACACATCTTGGTTGAGCCAACAACTGTGTGTTGTGTGAATGTGAGTCGGGAGTTTGAGTGTTGTGTGAACTCGGGAGTTGTTGTGTCTTTTGTTCTTATAAATCCTGACGTCAAAGAACTGTGTAACAGGGCACTCGGTATTTAGAAACCCTTACGGAAATCCCAGAATACAAAACCTGACAAAAGGGTCATTTGCATCAGCACAACGTGACAGAGTTAAACTCGTCTGCTAGATTTTTGTGCTCGAGTCTCTGCAGTGGGAGTTGAACCCACAACCTCCTGACTCAAGAGGCTAGTGTGAACCACGGCTGACACACACTTGTAAATTACAACAACAACTTGCATCTAGTGCCTTTAACAGAGTAAAATGTCCGAAGGCGCTTCACAGGAGCTTTGCCTGACACAACCTGACACCGAGCCACAACACGAGATATTACGACAGGTGACGACAAGCTTGGTCAAAGAGATTCGTTTTAAGGAGGTGGAAAGAGAGAGGTTTAGGAGGGAGTTCCAGAGAGCAGACCAGGTCTCAGTTTAATGTCCCATCCAAAAGACAGTACCTCCGACAGTGCAGCGCTCCTTCAGTACTGCCCCTCCGACAGTGCAGCGCTCTCTCAGCACCGCCCCTCCGACAGTGCGGCACTCCCTCAGCACCGCCCCTCCGACAGTGCAGCACTCCCTCAGCACTGCCCCTCCGACAGTGCAGCACTCCCTCAATACTGCCCCTCCGACAGTGCGGCACTCCCTCAGCACTGCCCCTCCGACAGTGCGGTGCTCCCTCAATACAGTCCCTCCGACAGTGCGGCACTCCCTCAGTACTGCCCCTCCAACAGTGCGGCGCTCCCTCAGTACTGCCCCTCCGACAGCGCGGCGCTCCCTCAGTACTGCCCCTCCGACAGTGCGGCACTCCCTCAGTACAGTCCCTCCGACAATGCGGCACTCCCTCAGTACCGCCCCTCCGACAGTGAGGCGTTCCCTCAGTACTGCCCCTCCGACAGTGCGGCACTCCCTCAGTACAGTCCCTCCGACAATGCGGCACTCCCTCAGTACTGCCCCTCCGACAGTGCGGCGCTCCCTCAGCACCGCCCCTCCGACAGTACGGCGCTCCCTCAGTACTGCCCCTCCGACAGTGCAGCACTCCCTCAGCACCGCCCCTCCGACAGTGCAGCACTCCCTCAATACTGCCCCTCCGACAGTGCAGCACTCCCTCAATACTGCCCCTCCGACAGTGCAGCGTTCCCTCAGTACTGCCCCTCCGACAGTACGGCGCTCCCTCAGTACTGCCCCTCCGACAGTGCAGCACTCCCTCAGTACCGCCCCTCCGACAGTGCAGCACTCCCTCAATACTGCCCCTCCGACAGTGCAGCACTCCCTCAGTACCGCCCCTCCGACAGTGCAGCACTCCCTCAGTACCGCCCCTCCGACAATGCGGCGCTCCCTCAGCACTGTCCCTCCGACAGTGCGGCGCTCCCTCAGTACTGCCCCTCCGACAGTGCGGCGCTCCCTCAGTACTGCCCCTCCGACAGTGCGGCGCTCCCTCAGTACTGCCCCTCCGACAGTGCGGCGCTCCCTCAGTACCGCCCCTCCGACAGTGCGGCGCTCCCTCAGCACTGTCCCTCCGACAGTGCGGCGCTCCCTCAGTACTGCCCCTCCGACAGTACGGCGCTCCCTCAGTACTGCCCCTCCGACAGTGCAGCACTCCCTCAGTACCGCCCCTCCGACAGTGCAGCACTCCCTCAATACTGCCTCTCTGACAGTGCAGCACTCCCTCAGTACCGCCCCTCCGACAGTGCAGCACTCCCTCAGTACCGCCCCTCCGACAATGCGGCGCTCCCTCAGCACTGTCCCTCCGACAGTGCGGCGCTCCCTCAGTACTACCCCTCCGACAGTGCGGCGCTCCCTCAGTACTGCCCCTCCGACAGTGCGGCGCTCCCTCAGTACTGCCCCTCCGACAGTGCGGCGCTCCCTCAGTACCGCCCCTCCGACAGTGCGGCGCTCCCTCAGCACTGTCCCCCCGACAGTGCGGCGCTCCCTCAGTACTGCCCCTCCGACAGTGCGGTGCTCCCTCAGTACTGCCCCTCCAACAGTGCAGCACTCCCTCAGCACTGGCACTGGGAGTGTCGGCCTAGATCTGTGCTCAAGTCTCTGGAGTGGGGCTCGGTCCCACAATTACAGTCTTGTAACCCAGTTCCAGCCCTGCGCATACTCACAGAACCAATGTCATTCTGTTCTTTAGTGCTTTCGGCGATAAAGTTGCAGGCATCAACACAGGTCTTTATCTCAGGCGCGAAGTGAGCCAGGTTTTTGTAGAGGTCAACCGTTGTTCCAATATCAATGTCTGTGCCCGAGCGATTCAGAAATACAAGATTCATTATTTATTCAAAATTACAGAGTAAAACTGGCATTTTTTAATCTTCCCTCCTCCCCCGAAGGTGCTGCATGGGTGACTGTGGTCTAGAAATTTGCTGGGAAATGATCAACTTGCACTTCCCGCAATTTGCGGCCCACCGCAAAATATTTCCGAGCTGCAGGGTGAGGGGAAAGGTCTCACTGAGCAGGCAGGCCACGAGATGCCCCACTCCAGCTAATTCTGGCCCAATGACCTGGCCAGGTGGGCACTTCACAACCCAGACTCTCGGCTGTGAGCCTCAAGCTATTCAGTGACGGTCGGAGGAGCTGCAGACTGAGTTGAGCTGTATAACTTTGGGGAAAGGGAAAAGGACATCATATTCGAACCAGATAACATCTTCACCTGATGTGCATACACTCGCTCTCTCACAGGCACACTCGCACTCGAGCTCTCATTCTCTCACAAACACACACTCACACTCTATCACAGATACACGTACACTCGCATTCTTACTCACTCTCAGACACACACTCGCTCTTTCACAGACACACACACTCACACTCTAGTTCACTCTCAGACACACACGCGCTCTCTCACAGACACACACACACACTCGCTCTCTCACAGACACACACACTCGCTCTCTCACAGACACACACTCGCTCTCTCACAGACACACACTCGCTCTCTCACAGACACACACTCGCTCTCTCACAGACACACGCACTCGCTCTCTCACAGACACACACTCACACTCTCACAAACACACACACTCGCTCTCTCACAGACACACACACTCACACTCTCACAGACACACACACTCGCTCTCTCACAGACACACACACGCTCTCACAGACAGACACACTCGCTCTCTCACAGACACACACACTCACAATCTCACAGACACACACACTCGCTCTCTCACAGACACACACTCGCTCTCTCACAGACACACACACTCGCTCTCTCACAGACACACACACTCGCTCTCTCACAGACACACACACTCTCACTCTCACAGACACACACACTCTCACAAACACACACACTCGCTCTCTCACAGACACACACACTCGCTCTCTCACAGACACACACACTCACACTCTCACAGACACACACACTCGCTCTCTCACAGACACACACACTCGCTCTCTCACAGATACACACACTCTCACAGACACACACACTCACACTCTCACAGATACACACACTCACAGACACACACACTCACACTCTCACAGACACACACACTTGCTCTCTCACAGACACACACACTCACACTCTCACAGACACACACACTTGCTCTCTCACAGACACACACACTCTCTCACAGACACACACACTCTCACAGACACACACACTCGCTCTCTCACAGACACACACACTCTCTCACAGACACACACACTTGCTCTCTCACAGACACACACACTCTCTCACAGACACACACACTCACACACTTACAGACACACACACTTGCGCCACATTCTCTCAGACACACTCGCACTCGAACTCTCATTCCCTCACACACACACTTTCACTCTTACAGATACACATACTCACACTCTCGCTCTGACACTCACACTCTCACAGACACACGTACTCGCGCTATAACACTTGCTCTCTCACAAACTCTCAGACACATACTCATACTTGCATTCATGCTCGCTCTCTCACAGACACTCGCACTCTCGCTCTCTCTTAGAGACACACACTCATCCACTCACATTCACGCTCTCGCTCACACACACACACACACAATGCAAGGCCAGAAGCTATTGCTAACATTTTCTCTCCCTCTCGGACCGCTTTGCTCAATTATAACACACTCCTCCGACATTGCCCCAACTGAGAACAGTTTAAAAGAAAGAACTTGCATTTATATAGCGCCTTTCACAACCTCAGGACATCCCAAAGTGTTTCACACTTAATGAAGTACCGTCACTGTTGTAATGTAGGAAACGCAACCAATTCGCACAGAGCAAGCTCCCCCAAACAGCATCTGACAATTTGATCCATTTTAGTGATGTTGGGATAAATATCCGTTAGGTCACAGGGATAACTCCCCTGCTCTTCTTGGAAAACGTGTCAGGGGATCTTTTGTGTCCACCTGAGAGGGCAGGGGGCCTCGGTTTAATGTCTCATCGAAAAACGGCACCTCTGACAGTACGGCGCTCCCTCAGTACTGCCTCTCCGACAGTGCGGGGCTCCCTCAGTACTGCCCCTCCGACAGTGCGGTGCTCCCTCAGTACTGCCCCTCCGACAGTGCGGCACTCCCTCAGCACTGCCCCTCTGACAGTGCGGCACTCCCTCAGCACTGCCCCTCTGACAGTGCGGGACTCCCTCAGTACTGCCCCTCCGACAGTGCGGGGCTCCCTCAGTACTGCCCCTCCGACAGTGCGGGGCTCCCTCAGTACTGCCCCTCCGACAGTGCGGTGCTCCCTCAGTACTGCCCCTCCGACAGTGCGGGGCTCCCTCAGTACTGCCCCTCCGACAGTGCGGGGCTCCCTCAGTACTGCCCCTCCGACAGTGCGGTGCTCCCTCAGTACTGCCCCCCCGACAGTGCGGGGCTCCCTCAGTACTGCCCCTCCGACAGTGCGGGGCTCCTCAGTACTGCCCCTCCGACAGTGCGGCACTCCCTCAGTACCGCCCCTCCAGCAGTGCGGCACTCCCTCAGTACTGCCCCTCCGACAGTGCGGGGCTCCCTCAGTACTGCCCCTCCGGCAGTGCGGCGCTCCATCAGTACTGCACTGGGAGTGTCAGCCTGGATTTTGTGCTCAAAGTCTCTGGATAAAGTGGGATTTGAACCAACAACCTTTGAGTGAGAGGTGAAGGTGCGACTCAATGAGCCAAGGCCGATACCGCATTGTAACTCAGCATGGAGCAGTAGTTGAACCTTTGTCGTCTGTATAACTCAGTATCGCGTCACTGAGCTATGGAGGGAGCTCCTAACATTGAGTCGAACAGTATTTACTGACAGGCATGTGCAACATTTGTCGTAAAGCTGTTAATAGATTGATATTTTGATTATGTTTGAGAACAAGGAGAAATTTCCTAAAGTTCCCTCATTTTTGCAGTTTTCCCTGTGACCTTTCACCTCTCTCAGGACATTATATTGCAAACAGTAATACATGGTTTGTTTTAGAGAATGGACTATTTGGGCTGAATTGGCTTTACTTATATTTTAGAAATTTTCAAAGTGGGACGCCCAGATAGGTCTGCGACAGAAACCTCCACAAGTCCCCAAAGCTCAACAGATTACTCTCTCTCCCTCGTCAGGTTACTGCACTGTTGCAGTTCTCTTTCTATATACCAATAAAATATGTTTTCTGCAATATCACTTCTGTCCTTTAGTTAGCTGACACTTTCTTTTTGAAAATAAGACAAAGAATCTCCAGGAATGTGTTGATATTCACGTGGGGTTCCTGGGAGTATGTTACTATTTACAGGGTGTCCCCGGGTATGTGTCAGTGTTTACAGGGGGTCCCCGGGCGTGTGTCGGTATTTACAGGGGGTCCCCGGGCGTGTGTCGGTATTTACAGGGGGTCCCCGGGCATATGTTGATATTTGCAGGGGATTCCCGGGACTGTCGATATTTGCAGGGGGTCCCCGGGAGTGTATCGATATTTTCAAGGGCGTCCCTGGGAGTGTGTCTCGTTCATGCCTTTGCTATCTCTCGACTTGACTATTCCAACGCATTGAATGGCTGGCCTCCCACAATTTTACCTTATGTAAACTAGAGGTGATCTAAAACACGGCTGCCCGTGTCCTAACCCATCACCCCCTGTGCTCGCTGACCTACATTGGCTTCCAGTTAAGCAACGTCTCGATTTCAAAATTCCCATCCTTGTTTACAAATCCCTCCATGGCCCTCACCCCTCCCTATCTCTGTAATCTCCTCCAGTCCCACAATCCCCCGAGATCTCTGCGCTCCTCTAATTCTGCCCTCCTGACCATCCCTGATTATAATCGCTCCACCATCGGTGGCCGTGCCTTCTGTTGCCTGGGCCCCAAGCTCTGGAACTCCCTCCCTAAACCTCTCCGCCTCTCTCTCCTCCTTCAAGACGCTCCTTAAAACCGACCTCTCACCTGCGCTAATTTCTCCTTAAGCGGCTTGGTGTCAAATTTTAATCTCGTAATGCTCCTGTGAAGCACCTCGGGACGTTTCACTACGTTAAAGGCGCTATATAAATACAGGTTGTTGTTTCGACATTTGCAAAGTGTTCTCGGAAAGTGTGTTGATATTTGCAAAGGGGTCCCAGAAATGGAAATCTTGAAATGCACTGTTTCATTCCATATTTAATTAGGTAGCAATTGGCTCCTTTCTGTTGGTTAATTATGACTTGTTTCCGATCCATGATCTCCCCATGGAATGCACCATCTGAACACTAGGGAGAGGCAGGTGGCCTCTGTCAATGCTGGCCATGTCTGTATGAAACCTCACAGCAACACAGCTCACATTGGGGAGGTCTGCATGTTGGGAATTGCAGGCTGAAGTACCTCCATTCTTGCCCCGACATGCAGCACCACTAAACCCATCTCCCCATTCTCAACTCATAACTGAGCGTGCTCTTTCATACATTAGGTCTGCAGCCCTGTGTGCTAACGTCCCATTTCACACGTCACTTCGGGCGGGAAAGTGGAGTGAGGTCGAAGATCAGCCGTGATTGGCCGACATTGAATAAATTTAAGACAGAGATAGACAGTTTCTTAAATGATAAGGGGTTATGGGGAGCGGGCGGGAAACTGATCAGATCAGCCGTGATCTCATTGAATGGCGGAGCAGGCTCGAGGGGCCGAATGGCCGACTCCTGCTCCTATTTCTTTTGTTCTTATGACCAGAATTAAGAGCTCACTTTGGGAATTATGGCCAGAGACGATACTATCATTGGAGCACTGAAACAAGAAAGTGGCCTTGGACAGGATGTCACTAACATGGATCTAACATCACCAGTGATTTAGTTACTCGGCTGCAGTGTATTGTTAATGGTTTCATAGGAACAGGAGGAGACCGTTCAGCCCCTCGAGCCTGCTTTCTGCCAATTCAATATGGCTGATCTATATCTTAACTCCATCTACACGCCTTGATTCCGCAAATCTTAATACCCTTACCCAACAAAAACCGAACAATCTCAGATTTGAACATTTTCAATTGACCGCCCTGTCGCCCCACTGCCTCAACAGCCTTTTGGGAGAACGAATTCCAGATTTCCACTGGCCTTTGTGTGAAGAAGTGCTCAATAAAACCCCAGCCAGTTGGGTTCGGGGGTTCCCCGATGGGGCAGGTGGTTGTGAGTCCGGTGGATGAACCGGTAATGTGCGGTGTGATTGTTAAACCTTTTGCTAATAAACCAATTAGTTCTTAATAGCTCTCAGTGTTGCTGTGAATTCTGAAGCAAAGATCCCATGAAGCAAATACATTACAGTTGTCTCTTAACTGCCCTCTGAAATGGCCTAGTAAAGCCACCCAATTGTAGCAGGGAGTGGCCCGCGGAGCACAGTTGCAGGCCTGAGGATCTAAAGACTGAGGACTCGCCATCCGAATCCCATCCCAGCGTCCGCATCTTACCCTCTGCCATCTTGTCGGCTCTCTTGAGCCCATGTCTGTCCCGCTGCCTTTCGAACATCAGTTCACTCCGTGGTTTTTTCAAGATATATTCCTCCGCCTTTATCATAATCCCAAAGGAGCTGCGGCGCCTTGGCTGGGGCGTGTCCCAGGAATCCTCGGAAGACTCCAAGTGCATGCCCAAGTACTGGGGCAGGATCTCCAGGAACATCTGCAATTACAACCCGCAACTCAGTGAGGCCCAGCCGACAATCACAGGCAGAGGCCTTTGTTTCGTTTATTCCGTCACGGGGTTGTGGGCGTCACTGGCAAGGCCGGCATTTATCGCACTCCCAGTGCTCCCGCCGCTGAGTCAGAAGGGCATGGGTTCGGGTCCCACTCCAGAGACTTGAGCACAAACATTCAGGCCGACATTCCAGTGCAGCACTGAGGGAGCGCCGCACTGTCGGAGGGGCGGTACTGAGGGAGCGCCGCACTGTCGGAGGGGCAGTACTGAGGGAGCGCCGCACTGTCGGAGGGGCAGTACTGAGGGAGCCCCGCACTGTCAGAGGGGCAGTACTGAGGGAGCGCCGCACTGTCGGAGGGGCGGTACTGAGGGAGTGCCGCACTGTCGGAGGGGCAGTACTGAGGGAGCCCCGCACTGTCAGAGGGGCAGTACTGAGGGAGCGCCGCACTGTCGGAGGGGCGGTACTGAGGGAGCGCCGCACTGTCAGAGGGGCGGTACTGAGGGAGCGCCGCACTGTCGGAGCGGCAGTACTGAGGGAGCGCCGAACTGTCAGAGGGGCAGTACTGAGGGAGCGCCGCACTGTCAGAGGGGCAGTACTGAGGGAGCGCCGCACTGTCGGAGGGGCAGTACTGAGGGAGCGCCGCACTGTCGGAGGGGCGGTACTGAGGGAGCGCCGCACTGTCGGAGGGGCAGTACTGAGGGAGCGCCGCACTGTCGGAGGGGCAGTACTGAGGGAGCCCCGCACTGTCAGAGGGGCAGTACTGAGGGAGCGCCGCACTGTCGGAGGGGCGGTACTGAGGGAGTGCCGCACTGTCGGAGGGGCAGTACTGAGGGAGCCCCGCACTGTCAGAGGGGCAGTACTGAGGGAGCGCCGCACTGTCGGAGGGGCGGTACTGAGGGAGCGCCGCACTGTCAGAGGGGCGGTACTGAGGGAGCGCCGCACTGTCGGAGCGGCAGTACTGAGGGAGCGCCGAACTGTCAGAGGGGCAGTACTGAGGGAGCGCCGCACTGTCAGAGGGGCAGTACTGAGGGAGCGCCGCACTGTCGGAGGGGCAGTACTGAGGGAGCGCCGCACTGTCGGAGGGGCGGTACTGGGGGAGCGCCGCACTGTCAGAGGAGTGGTACTGAGGGAGTGCCGCACTGTCGAAGGGGCAGTACTGAGGGAGCGCCGCACTGTCAGAGGGGCGGTACTGAGGGAGCCCCGCACTGTCGGAGGGGCAGTACTGAGGGAGCGCCGCACTGTCGGAGGGGCAGTACTGAGGGAGCGCCGCACTGTCAGAGGGGCAGTACTGAGGGAGCGCCGCATTGTCGGAGGGGCGGTACTGAGGGAGTGCCGCACTATCTGAGGGGCTATACTGAGGGAGCGCCGCACTGTCGGAGGGGCGGTACTGAGGGAGCGCCGCACTGTCGGAGGGGCGATACTGAGGGAGCTCTGCACTGTCGGAGGGGCGGTACAGAGGGAGTGCCGCACTGTCGGAGGGGCAGTACTGAGGGAGCGCCGCACTGTCGGAGGGGCAGTACTGAGGGAGTGCCGCACTGTCGGAGGGGCAGTACTGAGGGAGTGCCGCACTGTCGGAGGGGCAGTACTGAGGGAGCGCCGCACTGTCGGAGGGGCAGTACTGAGAGAGGGCCGCAATGTCGGAGGGGCAGTACTGATGGAGCACCGCACTGTCAGAGGGGCGGTACTGAGGGAGCGCCGCACTGTCAGAGGGTCAGTACTGAGGGAGCGCCGCACTGTCGGAGGGGCCGTACTGAGGGAGTGCCGCACTGTCGGAGGGGCAGTACTGAGGGAGCGCCGCACTGTCGGATGGGCAGTACTGAGGGGCGCCGCACTGTCGGAGGGACAGTACTGAGGGAGTGCCGCACTGTCGGAGGGGCAGTACTGAGGGAGTGCCGCACTGTCGGAGGGGCAGTACTGAGGGAGTGCCGCACTGTCGGAGGGGCAGTACTGAGGGAGCGCCGCACTGTCGGAGGGGCAGTACTGAGGGGCGCCGCACTGTCGGAGGGACAGTACTGAGGGAGTGCCGCACTGTCGGAGGGGCAGTACTGAGGGAGTGCCGCACTGTCGGAGGGGCAGTACTGAGGGAGTGCCGCACTGTCGGAGGGGCAGTACTGAGGGAGTGCCGCACTGTCGGAGGGGCAGTACTGAGGGAGTGCCGCACTGTCGGAGGGGCAGTACTGAGGGAGTGCCGCACTGTCGGAGGGGCAGTACTGAGGGATTGCCGTACTGTCGGAGGGGCAGTACTGAGGGGCCGTCGCTGGCCAGGCCGGCATTTATTGCCCATCCCCCTAATTGCCCCTTGAGAAGGTGGTGGTGAGCCACCTTGAACCGCTGCAGTCCGTGTGGTGAAGGTGCTCCCACGGCGCTGACTTTGTCGGAACGGTTTGGTACTGAGGCTCGCTGGGCCATTCCAGAGGGTCAGTTAATGGTCAACCACATTGCTGTGGGTCTGGAGTCACATATCGCCCAGACCAGGTAAGGGCGGCAGATTTTCTTCCCTAAAGGGGCATTAGCGAACCAGTGGAGTTTTTCTAACAATCCGGTAATTCCATGGTCACCATTGCTGATACTCGCTTTTTATTCCAGATTTATTTAATGAATTGAATTTAAATTCCCCGGCATGCCGTGGTGGGATTAGAATTTGTTTCTCTAGGTTATTAGTCCCGGTCTCCGGATTACCTCGTCAGTACAACCAAAACCCTAGGGCTCCCAGCCAGCCATTAGAAGGATGAGCGGGGATCTCATAGAAACATATAAAATTCTGACGGGATTGGACAGGTTAGATGCAGGAAGAATGTTCCCGATGTTGGGGAAGTCCAGAACCAGGGGTCACAGTCTAAGGATAAGGGGTAAGCCATTTAGGACCGAGATGAGGAGAAACTTCTTCACCCAGAGAATTGTGAACCTGTGGAATTCTCTGCCACAGAAAGTTGTTGAGGCCAATTTGTTAGATATATTCAAGAGGGAGTTTAGATGTGGCCCTTACGGCTAAAGGGATCAAGGGGTATGGAGAGAAAGCAGGAAAGGGGTACTGAGGTGAATGATCAGCCATGATCGTATTGAATGGTGGTGCAGGCTCGAAGGGCCGAATGGCCGACTCCTGCAACTATTTTCTATGTTTCTATCCTTCCTTAAGTACGGAGACCAAAACTGTACGCAGTACTCGAGGTGTGGCCTCACCAATACCCTGTACAGTTGTAGCAGGACTTCTCTGCTTTTATACTCTATCCCCTTTGATGACTGACCAGTTGAGAAAGGTACCAGAGAGCACAAGTTCCCTTCTAAGTCACAAACTATCTTGACTTGGAGCACCATCAGCACATGGACGACAGCAGTTCAATGAAAAGGTCCACTGCCACTTTCTCAGGGTGACTTCTTTATCCTTCTACTTGACTCTGACTGGGGTCCTGTTCCGCGGGGCCCAGTACCCGCGCCCAAGTGCCTACCTTGTTGCGTGAGCCTGGACCAGTGAGCGTTGACCAGCTTTTGACAGGTGGACTCAGGCCTGACCTCGCCCCAACGTCCAACACACATTTTCCACCTTGGAGTCACCCACTTAGTGATGTGGAATGAGCAGCTCAGCTACATTTCCCACCCTGCCCTACAATCCAGTGAGATACGTTATCGCGCTCCATCCGCAGCGTCGAACGGCTCCGGGATCAAAACTGGGATCTTTCTCAACTTTATGTGACTCAGTACCACACCTGAGCCTTTTGGAGAGCCCCAGTGAGATAGTCATGTGGCCCTGCAGCAAGATAGGGTTGCAGGAACTGAGAGACCTGGGGATATAGTTACCCAAATCTTTGAAGGGGGCAGGACAAATTGAGAAGGCTGTGAAAAGAGCGTGCGTGATCCTTCGCTTTATTAACAGAGGCATAGAGTGCCACAGCAAGGGTGGCCAGTTCCGGGCACCACACTTTAGGAAGGATGTGAAGGCTGTGGAGAGAGGGTGTGGAGATTTACCAGCATGGTACCAGGGATGTGGGTGGTCAGTTCAGTGGCGATGCTGGGATTATTCCCCTCAGAGTGGAGCAAGGGGGATTTAACAGAAGCGCTCAAAGTCAAAATAAGGACTGTTCCCGGGGGCAGGAGGGTGGGTAACCAGAGGGACACAGAGTGACGATAATCGGCGATGGAACCAGAGGGACACAGAGTGACGATAATCGGCGATGGAACCAGAGGGACACAGATTGACGATAATCGACGATGGAACCAGAGGGGGAGATGGGGAGAATGTGTTCACGCAGCGAGTTGTTGTGATCGGGAACGCGCTGCCTGAAAGGGCGGTGGGAGCAGATTCAATAGTAACTTTCAAACCGGGAATTGGATAAATACTGGACGGGGAAACATTCACCGGGCTGTGGGGAAAGAGCGGGGGGAGTGGGACTGATGGGATCGCTCGCTCACAGAGCCGGCACAGGCTCGATGGGCCCAATGGCCTCCTCCTGCGCTGTGTCATTCTAAGGTATTTTACACTGATCTATTTGTCCTTGTTTTGTTTGGGGCTGTAAAGCAGATGCCCCACCGAGAGGGGGCGAGGAGGGGGGAGGGGGGAGAGCAGAAGGGGGGTGGGGGACCTTTATGACCCTCTCCGACCACAGAGTTAGAACTTGGAGCCGCCTCCATGGTGGCTTGCCGCCACCTGCTGGCAGGAGGAGACGGTGCGCGCGGAGCAGCGGCTAAGGTTCCCGTGTGAGGGTGAATCCGGGGAAGAGAAACACGTGTGAACGCCCGCGCGGGGAAACAGACTGCAGACGTCCCTTACGTGTTTGACCTTCTCCGACATGCTGTGGGTGTTCGGCGTCCTCAGGGAAACGTTCAGGACGATAACGCAGTTGGTGACAATCAGCGTCGACACGACCATCGCAAACATTAAATACCTGCAACGAGATCAGTCGGATGGTCAACGTCGGTGAATCTTAGCGCAACACTGCCGGAGGGAAAGGGAGGTGACCCTCCTCACTATCCCCCTCAGCTGGGTGACCTGCTCCTAACCACTGCCACTCTTCCTGGGATGTGGGCGTCGCTGGCCAGGGCCGGCATTTATTGCCCCATCCCCCTAATTGCCCCCCGAGGAGGTGGTGGTGAGCCGCCTTCTTGAACCGCTGCAGTCCGTGTGGTGAAGGTGCTCCCACAGTGCTGTTCGGGAGGGAGTTCCAGGATTGTGACCCAGCGACGATGAAGGAACGGCCGATATATTTCCCAGTCGGGATGGTGTGTGACTGGGAGGGGAACGTGGAGGTGGTGGTGTTCCCATGGGCCTGCTGCCCTTGTTCTTCTAGGTGGTAGAGGTCGCGGGTTTGGGAGGTGCTGCTGAAGAAGCCTTGGCGAGTTGCTGCAGTGCATCTTGTAGATGGTACACACTGCAGCCAGGGGGCGCCGGTGGTGGAGGGAGTGAGTGTTGAAGGTGGTGGAGGGAGTGAGTGTTGAAGGTGGTGGAGGGAGTGAGTGTTGAAGGTGGTGGAGGGAGTGAGTGTTGAAGGTGGTGGAGGGAGTGAGTGTTGGAGGTGGTGGAGGGAGGGAGTGTTGAAGGTGGTGGAGGGAGTGAGTGTTGAAGGTGGTGGAGGGAGTGAGTGTTGAAGGTGGTGGAGGGAGTGAGTGTTGAAGGTGGTGGAGGGAGTGAGTGTTGAAGGTGGTGGAGGGAGTGAGTGTTGAAGGTGGTGGAGGGAGTGAGTGTTGAAGGTGGTGGAGGGAGTGAGTGTTGAAGGTGGTGGAGGGAGTGAGTGTTGAAGGTGGTGGAGGGAGTGAGTGTTGAAGGTGGTGGAGGGAGTGAGTGTTGAAGGTGGTGGAGGGAGTGAGTGTTGAAGGTGGTGGAGGGAGTGAGTGTTGAAGGTGGTGGAGGGAGTGAGTGTTGAAGGTGGTGGAGGGAGTGAGTGTTGAAGGTGGTGGAGGGAGTGAGTGTTGAAGGTGGTGGAGGGAGTGAGTGTTGAAGGTGGTGGAGGGAGTGAGTGTTGAAGGTGGTGGGTAGCGTGTCGATCAAGTGGCTGCTTTGTCCTGGATGGTGTCGAGCTTCTCGAGTGTTGTTGGAGCTGCAACTCATCCAGGCAAGTGGGGAGTGTTCCATCACACTCCTGACTTGTGTCTTGTAGATGCTGGAGTCAGGGAGTGAGACACTGGCCGCAGAATACCCAGCCTCTGACCTGCTCTTGTAGTCACAGTATTTATGTGGCTGGTCCAGTTAAGTTTCTGGTCAAAGGTAACCCCCAGGATGTTGATGGTGGGGGATACAGCGATGGTAATGCCGTTCAATGACTAGGGGAGTTGGGTAGACGCTCGCTTGTTGGAGATGTATTATGTGGACGAAGACAAGGTCGGACTTGGCTGAGATCCGCTGCATGTTCAAATTCTCCTGCCAGTACAACATGCTCTGTGTGTCAGACACCTCTCCCTCTGTATGTTGGAAGTAGGAACCAGGGCCGACGGGAGGAGTGCCGTTGTCTGTTGATAGCTGTGCACCCCTCCCCACGAACCATCCCGGAATTGAATTCCCCATTGTTCCGAAACCAGACAAATAACGGTGCTTTCTAATCATGGTGTCAGCCGTGGCTCAGTGGGCAGCACTCTCTCTCGCCTCTGAGTCAGAAGGTTGTGGGTTCAAGTCCTACTCCAGGGACTCGAGCACAAAAATCTAGGCCGACACTCCCAGTGCAGTACTGAGGGAGCCCCGCACTGTCGGAGGGGCAGTACTGAGGGAGTGCCGCACTGTCGGAGGGGCAGTACTGAGGGAGCGCCGCACTGTCGGAGGGGCAGTACTGAGGGAGCGCCGCACTGTCGGAGGGGCAGTACTGAGGGAGTGCCGCACTGTCGGAGGGGGAGTGCTGAGGGAGCGCCGCACTGTCGGAGGGGGAGTGCTGAGGGAGTGCCGCACTGTCGGAGGGGCAGTGCTGAGGGAGCGCCACACTTTCGGAAGGGCAGTACTGAGGGAGTGCCGCACTGTCGGAGGGGCAGTACTGAGGGAGTGCCGCACTGTCGGAGGGGCAGTACTGAGGGAGCGCCGCACTGTCGGAGGGGCAGTACTGAGGGAGCGCCGCACTGTCGGAGGGGCAGTACTGAGGGAGTGCCGCACTGTCGGAGGGGCAGTACTGAGGGAGTGCCGCACTGTCGGAGGGGCAGTACTGAGGGAGTGCTGCACTGTCCGAGGTACCATCTTGCGGATGAGACGTTTAACTGATTCACTGACTTTACAATAGTATGGCGATGATGCTGCTGGACCAGTAATCCCCGAGTTCAAGTCGCACCATGGCAGGTTGAGAATTGTAGCGATGTCGGTTGAAGGATTAATATTGTCCAGGTCACTGGGGAGAACTTCTCTCTGATGCTCTTCTTCGATATAGTGCCGCGGGATTGTTTACGTCCACCTGAGAGGGCAGCCGTCTGATAGACCCCACCTCTGACAGTGCAGCACTCCCTCAGTACTCCACCGGCAGTGTCAGCCTGGATTTCTGTGCTCAATTCCCTGGTGTGGCCCTTGAACCCACGACCTCTGACTCAGAGACGAGAGAGAGTGCTACCATTAAATTTTCCTGAGCTAGGAAGGAGAGAAATGAAGCAGGTTTCCTGCGTGTGTATGTGTGAGCAGGTGCGGTGGGCACCGGGAGCGATTGGTTACAATTTCTCCCCCCCCACCCCCACCGAAGCTGCTGACACATGATCCAAACTGACCCATGGGGAGACACCCACTGGTACAAATACCAGGAGTGCTGTGGGTAAGTGCCTCAGGGAGTTACGATCGTTGCCGGTCTGTTTACATAGGTACGCAAAGGATGAGCCAATCCAGTTCAGCTCTTTCCAATGCCCAATACTGCAAAGAGTGGCTACTATTAATAAGTTCTTTAAAAGCAGGCAGTGGAAACGCCGCAGTTGTCTTTCCCCTTTGGGACTCTGGCTTACGGTAACATCTGCTGCGGAAATAACTTGAGATCTCCACAAGTGCTAATGTTACGGAAGGAAAGGGTATACGTTGGCACACTCCCTATTTCCCGCCTTCAGCTTGCTAGGTCGCTTCAGAGGGCATTGAGAGAGGATCAGAATGGCACATCTTTCCAGTCCAGCACCTTCATGTATCCGGTGTTCGCCCACAGATTAGCAGATTTATACAATTTTACTTTTATAACCTGCTGGGATTTGAAGTGGTGATCTCGAGGATGTTAAAGCCTCACGTTCCGTTCCCTCCACGGCCCGCACCCCCTCCCTGTCCCTGTAAACCTCCTCCAGCCCGACAACCCTTGTTTAAGGAGGGATATACTTGCATTGGAGGCAGTTCAGCGAAGGTTCACTCGGTTGATTCCTGAGATGAGGGGGTTGACTTATGAGGAAAGATTGAGGAGGTTGGGCCTCTACTCATTGGAGTTTAGAAGAATGAGAGGTGATCTTATTGAAACGTATAAGACTCTGAGGGGGGCTGGACAGGATAGATGCAGAGAGGATGTTTCCCCTCGTGGGGGAGACTAGAACTAGGGGGCATCGTTTCAGAATAAGGGGCCGCCCATTTAAAACTGAGATGAGGAGAAATTTCTTCTCTCAGAGGGTTGTAAATCTGTGGAATTCTCTGCCCCAGAGAGCTGTGGAGGCTGGGACATTGAATATATTTGAGGTGGAGATAGACAGATTTTTGAACGATAAGGGAGTGAAGGGTTATGGGGAGCGGGCGGGGAAGTGGACCTGAGTCCATGATCGGATCAGCCATGATCTTATTAAATGGCGGAGCAGGCTCGAGGGGCCGAATGGCCGACTCCTGCTCCTATTTCTTATGTTCTCATGAACCCTGATTCTTTCAGTCCGCGGCCTATACTACCCCAGATGTTGTTGATTGGGACTCTGGGGGAGAGGAGGGGGTGGGGTGGGATTGAACGGGATTCCAATCCCAACAACCAGCGACTGGAGAAGTGAGACATATGGCACTTACTTTCCAATGAGTGGAACATTCAGCGATGTTTCCGGAATCTTCTGTGCAATCAGGAACAGGAAGATGGTCTGGGCCAGCAGTACAGATACGGAAAGTGTACATTTTTGACCCCCAGCTTCATATATTAAAAAAAATTAAAGAAAACTTTAATTAGATCATAGTATCAGAGAACGGTTACAGCACAGGAGGCCATTGGGCCCATCGAGCCCGTGCCGGCTCTCTGCAAGACCCCTGCGGCCAGTCCCACTCCCCCACCCTTTCCCCGGAGCCCTGCAATGTTTTTTCCTGCAGGTATTTATCCAACTCCCTTTTGAAAGCCACAATTGAGTCTGCCTCCACCACCCTCTCAGGCAGCGCATTCCAGATCCTAACCACTCGCTGCGTGAAAACGTTTTCCCTCGAGTCGCCTTTGGTTCTTCTGCCAATCGCCTTAAATCTGTGTCCCTCTGGTTCCCGACCCTTCCACCAATGGGAACAGTTTCTCTCGATCTACTCTGTCCAGACCCCTCATGATTTTGAACACCTCGATCAAATCTCCTCTCAACCTTCTCTGCTCCGAGGAGAACAACCCCAGCTTCTCCAGTCTCTCCACGTAACTGAAGTCCCTCGTCCCTGGGACCATTCTGGTAAATCTTTTCTGCCCCCTCTCTAAGGCCTTCACATCCTTCCTAAAGTGCGGGGCCCAGAATTGGACACAATGCCCCAGTTGGGGCCGAACCAGTGTTTTATACAGGTAAAGGTACTAAATACTTTTTATCACCAGGATTTCACCGAGTTCCATAATTACATAAACATTGCAACACGGAAGCCGGCCGATCGGCCCAACCAGTCCGTTTATCCTCCACATGCCCCACTCTGTCTCCATAGCCCTTTCCTTCAACCAGCTATCTAATCTATTCTTAAACCTTGACACGGTCTCTGCATCAATTAGTAACTCCGGCCGTGCGTTCTGCAAACCTCCCTGTTAAATCGTTTCTCCTTCTCTCCATCTTAAACCTCTTACATTTTATCTTATCCGCTGCTCACTGACCTACACTGATGCCCCGATTTCAAAATTCTCATCCTTATTTACAAATTCCTCCATGGCTCTCGCACCTCCCTAGCTCTGTAACCCCCTCAAGCCCCACAATCTCTCCCCCCCCCCCCCACCCCCCGCCTCCCCCCGAGATGTCTGCGCTCCCCTGGACCTGAGATTTGATCAGGCAGTTGAATCTGCCTCCACCGGCCCCTTGGGCAGCAGATTACATCCTAACCAGCCGCTGGGCGAAACGGGTTCTTCCCACCCCGCTTGGCGCTTGAACTCAGCGCCACGCTGCCTTTGAGGGGGGCACGCAGCCCAATTCCACGTCGCTTGGGGGGGTGGGGGGGGGGGGCGTGACTTCCGGGACCAGCGCAGGAAGTCTCGGGCCTCGAGAAGGTTATCGCCCCCAATCGGGGCGAGGGATGATTTCGGCCCCCAAAAA
Source organism: Pristiophorus japonicus (assembly GCF_044704955.1). NCBI lineage: Eukaryota > Metazoa > Chordata > Chondrichthyes > Pristiophoridae > Pristiophorus > Pristiophorus japonicus. The sequence goes on from NC_091996.1 coordinate 96,213,529, forward strand.
TGTTGCCCCTTTACCTTGGGCGGGCAGGAAATAGACGAGGACCACCAGTGAGGAGATGAGGACACATGGGGCAATGATGTTAATGATGTAGAAGAGGGGCTTCCTCTGGATAATCAGGAAGAAGATAATCTCCTGGTACTCGATGTCATCCACTGTGAACTGCCTGTTAAAGTTCTTCTTTGCTGGCTTATGCTTTATTGTCCATTCACCGTTTTCTGGCAAAGAAAAAGAATAGTATTTTTGTTTTAAATGGTTACCCTTGGATACTAAATTTGATCAATTCTACCCTGAAGGATAGCTTTATATAGTTACACAGTTACAAGTGAGTTACATAGACCCTAATAAGAACATCAGAAATAGGAGCAGGAGTCGGCCATTCGGCCCCTCGAGCCTGCTCCGCCATTTAATACGATCATGGCTGATCTGATCTTGGCTTCAACTCCACTTCCCCGCCCGCTCCCCATAACCCTTCACTCCCTTATCGCTCAAATATCTGTCTATCTCCACCTTAAATATATTCAATGACCCAGCCTCCACAGCTCTCTGGGGCAGAGAATTCCACAGATTTACCACCCTCTGAGAGAAGAAATTCCTCCTCATCTCAGTTTTAAATGGGTGGCCCCTTATTCTGAAACGATGCCCCCTAGTTCTAGATTCCCCCATCAGTGGAAACATCCTCTCTGCATCCACCGTGTCAAGCCCCCTCAGAATCTTACACGTTTCAATAAGATCACCTCTCATTCTTCTAAACTCCAATGAGTACAGGCCCAACCTGCTCAACCTTTCCTCATAAGGCGACCCCTTCATCCCCGGAATCAACCGAGTGAACCTTCTAATGGCTATCTGGGAGTGAAAACACTTACATTTCTATAGCACCTTTCACAACCACCGGACGTCCCAAAGCACTTTAAAGTACCTTTTTCTTTGAAGTGTAGTCACTGTTGTAATGTAGGAATCGCGGCAGACACACAGCAAGCTCCCACACACAGCAATGAGATAATGTTCCCATAATCTGTTTTTGTTTTGTTGATTGAGGGATAAATATTGGCCCCAGGACACCGGGGAGAACTCCCCTGTTCTTCTTCAAAATAGTACCATGGGATCTTTTACATCCACCTGAGAGCAGACGGGGCCTCGGTTTGTCTCATCCGAAAGACGGCAACTCCGACACTGCGGTGCTCCCTCAGTACTACCCCTCCGTCAGTGCGGCGCTCCCTCAGTACTCCCCCTCCGACAGTGCGGCGCTCCCTCAGTACTGCCCCTCCGACAGTGCGGCGCTCCCTCAGTACTGCCCCTCCGTCAGTGCAGCACTCCCTCAGTACTGCCCCTCCGACAGTGCAGCACTCCCTCAGTACTGCCCCTCCGACAGTGCGGCGCTCCCTCAGTACTGCCCCTCCGACAGTGCAGCACTCCCTCAGTACTGCCCCTCCGTCAGTGCGGAGCTCCCTCAGTACTGCCCCTCCGACAGTGCGCCACTCCCTCAGTACTGCTCCTCCGATAGTGCGGTACTCCCTCAGTACTGCCCCTCCGACAGTGCGGCTCTCCCTCGGTACTTCCCCTCCGACAGTGCGGCGCTCCCTCAGTACTGCCTCTCCGACAGTGCAGCGCTCCCTCAGTATCGCCCCTCCGACAGTGCGGCTCTCCCTCAGTACTTCCCCTCCGACAGTGCGGCGCTCCCTCAGTACTGCCTCTCCGACAGTGCAGCGCTCCCTCAGTATCGCCCCTCCGACAGTGCGGCTCTCCCTCAGTACTTCCCCTCCGACAGTGCGGCGCTCCCTCAGTACTGCCCCTCCAACAGTGCAGCGCTCCCTCAGTACTGCCCCTCCGACAGTGCAGCATTCCCTCAGTACTGCCCCTCCGACAGTGCAGCACTCCCTCAGTACTGCCCCTCCGACAGTGCGGCGCTCCCTCAGTACTGCCCCTCCGACAGTGCAGCACTCCCTCAGTACTGCCCCTCCGTCAGTGCGGAGCTCCCTCAGTACTGCCCCTCCGACAGTGCGCCACTCCCTCAGTACTGCTCCTCCGACAGTGCGGCTCTCCCTCGGTACTTCCCCTCCGACAGTGCGGCGCTCCCTCAGTACTGCCTCTCCGACAGTGCAGCGCTCCCTCAGTATCGCCCCTCCGACAGTGCGGCTCTCCCTCAGTACTTCCCCTCCGACAGTGCGGCGCTCCCTCAGTACTGCCCCTCCGACAGTGCAGCACTCCCTCAGTACTGCCCCTCCGACAGTGCGGCGCTCTCTCAGTACTGCCCCTCCGACAGTGTGGCACTCCCTCAGCACTGCACTGGGAATGTCAGCCTAGATATTTCGTGGTCAAATCTCTGGAGTGGTTCTTGAACCCACAACCTTCTGACTCTGAGACAAGCCATGGCTGACACTTTTCTGTGTGGAATAATGGATATCTGGGAGTACATCACACTGGGACCGATGGATACCAGGGAGTGAATTATACAGACAGTAATCGGTATTGTGGAATGATTGCAAAGCAGTAATCTAATTCAAGCTGGAGAACCACAGGCAGGGCAGGGCCGGGATAGCAATGGTCACATGGCAGGCCTCAGCTCGGGGCAACGTGGGAAACATGACCGAACAGGCAGGAACACGTGAGAGTGGTTAGAGGGCAGGCAGGGGACAGACTGTATCCTTCCTGGGATTAAATGGGCAATGTTTGAGGGCAGTGAACACTGCAAGAACAAATTGGAGCTCGCATATGTAATGTATTTGCTTCACGGGTTCTTTGCTTAAGAATCCATAGCAACATCTTGCTATTAAGAACTAGTTGGTTTATTAGCAAAAGTTTAACTATCACACGACACATTACCAGTTCATCCACCAGGCTCACAACCACCAGCCCCATCGTGGATCCCCCGAATCCAACTGCCTGGGGTTTTATTGAGTCTTGTGAACATTACGTGACTGGCTAAGCCACTCCCAACTCAACAGCTCTACAACTATTCTAAAATAAACAGATAAAGCTGAGTGCCCCTTTATTAAAGGGGCACTAGAACACACAACATTTCCAAATAAAACTTTAAAGGGAACTTAGATCAAATTAAAATTCTATGTTGTGATGATGCACTCCAGTCCCTCCGGCGCCCACCTCTCGCGGAAGGCCGCGAGCGTACCGGTGGACACTGCGTGCTCCATCTCCAGGGACACCCTGGCTCGGATGTACCTGCGGAAGAGAGGCAGGCAGTCAGGTTGAATGACCCCCTCGACCGCCCACTGCCTGGACCGGCTGATGGCCCCCCTTGGCCAGGCCCAGGAGCAGTCCTACGAGGAGGCCCTCCGACCTGCCCCGCTCCCCTCCGCACAGGGTGCCCAAAGATCAGGAGTCAACAGCTTAACAAACCGGTGAGCATGCGCGCAGGTGCGTACATTACAGCGCCCAAAATTAAAAAGGAAAAATAAATGGAGTGGGATTATTTAACTGTACCAGTGAAATCACCAGGATCAGTATGGATCCACTCGATCACCTTTCCTTCGTCTTCCGTTAGCTCCAAGTTGATTTCACGGGCGCTGTACGCTTGTGACCTGAAATCACAACACAATTTGGTACCTTTGTCTCAGCAACAAATTCCGACCTCTTTCTCGATTCCTGAAAGCTTTACAATCCGAGCTGGTTTACGTAGAGCAACAACAACTTGTATTTATATAGCGCCTTGAACGTAGGGAAACTTCCCAAGGTGCTTCACAGGAGTGTTATGTGATAAAAAAATTGACACCAAGCCACATAAGGACAAATTAGGGCAGGTGACCAAAAGCTTGGTCAAAGAGGTGGGTTTTAAGGAGCGTCTTGAAGGAGGAGAGAGAGGCGGAGAGGTTTAGGGAGGGAGTTCCAGAGCTTGGGGCCCAGGCAACAGAAGGCACGGCTACCGATGGTGGAGCGATTATAATCAGGGATGGTCAGGAGGGCAGAATTAGAGGAGTGCAGATATCTCGGGGGGTTGTGGGGCTGGAGGGGGATTCCAGAGATAGGGAGGGGCGAGGGCCATGGAGGGATTTGTAAACAAGGATGAGAATTTTGAAATCGAGGCGTTGCTTAACCGGGAGTGAGCACAGGGGGTGATGGGTGAGCGGGACTCGGTGCGAGTTAGGACACGGGGCAGCGAGCACAGGGGGTGATGGGTGAGTGGGACTGGGTGCGAGTTAGGACACGGGGCAGCGAGCACAGGGGGTGATGGGTGAGCGGGACTCGGTGCGAGTTAGGACACAGGGCAGCCGAGTTTTGAATCAGCTCCTGTGCAGGGTAGAATGTGGGAGGCCAGCCAGGAGTGCGTTGGAATGATCCAGTCTGGAGGTAACAAACCAAAGAAGGGTGAAAAGATCGTCAGGCCATCAGTGTTGAACCCATCCATTAGATGGCCCAATGTTAGACACCAGACCACCAGTAATGGTAACTCCTGAGGGGGCACATTGAATATATTTAAGGTGGAGATAGATAGATTCTTGAACTACAGGAGGGTCAAGGGTTATGGGCAACAAATGGAGTTGAGGCCAAGATCGGATCAGCCATGATCTTATTGAATGGCGGAGCAGGCTCGAGGGGCCGAATGGCCGACTCCTGCTCCTAATTCTGATGTTCTGATGAGGGTGTGGGGTGAGTGTTGCTGTAGCTTGGAGCATTGCATTGCTTTTCAGAGACACAAAACCCACTTCCTACCACTCTTTGGTGTAAGCAGTAGACCTGCGTGGGGAAGAGTTAAGCTCCCGCTCTCCCCTCCACCATTATTACATAGCAGATCAGACATGTTGGAAGCTGTTCAGTCACCAGTGACCTCTCTGTGACTCCTCTCAGCCATCCAAGGACTTGGCAGATGTCTCCAATAAAAAGCATTGCAAAGATATTTATAGCCCGCTCACATACTGGCTGCAAGGAACGCAATCGGATACTTCCCCTGACTTCTGTTTCACGAACCACAGAGCTCTGCTCAGCTTTCGGTGCGAGATGGGTTTGATAACCCCCTGAGTGGTGCCAGAATTCCCAAAGGACAGGAAAGAAAGACTTGCATTTATATAGCACCTTTCATGACCGCCGGACGTCCTAAAGCGCTTTACAGCCAATTAAATACTTTTGGAGTGTAGTCACTGTTGTAATGTGGGAAACGCCAATTTGTGCACAGCAAGCTCCCACACACAGCAATGTGATAATGACCCGGATAATCTGTTTTAGTGATGTTGATTGAGGGATAAATATTGGCCCCAGGTCACCGGGGAGAACTCTCCTGCTTTTTTTAGAAATAGTGTCATGGGATCTTTTATGTCCACCTGAGAGAGCAGACAGGACTTTGGTCTCATCTGAAACATTGTCCCTCCGACAGTGCGTCGCTCCCTCAGTACTGCCCCTCCGACAGTGCGTCGCTCCCTCAGCACTGCCCCTCCGACAGTGCGGCGCTCCCTCAGTACTGCCCCTCCGACAGTGCGTCGCTCCCTCAGCACTGCCCCTCCGACAGTGCGGCGCTCCCTCAGTACTGCCCCTCCGACAGTGCGGCGCTCCCTCAGTACTGCCCCTCCGACAGTGCGGTGCTCCCTCAGCACTGCACCTCCGACAGTGCGATGCTCACTCAGTACTGCCCCTCTGACAGTGCGGCGCTCCCTCAGTACCGCCCCTCCGACAGTATGGCACTCCCTCAGTACTGCCCCTCTGACAGTGCGGTGCTCCCTCAGTACCGCCCCTCCGACAGTATGGCGCTCCCTCAGTACTGCCCCTCCGACAGTATGGCACTCCCTCACTACTGCCCCTCCGACAGTACTGCACTGGGAGTGTCAGCCTGGATTGTGTGCTCACGTCTTTGGATTGGTTATGAAGCACTTTGGTGTGACCTGAGGTTGTGAAGAGTGCTATAGAAATGCAAAGGACTTTCTTACTTTTTAAACTACTGCATTCAATACCTAAAATGTTGGCCAATCAGAGGACAAAGAGCTGAAGATTGAGGCATCGCAACCAATTGAATAGGGAGCGGCCGTGGACATTTGCATCGACTCAGCGGCGGCTCGAGTGGACAGGAGTTTGGGGGTGAATAAACCCGTCTGTGGTGTGTTGTGGTGTTCAGTCACCTCCACTTTACCTTGGAGCTAATGCTTGTCTTGGGCACTTTACCTGAAGACGAGGGAACAGTTTTGCCAGTCGAAGGGGAAATATGTCACGGCGATAGGACAGGCGCTTCGATATATAGCAGGTGGCAGCCAGTATATGTCGCCACCTTCATAGACAAGTACATTAGCGTAGTAAGCGATTTCAAACTGACCGTCAACGCTACAGAGAGGGGGGGGGGGAGAGAGAGAGAACGCAGAGGTCAGAACACTGCAAGATCTTCGATCATTGTGATAATGTCACACGATAGTCGTGAGCTGGGGGTGTGTTACAGGATAATAGTGAGCTGGGAGTGTGTTACACACAGGATAATAGTGAACTGGGAGGGTGTCACACGCCGGATAATAGTGAGCTGAGAGTGTGTTCCACACAGGATAATAGTGAGCTGGGGTACACATCGGATAATAGTGAGCTGAGAGAGTGTTACAGGATAATAGTGAGCTGGGAGTGAGTTACACACAGGATAATAGTGAGCTGGGAGGGTGTCACACACCGGATAATAGTGAGCTGGGAGTGTGTCACAAGATAATAGTGAGCTTGGTGTGTTATAGGATAATAGTGAGCTAGGAGGGTGTTACACACAGGATAATAGTGAGCTGGGAGGGTGTTACAGGATTATAGTGAGCCGGGAGTGTATTACACACAGGATATTAGTGAGCTGGGGGTGTGTTACAGGATAATAGTGAGCTGGGAGGGTGTTACAGCATAATAGTGAGCTGGGAGTGTATTACACACAGGATAATAGTGAGCTGGGAGTGTATTACACACAGGATAATTGTGAGATGGGAGGGTGTTACAGCATAATAGTGAGCTGGGAGTGTATTACACACAGGATAATAGTGAGCTGGGAGTGTATTACACACAGGATAATTGTGAGATGGGAGTGTGTTACACACAGGATAATAGTGAGCTGAGAAGGTGTTATAGGACAATAGTGAGCTGGGAAGTGACTGTACAAGGGAAGCACATAAACAGGATACTCGCTTGTTCTCCAGGACGATTTCGGGAAGCCAGACCATGTCAGAAGGGATTCTGACCAAGTCAATGCCATCATATTCGGACTTGTTCCAAGCTAAGCGATAATCATTCCATTGCTACTCGAACAAGGAAATAGAAAAGAGCCGATATCAAACATTTTCATAGAATCAGAGAAATTTACAGCACAGAAGGAGGCCATTCGGCCCATCGTGTCCGCACCGGCCGACCAAGAGCTACCCAGCCTAATCCCATTTCCCAGCTCTCGGTCCGTAGCCCTGTGGGTTAAGGCACTTCAGGTGTACATCCAGGTAGTTTCTAAATGTGGTGAGGGTTTCTGCCTCTACCACCCTTTCAGGCCGTGAGTTCCAGACCCCCACCCCCCTCTGGGATACTCGTCTCGAGGCAGTTTGGCCCAGTTTTTTTCTTTCATCACTGTTTCTTTCTGTTTGTGTATCCTCTTGCTTTGCTTCCTGTGATTTCACGTTTTACTCTGTGCCTACCGACTGAACTAGCTTCTGATTTACGTTGCATTCCGTTTCTGTTGGTCGTTCGAAACGGAAATGTGGACAGGTGGTTTAACAAACGGCTTTTCGCTGTCGACCACAGTCAGGATCAGCCCCTCCCTGTCCTCTCTAGGGCTGGGGGAAGCAGTTTGAGGGGATTAGGCCACAGGGACACGGCAGGGCCGAACTATGGGCTGCCGCATTGTCCGAGGTGATACCTCAAAGATGGTTATGGGGTATAACGCCATGGAGATTGCTGACAGCAGATCAGCAATGGTCTTATTAAATGGCGAAGCAGGCTCAAGGGGCCTTATGGCCTACTCCTGCTCCTATTTCTTATGTTCTTATCAATGCGCTTTTCTCACTCTCTTTCTCTCCCTCTTTTTTCTCTCTCCCTCTCTACCTTAGTCTCTTTTGCTCATTGTCTCACTGTTTCTCCGTCTCTCTCCGCCTCTGTTTCTTGCTGTCTCTCTTTCTCTATCTCTCTCGCTCTCTCTCTTTCTCTGTCGATATCTCTCTGTCTCTCTTTCTTGCTGTCTGTCTCTTTATCTCTGTGTCTTTCTCTCTCTCTCTCTCTGTCTTTGTGTCTCTCTTTCTGTCTCTCTCTGTCTGTCTCTCTCTTTCTCTGTCATTTTTATCTCTGTCTCTCTTTCTCCTTAGGTATTTTCTCTCTCTGTCTTCATGTCTCTGTCTCTCGCTGTGTCTGACTGTCACTCTGTCTGTCCCTCTGTCTCTGTTTATCTCTGTTATAGAGCTCCACTTAGTGAACTACTAATGTAACAACAATAAAAGGTCATGTGGTCTCTGTTAAGGCGCCATCTTGCAGGCTGTGTGTTGTACGTGGTCTCTGTAAAGATATCACAATCTCTGTGTGTGTCTCTCTCTCTCTCTGAGTGGGCCCGATGGAGTGAAAGGGCAGTGCTCCATATGTTTACTTTCCTGCTCCCTGGTACCGGAATGGCCATTAAGGGGAGCAAATCAGAGGGAGTGGCACCCCTTACATCTATCCTGGGAACAGGTTTGCCTGTTGGCCTTCTGACCCAGTAATGACACAAAGAGGAGAATGGGCAAGTGTTGAACTGAGCCGCACAGACTAGGACGCTCGGGGTCTGCACTGATTAACTGATCACAGCCCCGCAGAAGGTAGGAGCCTTCATACCCCTTAGCTGGGGCGGAAGGCGGGGGGGGGGGGGGGGTACCGAGAGTGGGGGGGGGGGGGGAATCAGCTAGGATTCCTATTCCTGATGACTAAACAGCAATTTGGAAAGTGCTGTTGGTGGATGTTGATAAAGTGAGCTGCCTCCACAGTTGAACAGCCTGCCAACACTCACTGTTTGGGCTCACTTATGTCGAATAGCAGGTGCCTGAGCCTTTGGAGGAAGAAATTGTTTGTTTTTTTAAAAAGATTAGAATTCAGCCCCTGGGGTTAACGGTGCCTTCTAAACTCCCAACTTTTCACTTCCCAGCTGCTCCAACCTTTCAGGATCAATGAACCACAAGCATAAAGCTCTACGGGAGAAAGCTCGGGGAGGTAGAGTGGGATAGGGCCAGTTACCACAACAAACACAGTCAGCACACGCTCTAACCTTTCTGCCACGGGGCTGCACCACACAATACTTACGATTTCAACCCAGACGTTTGTGGTAAGTGTCTCCTCCTTTTCATTCTGTTTGGGAATAATTAAAACAAATGTCACTCTGTGTGTGTGAAGTGTTGGTGAACGTTTCTGGAAGGAAACTGAGCACATTGGCTCATGCTCTCTTAGTAGAATCAGGGAATTCATGGACCATCTCTACACTGTCAGATACTCCATGGACCATCTCTACACTGCCAGATACTCCATGGACCATCTCTACACTGCCAGATACTTCATGGACCATCTCTACACTGCCAGATACTCCATGGACCATCTCTACACTGCCAGATACTCCATGGACTATCTCTACACTGTCAGATACTCCATGGACCATCTCTACACTGTCAGATACTCCATGGACCATCTCTACACTGCCAGATACTCCATGGACCATCTCTACACTGTCAGATACTCCATGGACCATCTCTACACTGCCAGATACTCCATGGACCATCTCTACACTGTCAGATACTCCATGGACCATCTCTACACTGTCAGATACTCCATGGACCATCTCTACACTGTCAGATACTCCATGGACCATCTCTACACTGCCAGATACTTCATGGACCATCTCTACACTGTCAGATACTCCATGGACCATCTCTACACTGCCAGATACTCCATGGACCATCTCTACACTGTCAGATACTCCATGGACCATCTCTACACTGCCAGATACTCCATGGACCATCTCTACACTGTCAGATACTCCATGGACCATCTCTACACTGCCAGATACTCCATGGACCATCTCTACACTGTCAGATACTCCATGGACCATCTCTACACTGTCAGATACTCCATGGACCATCTCTACACTGTCAGATACTCCATGGACCATCTCTACACTGTCAGATACTCCATGGACCATCTCTACACTGTCAGATACTCCATGGACCATCTCTACACTGTCAGATACTCCATGGACCATCTCTACACTGCTAGATACTCCATGGACCATCTCTACACTGTCAGATACTCCATGGACCATCTCTACACTGTCAGATACTTCATGGACCATCTCTACACTGTCAGATACTCCATGGACCATCTCTACACTGTCAGATACTCCATGGACCATCTCTACACTGTCAGATACTTCATGGACCATCTCTACACTGTCAGATACTCCATGGACCATCTCTACACTGTCAGATACTCCATGGACCATCTCAACACTGTCAGATACTCCATGGACCATCTCTACACTGCCAGATACTCCATGGACCATCTCTACACTGTCAGATACTCCATGGACCATCTCTACACTGTCAGATACTCCATGGACCATCTCTACACTGCCAGATACTTCATGGACCATCTCTACACTGTCAGATACTCCATGGACCATCTCTACACTGTCAGATACGCCATGGACCATCTCTACACTGCCAGATACTCCATGGACCATCTCTACACTGTCAGATACTCCATGGACCATCTCTACACTGTCAGATACTCCATGGACCATCTCTACACTGTCAGATACTTCATGGACCATCTCTACACTGTCAGATACTCCATGGACCATCTCTACACTGTCAGATACTCCATGGACCATCTCTACACTGTCAGATACGCCATGGACCATCTCTACACTGCCAGATACTCCATGGACCATCTCTACACTGTCAGATACTCCATGGACCATCTCTACACTGTCAGATACTCCATGGACCATCTCTACACTGTCAGATACTCCATGGACCATCTCTACACTGTCAGATACTCCATGGACCATCTCTACACTGTCAGATACTCCATGGACCATCTCTACACTGCTAGATACTCCACGGACCATCTCTACACTGTCAGATACTCCATGGACCATCTCTACGCTGTCAGATACTCCATGGACCATCTCAACACTGTCAGATACTCCATGGACCATCTCTACACTGCCAGATACTCCATGGACCATCTCTACACTGTCAGATACTCCATGGACCATCTCTACACTGTCAGATACTCCATGGACCATCTCTACACTGCCAGATACTTCATGGACCATCTCTACACTGTCAGATACTCCATGGACCATCTCTACACTGTCAGATACTCCATGGACCATCTCTACACTGTCAGATACTCCATGGACCATCTCTACACTGTCAGATACTCCATGGACCATCTCTACACTGCCAGATACTTCATGGACCATCTCTACACTGTCAGATACTCCATGGACCATCTCTACACTGTCCGATACTCCATGGACCATCTCTACACTGTCAGATACTCCATGGACCATCTCTACACTGCCAGATACTCCATGGACCATCTCTACACTGTCAGATACTCCATGGACCATCTCTACACTGCCAGATACTCCATGGACCATCTCTACACTGTCAGATACTTCATGGACCATCTCTACACTGTCAGATACTCCATGGACCATCTCTACACTGTCAGATACTCCATGGACCATGTCTACACTGCCAGATACTTCATGGACCATCTCTACACTGTCAGATACTCCATGGACCATCTCTACACTGTCAGATACTCCATGGACCATCTCTACACTGTCAGATACTCCATGGACCATCTCTACACTGCCAGATACTTCATGGACCATCTCTACACTGTCAGATACTCCATGGACCATCTCTACACTGCCAGATACTCCATGGACCATCTCTACACTGTCAGATACTCCATGGACCATCTCTACACTGTCAGATACTCCATGGACCATCTCTACACTGTCAGATACTCCATGGACCATCTCTACACTGCCAGATACTCCATGGACCATCTCTACACTGTCAGATACTCCATGGACCATCTCTACACTGTCAGATACTCCATGGACCATCTCTACACTGTCAGATACTCCATGGACCATCTCTACACTGTCAGATACTCCATGGACCATCTCTACACTGTCAGATACTCCATGGACCATCTCTACACTGTCAGATACTCCATGGACCATCTCTACACTGTCAGATACTCCATGGACCATCTCTACACTGCCAGATACTCCATGGACCATCTCTACATTGTCAGATACTCCATGGACCATCTCTACACTGTCAGATACTCCATGGACCATCTATACACTGTCAGATACTCCATGGACCATCTCTACACTGTCAGATACTTCATGGACCATCTCTACACTGTCAGATACTCCATGGACCATCTCTACACTGTCAGATACTCCATGGACCATCTCTACACTGTCAGATACTCCATGGACCATCTCTACACTGCCAGATACTTCATGGACCATCTCTACACTGTCAGATACTCCATGGACCATCTCTACACTGTCAGATACTTCATGGACCATCTCTACACTGCCAGATACTCCATGGACCATCTCTACACTGTCAGATACTCCATGGACCATCTCTACACTGTCAGATACTCCATGGACCATCTCTACACTGCCAGATACTTCATGGACCATCTCTACACTGCCAGATACTCCATGGACCATCTCTACACTGTCAGATACTCCATGGACCATCTCTACACTGTCAGATACTCCATGGACCATCTCTACACTGCCAGATACTCCATGGACCATCTCTACACTGTCAGATACTTCATGGACCATCTCTACACTGTCAGATACTCCATGGACCATCTCTACACTGCCAGATACTTCATGGACCATCTCTACACTGTCAGATACTCCATGGACCATCTCTACACTGCCAGATACTCCATGGACCAGCTCTACACTGTCAGATACTCCATGGACCATCTCTACATTGTCAGATACTCCATGGACCATCTCTACACTGTCAGATACTCCATGGACCATCTCTACACTGTCAGATACTCCATGGACCATCTCTACACTGCCAGATACTCCATGGACCATCTCTACACTGCCAGATACTCCATGGACCATCTCTACACTGTCAGATACTCCATGGACCATCTCTACACTGTCAGATACTTCATGGACCATCTCTACACTGTCAGATACTCCATGGACCATCTCTACACTGCCAGATACTCCATGGACCATCTCTACACTGTCAGATACTCCATGGACCATCTCTACACTGTCAGATACTCCATGGACCATCTCTACACTGTCAGATACTTCATGGACCATCTCTACACTGCCAGATACTCCATGGACCATCTCTACACTGTCAGATACTCCATGGACCATCTCTACACTGTCAGATACTCCATGGACCATCTCTACACTGCCAGATACTCCATGGACCATCTCTACACTGTCAGATACTCCATGGACCATCTCTACACTGTCAGATACTTCATGGACCATCTCTACACTGTCAGATACTCCATGGACCATCTCTACACTGTCAGATACTCCATGGACCATCTCTACACTGTCAGATACTTCATGGACCATCTCTACACTGTCAGATACTCCATGGACCATCTCTACACTGTCAGATACTTCATGGACCATCTCTACACTGTCAGATACTTCATGGACCATCTCTACACTGTCAGATACTCCATGGACCATCTCTACACTGTCAGATACTTCATGGACCATCTCTACACTGTCAGATACTCCATGGACCATCTCTACACTGTCAGATACTCCATGTACCATCTCTACACTGTCAGATACTCCATGTACCATCTCTACACTGTCAGATACTCCATGGACCATCTCTACACTGTCAGATACTCCATGGACCATCTCTACACTGTCAGATACTTCATGGACCATCTCTACACTGTCAGATACTCCATGGACCATCTCTACACTGTCAGATACTCCATGGACCATCTCTACACTGTCAGATACTCCATGGACCATCTCTACACTGTCAGATACTCCATGGACCATCTCTACACTGTCAGATACTTCATGGACCATCTCTACACTGTCAGATACTTCATGGACCATCTCTACACTGTCAGATACTCCATGGACCATCTCTACACTGTCAGATACTTCATGGACCATCTCTACACTGTCAGATACTCCATGGACCATCTCTACACTGTCAGATACTCCATGGACCATCTCTACACTGTCAGATACTTCATGGACCATCTCTACACTGTCAGATACTCCATGGACCATCTCTACACTGTCAGATACTCCATGGACCATCTCTACACTGTCAGATACTCCATGGACCATCTCTACACTGCCAGATACTCCATGGACCATCTCTACACTGTCAGATACTCCATGGACCATCTCTACACTGTCAGATACTCCATGTACCATCTCTACACTGTCAGATACTCCATGTACCATCTCTACACTGTCAGATACTCCATGGACCATCTCTACACTGTCAGATACTCCATGGACCATCTCTACACTGTCAGATACTTCATGGACCATCTCTACACTGTCAGATACTCCATGGACCATCTCTACACTGTCAGATACTCCATGGACCATCTCTACACTGTCAGATACTCCATGGACCATCTCTACACTGTCAGATACTCCATGGACCATCTCTACACTGTCAGATACTTCATGGACCATCTCTACACTGTCAGATACTTCATGGACCATCTCTACACTGTCAGATACTCCATGGACCATCTCTACACTGTCAGATACTTCATGGACCATCTCTACACTGTCAGATACTCCATGGACCATCTCTACACTGTCAGATACTCCATGGACCATCTCTACACTGCCAGATACTCCATGGACCATCTCTACACTGTCAGATACTCCATGGACCATCTCTACACTGCCAGATACTCCATGGACCATCTCTACACTGTCAGATACTCCATGGACCATCTCTACACTGTCAGATACTTCATGGACCATCTCTACACTGTCAGATACTCCATGGACCATCTCTACACTGTCAGATACTTCATGGACCATCTCTACACTGTCAGATACTCCATGGACCATCTCTACACTGTCAGATACTCCATGGACCATCTCTACACTGTCAGATACTTCATGGACCATCTCTACACTGTCAGATACTCCATGGACCATCTCTACACTGTCAGATACTCCATGGACCATCTCTACACTGCCAGATACTCCATGGACCATCTCTACACTGTCAGATACTCCATGGACCATCTCTACACTGTCAGATACTTCATGGACCATCTCTACACTGTCAGATACTTCATGGACCATCTCTACACTGCCAGATACTCCATGGACCATCTCTACACTGTCAGATACTCCATGGACCATCTCTACACTGTCAGATACTCCATGGACCATCTCTACACTGTCAGATACTCCATGGACCATCTCTACACTGTCAGATACTCCATGGACCATCTCTACACTGTCAGATACTCCATGGACCATCTCTACACTTTCAGTTCTATTCACTGGTGGTTGAGCGGCAGGGGTAAAGGTGTTGGATTTAATTGACATGGTTGGGTCGATCACTTGACGTGTTAAGTGAGTTGATTCGGTTGTCTGGGGGGACACCTCCACTGTAGATGCCCCACGATTGCAATGCAAAGAGCTGAGCATTCTCTCATTCATTCAAACACCCTGACACTTTTGGCGCCTCAATGCAGTTGCAACGAATTTTCTTACCAATGAGATGAGATTAGTCAGCGTAAGTTTCAGGGTCACGTCGATGATATCTCCGTAGAACTTTGCTGGCCGGATACGCTTGTCATAATTGGTCATCAGCTTATCGAAGACTTTCCCTTCTTCATTCGAACTGGCTATAAGTGAATTAAGAGATTATTCTGTTTCAGATGTCCAGTATCTCCAGTATCTTGCCTTGATGTTAGAGATTAAGGGGGGGGGGGGGGGGTAACAGCCATGAGGTGTGATAGCCTGCACCAGGCGCGGACGTCCCGCCCCGCTCGCGATATTGGGGTTACTGCCCCCCCCCCAGAGAAATTCTACCGCAAAATAACGCTCGCCACTTCCTCTGTGGGGGCGCGAGCAGGTCGGAAGGTATCCGAGAGGGGCGCAGCACTACACGTTTCCAGCATTACAACAGCGACAGCACTTCAAAAAGTACTTCATTGGCTGTAAAGGCAAAGTGCTTTGGAACGTCCTGTGGTGGGGAAAGGTGCTCTATAAATGCAAGTTAGTTCTTCATTCCTGTACGTGACTTGAGTAAACATTATAGATAAACTAAATCCAAAGCAAGGAAAACCTTGAAAGTAAGTCAAGGGGACACAGGTTCAAATTGGTGGAAGAGAATCCTACAGACAATACCAGGAACAAAGGCTTCTCAGGGTCGTGCAGTGGAGATGGAAACCTAGGAGTCGATTTCGAGATATTGGGATGCTGTGAGGGGGTAGGGGAAAGTCTGTTTTGTTAGATAGTGGAGTTAAAATGTGGCCTTCCTCATCTGCCTTTATCGTGTGATCTTGTGAAAGGTGACTCTCATTTCTGAATGTTCGCGGGTCTATATTTGTTGTGTGTTCCTCACGGGGTTGAAATAGAATCGAAGCACTGCCATTAAAAATAGCCCACCGTCAGTCGATGTTAATGTTGGCAGGTCACCACGACCAGGCCCAGAGGCCACAACTGAAGAGACTTCATTCACAGACGGATCCACGGTGAGTAAGGAGAGGAAGCCCATGTGTTCCAGTGGTGCCAGGAGCCATCGCAGAGGCCTCCCAACCCAGACACGCTGCTCCTGGGAGTCAGCCGTCATCTGTATTTTCTTATTCTCAGCCTCGTTTTCCAAACCCTCCATGGCCCTCGCCCCTCCCTATCTCTGTAATCTCCTCCAGCCCCACAACCCCCCGAGATCTCTGCGCTCCTCTAATTCTGCCCTCCTGACCATCCCTGATTATAATCGCTCCACCATCGGTGGCCGTGCCTTCTGTTGCCTTTGCCCCAAGCTCTGGAACTCCCTCCCTAAACCTCTCCACCTCTCTCTCCTCCTTTAAGACGTTCCTTAAAACCGCCCTCGTTCACCAAGCTCTGCCCTAATAATTTCTTCTGTGGCTCGGTGTCAAATGTTGTTTTATAACACTCCACTGAAGCACCTTGGGGCGTTTTAGAACATGAAAGGTATTTTGTTGTTGAATGGCCTCCGATGTTCTTTGTGTCTCTCGGTCGCTGCCTATGGCCTGCAATGAAGCCGTACCACACTGGGAGGTGACAAGGCTACAGTTCAGTGTTGGTCCCATTGCTATTCCTGGGTAAAGGAATGCTATCAGGGGGCAGGGTTAGTTCAACTTTTATGTAGCAAGTGAAAGGACCCCCTTCAAGTACGATAGTTGGTCCCCGATTTGGAAGTGAGATGCACCCTCGCCTCTGAGTCAGAAGATGGTGGGTTCAAATCCCACTCCAGAAACTTCAGCACATAAATCTAGGCCGAAGCTCCCAATGCAGTACTGAGGGAGTGCCGCACTGTCGGAGGGTCAGTACTGAGGGAGCGCCGCACTGTCGGAGGGTCAGTACTGAGGGAGCGCCGCACTGTCGGAGGGGCAGTACTGAGGGAGCGCCGCACTGTCGGAGGGGCAGTACTGAGGGAGCGCCGCACTGTCGGAGGGTCAGTACTGAGGGAGTGCCGCACTGTCGGAGGGGCAGTACTGAGAGAGTGCCGCACTGTCGGAGAGGCAGCACTGAGGAAGCGCCGCACTGTCGGAGGGTCAGTACTGAGGGAGCGCCGCACTGTCGGAGGGGCAGTACTGAGGGAGTGCCGCACTGTCGGAGGGGCAGTACTGAGGGAGCGCCGCACTGTCGGAGGGGCAGTACTGAGGGAGCGCCGCACTGTCGGAGGGTCAGTACTGAGGGAGAGCCGCACTGTCGGAGGGACAGTACTGAGGGAGTGCCGCACTGTCGGAGGGACAGTACTGAGGGAGCGCCGCACTGTCGGAGGGGCAGTACTGAGGGAGAGCCGCACTGTCGGAGGGGCAGTACTGAGGGAGCGCCGCACTGTCGGAGGGGCAGTATTGAGGGAGCGCCCACACTGTCAAAGGGGCAGTACTGAGGGAGCGCCGCACTGTCGATGGGGCAGTACTGAGGGAGTGCCGCACTGTCGGAGGGGCAGTACTGAGGGAGTGCCGCACTGTCGGAGGGTCAGTACTGAGGGAGCGCCGCACTGTCGGAGGGGCGGTACTGAGGGAGCGCTGCACTGTTGGAGGAGCAGTTTTTTCCCAAAAATATACTTTATTAATTTAAAATTTTCACAATACATTGGAAAATAGCTCAGTACCTTGCGGTCAACAACTCCATACAATTTGTTTGGATGCTGACAGCAGTTCCATACAATACACTCGCGTGCATTTCATTTCAAGGTACAGTGTAGTACAATCTGTAAATCACGTTACAGGTAGCACTGTGCAGATGAAAGTAATACACGGAACGGATGGGGATACATTTACATTTCTTTACTAGTTACTAAACAGTGCAGAGACTTTCATTATACACGGCACAACACAGGTGTGTCTCAGTACATGGTGCTCGATGTATACAAGCAGATTAACAAGTACAGGCCGAGGGGGGTCTGATTCCAGCCCCTGGGTTTACCGTGATGGAGGGGCCTTAAACTCTGGCCCTTCCCCATCGTGCCTTTGGGGGCGACTGCACCAACCTTTAGTGCATCCCTCAGCACGTAATCCTGGACTTTGGATTGTGTCAGTCTGCAACACTCGGCCGTGGACATCTCCTTGCTCTGGGAAGACCAGCAAGTATCGGGAAGACCAAAGTACTGAGGGAGCGCCGCACTGTCGGAGGTGCCGTACTGAGGGAGCGCCTCACTGTTGGAGGGGCAGTACTGAGGGAGCCCCGCACTGTCGGAGGGGCAGTACTGAGGGAGTGCCGCACTGTCGGAGGGGCAGTACTGAGGGAGCACAGCACTGTCGGAGGGTCAGAACTGAGGGAGTGCCGCACTGTCGGAGGGGCAGTACTGAGGGAGTGCCGCACTGTCGGAGGGTCAGTACTGAGGGAATGCTGCACTGTCGGAGGGTCAGTACTGAGGGAGCGCCGCACTGTCGGAGGGGCAGTACTGAGGGAGCGCCGCAGTGTCGGAGGGGCAGTACTGAGGGAGCCCCGCACTGTCGGAGGGGCAGTACTGAGGGAGCTCCGCACTGTCGGAGGGGCAGTACTGAGGGAGGGCCGCACTGTCGGAGGGGCAGTACTGAGGGAGTGCCGCACTGTCGGAGGGGCAGTACTGAGGAAGCGCCGCACTGTCGGAGGGGCAGTACTGAGGGAGTGCCGCACTGTCAGAGGGGCAGTACTGAGGGAGTGCCGCACTGTAGGAGGGGCAGTACTGAGGGAGTGCCGCACTGTGGGAGGGGCAGTACTGAGGGAGTGCCGCACTGTCGGAGGGGCAGTACTGAGGGAGTGCCGCACTGTAGGAGGGGCAGTACTGAGCGAGTGCCGCACTGTCGGAGGGGCAGTACTGAGGGAGTGCCGCACTGTCGGAGGTGCCGCCTTTCGGATGAAATGTTAAACCGAGGCCCCGTCTGCTCTCTCAGGTGGATGTAAAAGATCCCAGGGCACTATTTCGAAGAAGAGCAGGGGAGTTATCCCCGGTGACCTGGGGCCAATATTTAGCCCTCAACCAACATAACAAAAAAACAGATTATCCGGTCATTATCACATTGCTGTGTGTGGGAGCTTGCTGTGCGCAAATTAGCGTTTCCCACATTACAACACTGACTACACTCCAAAAGTACTTCATTGGTTCTAAAGTGCTTTGAAATGTCCGATGGTGGTGAAAGGTGTTATATAAATGCCAGTCTTTCTTTCAAACAGCTGGTCACTGTTAGGAGGGCATTGGGTCAACCGTGAGCCACCAAACTGCTGCGCAGCCTCTTTAATGAGTGCATTTTAAGCGGCAATCTGCTGTGTAACGGCCATTGCTACGCTGGCTTCACCTCCTTTACCAAGATGGCGCCCTCACGCTAAACGCGAGCTAAACCGCCATTTTTAGTTTTAAGACACACATCTTGGCCGCCCCTTCAACGCCTAAAGTATTCGCTGAACATCGGCCCCCGTGTATCTTTCCTGTCTCTCTGTATATCATCCGCCCACCAATACCTTCCGGGAACCGGCCTGGGATTTTAATTTCCGGTCTACGTACCCTCCGCCGGAAAAAAAAGTGCAGGAATTTAAAAAACCCATCCAGAAATAAACACGCAACTCCTATTTCAAACGTTGAAAAATTAACGACAACAACAACAACAACAACATGTATTTATATAGTGCCTTTAACGTGAAACGTCCCACGGTGCTTCACAGGAGTGTTTTAAGACAAAACAAGTACATTTGACACCAAGCCACATAAGGTGAAATTAGCGCAGGTGACCAAAAGCTGGGTCACAGAGGTCGGTTTTAAGGAGTCTTGAAGGAGGAGAGAGAGGCGGAGAGGTTGAGGGAGGGAGTTCTAGAGCTTGGGGCCCAGGCAACAGAAGGCATGGCCACCGATGGTGGAGCGATTATAATCAGGGATGGTCAGGAGCGCAGAATTAGAGGAGTGCAGAGATCTCGGGGGGTTGTGGGGCTGGAGGGGATTCCAGAGATAGGGAGGGGCGAGGGTCATGGAGGGATTTATAAACAAGGATGAGAATTTTGAAATCGAGGCGTTGTTTAACCGGGAGCCAATGTAGGTCAGTGAGCACAGTGGGTGATGGGTGAGCGAGACTTGGTGCGAGTCAGAACACGGGGCAGTGAGCACAGAGGGTGATGGGTGAGTGGAACTCGGTGCGAGTTAGGACACGGGGCACAGGGGGTGATGGGTGAGTGGGACTGGGTGCGAGTTAGGACACGGGACAGCGAGCACAGGGATGATGGGTGAGTGGGACTGGGTGCGAGTTAGGACACGGGGCACAGGGGGTGATGGGTGAGTGGGACTGGGTGCGAGTTAGGACACGGGACAGCGAGCACAGGGATGATGGGTGAGTGGGACTCGGTGCGAGTTAGGACACGGGGCAGCGAGCACAGTGGGTGATGGGTGAGTGGGACTGGGTGTGAGTTAGGACACGGGGCAGCGAGCACAGGGGGTGATGGGTGAGTGGGACTGGGTGCGAGTTAGGACACGGGGCACAGGGGGTGATGGGTGAGTGGGACTCGGTGTGAGTTAGGACACGGGGCAGCGAGCACAGGGGGTGATGGGTGAGCGGGACTCGGTGTGAGTTAGGACACGGGGCAGCGAGCACAGGGGGTGATGGGTGAGCAGGACTCGGTGTGAGTTAGGACACGGGGCAGCGAGCACAGGGGGTGATGGGTGAGCGGGACTCGGTGCGAGTTACGACACGGGACAGCGAGCACAGGGGGTGATGGGTGAGCGGGACTCGGTGTGAGTTAGGACACGGGGCAGCGAGCACAGTGGGTGATGGGTGAGCGGGACTCGGTGCGAGTTAGGACACGGGGTCAGCGAGCACAGGGGGTGATGGGTGAGTGGGACTCGGTGCGAGTTAGGACACGGGGCAGTGAGCACAGGGGGTGATGGGTGAGCAGGACTCGGTGTGAGTTAGGACACGGGGCAGTGAGCACAGGGGGTGATGGGTGAGCAGGACTCGGTGTGAGTTAGGACATGGGGCAGCGAGCACAGGGGGTGATGGGTGAGTGGGACTCGGTGCGAGTTAGGACACGGGGTCAGTGAGCACAGGGGGTGATGGGTGAGCGGGACTCGGTGTGAGTTAGGACACGGGGCAGCGAGCACAGGGGGTGATGGGTGAGTGGAACTCGGTGCGAGTTAGGACACGGGGCAGCCACATTTTGGATGAGCTCGAGTTTACGTAGGAACTAGGAAGAAATAAACAAGAATAATAATTCATTCGAATCCATCGAGTTTCCTTATGTTAAACCGAAGCTTACCTTCGAAGACCAAGCACAGGATCAGGAGGAGTGGCAGGGCCATGGTGAGTGTTCACGGGCCTTCGCGAGTGAGCAGCACTGCTTGCGATGTGGGGTTATTTTTGGGTCCCCGGGTAGTGCTGGGTTCCAACTCCTGTGTCGCAGAGCCACAGCTGTCCGATCGCTCAGCAAACACCCTCTGTGGATGCCAGCTGCTGGATTAACCCTTCCCCGCCCGGGATACTCTGTCCGTCCGGGGGACAGCTGCCCGTGCCCTCCCTGGGGGGAAGCAGTGGAGCCGGAAGAGTCGTGTTTAACCTTTGTCAGTGTCGGGGTGTCACTCTCTCACCTCTGAGTCAGAAGGTCGTGGGTTCAAGTCCAACTCCAGGGACCAGACCACAAAATATCTAGGCTGACATTCTCAGTGCAGTACTGAGGGAGCGCCGCACTGTCGGAGGGGCAGTACTGAGGGAGCGCCGCACTGTCGGAGGGGCAGTACTGAGGGAGCGCCGCACTGTCGGAGGGGCAGTACTGAGGGAGCGCCGCACTGTCGGAGGGGCAGTACTGAGGGAGCGCCGCACTGTCGGAGGGGCAGTACTGAGGGAGCGCCGCACTGTCGGAGGGGCAGTACTGAGGGAGCGCCGCACTGTTGGAGGGGCAGTACTGAGGGAGCGCCACACTGTCGGAGGGGCAGTACTGAGGGAGCGCCGCACTGTCGGAGGGGCAGTGCTGAGGGAGCGCTGCACTGTCGGAGGGGCAGTACTGAGGGAGCGCCGCACTGTCGGAGGGGCAGTACTGAGGGAGCGCCGCACTGTCGGAGGGGCAGTACTGAGGGAGCGCCGCACTGTCGGAGGGGCAGTACTGAGGGAGCGCCGCACTGTCGGAGGGGCAGTACTGAGGAAGCGCCGCACTGTCGGAGGGGCAGTACTGAGGGAGCGCCGCACTGTCGGAGGGGCAGTGCTGAGGGAGTGACGCACTGTCGGAGGGGCAGTGCTGAGGGAGTGACACACTGTCGGAGGGGCAGTGCTGAGGGAGTGACACACTGTCGGAGGGGCAGTACTGAGGGAACGCCGCACTGTCGGAGGGGCAGTACTGAGGGAGTGCCGCACTGTCGGAGGGGCAGTACTGAGGGAGCTCCGCACTGTCGGAGGGGCGGTACTGAGGGAGCGCCGCACTGTCGGAGGGGCGGTACTGAGGGATTGCTGTACTGTCGGAGGGGCAGTGCTGAGGGAGTGCCGCACTGTCGGAGGGGCAGTGCTGAGGGATTGTTGTACTGTCGGAGGGGCAGTGCTGAGGGAGTGACGCACTGTCGGAGGGGCAGTGCTGAGGGAGTGACGCACTGTCGGAGGGGCAGTGCTGAGGGAGTGATACACTGTCGGAGGGGCAGTGCTGAGGGAGTGACGCACTGTCGGAGGGGCAGTGCTGAGGGAGTGACGCACTGTCGGAGGGGCAGTGCTGAGAGAGTGACGCACTGTCGGAGGGGCAGTGCTGAGGGAGTGACACACTGTCGGAGGGGCAGTACTGAGGGAACGCTGCAC
Organism: Pristiophorus japonicus; assembly: GCF_044704955.1. Lineage (NCBI taxonomy): Eukaryota > Metazoa > Chordata > Chondrichthyes > Pristiophoridae > Pristiophorus > Pristiophorus japonicus. The sequence continues at coordinate 96,236,971 of NC_091996.1, forward strand.
TGCCTGAGGTGCCGTCTTTCGGATGAGACCCTGTCTGCTCTCAGGTGGATGTAAAAGATCCCAGGGCACTATTTGGAAGAAGAGCAGGGGAGTTCTCCCCGGTGTCCTGGGGCCAATATTTATCCCTCAATCAACATAACAAAAAGACAGATGATTTACTCATTATCACATTGCTGTTTGTGGGAGCTTGCTGTGCACGTTGGTCGCCGCATTTCCCACATTACAACAGTGACCCCACTTCAAAAAAGCACTTCATTGGCTGTAGAGCGTTTGGGACGTCCAGTGGTCGTGAAAGGTGCTATATAAATGCAAGTCCACTGTTGGGATGAGAAAACACAGCCAAAGTTGCCAGCTCTGCTGGAGAATGTGTGTGTATTCAAACACTGGGTGAGAACAAGGGTTGGGCTTGGATCTGATGGTCTTGAGCCCGCCAAGGCTCACACACACAGAATGGGGATGGTACTGCAACCACTTTGCCCAGGCAGGAATCCAGCAAACTTTTTCACACTTACTGTGCAACAGCACCCTGGTGTGGCGATGGTGTGCATACTGCAGCATCAAGCTTAACTTTCGGAAAAAGTGAACACTTGCCTTTATATAGTGCATTTAATGTAGGAAAAAACAAGGCACTTCACAGGAATGTTATCAGACAAAATTTAACACCGAGCCACATAAGGTGATACTAGGGCAGCTGGGTCAAAGAGGTCGGTTTTAAGGAGCGTCTTGAAGGAGGAGAGAGAGGCGGAGAGGTTTAGGGAGGGAGTTCCAGAGCTTGGGGCCCAGGCAATAGAAGGCACGGCCACCGATGGTGGAGCGATTATAATCGGGGATGCGTGAGAGGCCATAATTGGAGGAGCGCAGACATCTCAGAAGGCTGTAGGGCGAGAGGAGATTACAGAGATAGGGAGGGGCGAGGGCCATGGAGGGATTTGAACACCAGGTTGAGAATTTCAAAGTTGATGTGTTGCTGAGTTGGGAGCCAATGTAGGTCAGCGAGCACAGAGGGTGATGGGTGAGCGGGACTCGGTGCGAGTTAGGACACGGGGCAGTGAGCACAGGGGGTGATGGGTGAGCGGGACTCGGTGCGAGTTAGGACACGGGGCAGCGAGCACAGAGGGTGATGGGTGAGTGGGACTCGGTGCGAGTTAGGACACGGGGCAGCGAGCACAGGGGGTGATGGGTGAGCGGGACTCGGTGTGAGTTAGGACACAGAGCAGCCGAGTTTTGGATGAGCTGAAGTTTATGGAGGGTGGAAGATGGGAGGCCGGCCAGGGGAGCGTTGGAATGGTCGAGTCCAGAGGTGAAGAAACTATGAAGTTTCACTCCATTTCCTACCCAAATTGACTGCCGCGTTTCCCACATTACAACACTGACTACACTTCAAAAAGTACTTCATTAGCTGTAAAGCGCTTTGAGAAGTCTTGAAGTCGTGTAAGGGTACTATATAAACACAAGTTCGCTCTTCTTTATACATCCAAATTCCCCCTAGGGCAGTATAGAATCAGAGAAATCTACAGCACAGGAGGCCATTCGGCCCATCGTGTCCGTGCCGGCCGACCAAGAGCTACCCAGCCTAATCCCACTTTCCAGCTCTGGGTCCGTAGCCCTGCAGGTTACAGCACTTCAGGAGCACATCCAGGTACTTTCTAAATGTGGTGAGGGTTTCTGCCTCTATCACCCTTTCAGGCCGTGAGTTCCAGACCCCCACCACCCTCTGGGTGAAGACATTTCCCCTCAAATCCCCTCTAAACCTCCTACCAACTAATTTAAATCCATGCCCCCTGGTTGTTGACCCCTCTGTTAAAGGTAATAGATCCTTCCTATCCTCTCTATTTCGGCCCCTCATATTTTTATACACCTCAAATAAATCTCCCCTCAGCCTCCTCTGTTTCAAAGAAAACAAACCCAGCCTATCCAATCTTTCCTCATAACTAAAATTCTCCAGTCCAGGCAACATCCTGGTAAATCTCATCTGTAGCATAAGCCACAACTCATGGTCTCGGGCTAAAGGGTCAGCCATTTAGGATGAGGAGGAATTTCTCCACTCAGAGGGTTGCCAATCTTTGGAATTCTCTCCCCCAGAGGATGCTCAGTCGTTAAGTATATTCAAGACAGATCTGGGGATCGGGCGGGAAAGTGGAGTTGAGGTGGAAGATCAGCCGTGATCTCAGTGAATGGCGGAGCAGGCTCGAGAGGCCGAATGGCCGACTCCTGCTCCTTTTTCTTAAGTTCTTAACTCTAGTTCCCCACAGCCCATCCCCTCAGAATAGTCACACCATGGTCTATATAAAGACAGACTTGCATTTCTATAGCACCTTTCACCACCACCGGACATCCCGAAGTGCTTTACAGCCAATGAAGTACTTTTGGAGTGTAGTCACTGTTGTAATGTGGGAAACGCGGCAGCCAATTTGTGCACAGCAAGCTCCCACACACAGCGATGTGATAATGACCAGATCATGTTTTTGTTGTTGATTGAGGGATAAATATTGGCCTCAGGACTCCCCTGCTCTTCTCTGAAATAGTGCCATGGGATCTTTTACGTACTTTTACATTATTCTGAGAGAGAGCAGACAGGGCCTCGGTTTAATGTCTCATCTGAAAGCTGGGGACATGTATGACAAATAAACACTGCCAGCACACAGAGTGTATTACTACATTTATTGTGGAATTTTGAGGCTCACAGTCAGTCGAGGATAAGACTATTCGAAGCCTATTACCGGGCAGTAGCAGATACAGGCGTGTTCTCTTTACAATGTACATCAATGTATTAACCCGTTACTAGTGTCCCACAACTGACCTGCGAATTGAGTCTAGTTGCAAACAAGCCTGTAGTTCCTACGTGATTTGAAGAACGGTAACTCGGGATTCACACAACGGGACCGCATCGTAACTTGTTCGTACGTCGACTCAAAGGTTGGAACTAATTCTGAGGGCCATGACCCGCGCGCGTGTGTGCGTGTGTGTGTGTGTGTGTGTGTGTGTATAAAATCTGGCCCTTTATTCAACCTCTGCGTCCACCTTAGCTTGCAACCTCCTTGATCTGTCGGGGGCAATTTGAACAAAAATAGGAAGTTTATTATGAAAGAAAAGAAAGATACTGCGGATGCTGGAATTCTGCGGGTCAGGCAAGCGTCTGCAGAGAAAGAAACGGATTTAACATTTCGGCTCGACAGCCTTTCGTCAGAAAGAATGAACTTCCATTTCTATAGCGCCTTTCACCACCTCAGGATATCTCAAAGCGCTTTACAGCCAATGAAGTACTTTTTGGAGTGTGGTCAGTGTTGTAATGTGGGAAACGCGGCAGTCAATTCTTACACACAGCGATGTGATAATGACCAGATCATCTGTTTTAGTGATGTTGACTGAGGGATAAATATTGGCCCCAGGGGAGAACGAAATAGTGTCCGAGGGATCTTTTACGTCCACCCGAGGGGGCAGGAAAATAACAAGGGGAAGGATTGTGATACAGTGGTGGGCAGGAGGATTATTAACTCACAGTGACGTCTCTCAGCCCTTCGAGCTGTACTCTACACTCCTGTAACGGCGAGTCTGGCTGATGCAGCTTTGGATCGGAACTCAGTTTCGAATGTCACTCAGTTTCATGGCAGAGATAAATTCTCTTCAATTTAAACCAGGTCCCTTTAAACACAGTGAGGTTCCAATTTAAACCAGGTCCCTTTAAACACAGTGAGGTTCCAATGATTGAGATTAGGACTGGGGGGGGGGGCACAGTCTAAAAATTAGAGCCAGACCTTTCAGGAGTGAAATTAGGAAACACTTCAACACACACAGGGTGGGAGAGGTTTGGAACTGTGTGTCAGCCGTAGCACTCTCACCTCTGAGTCAGGAGGTTGTGGGTTCAAGTCCCACTCCAGGGACCTGAGTACAAAAACATCTAGGCTGACACTCCCAGTGCAGTACTGAGGGAGTGCCACACTGTCGGAGGGGCAGTACTGAGGGAGTGCCACACTGTCGGAGGGGCAGTGCTGAGGGAGCACTGCACTGTCGGAGGGGCAGTACTGAGGGAGTGCCACACTGTCGGAGGGGCAGTACTGAGGGAGCGCCGCACTGTCGGAGGGGCAGTACTGAGAGAGTGCCGTACTGTCGGAGGTGCTGTCTTTCGGGTGAGACGTTAAACCGAGGCCCCGTCTGCTCTCTCAAGTGGACGTAAAAGATTCCATGGCACTATTTCGAAGACGAGCAGGGGAGTTATCCCCGTTGTCCTGGGGCCAATATTTATCCCTCAATCAACATAACAAAAAAAACTGATTATGTGGTCATTATCACATTGCTGTGTGTGGGAGCTTGCTGGGCGCAAATTGGCTGTCGTGTTTCCCACATTACAACAGTGACTACACTCCAAAAGTACTTCATTGGCTGTAAAACGCTTTGAGAGGTCCAGTGGTCGTGAAACATCAGTAAGACAAAGGTCCTCCACCAGCCTGAACTCACCGCACAGCACTGCCCCCCAGTCATCAAGATCCACGGAGCGGCCCTGGACAACGTGGACCATTTCCCATACCTCGGGAGCCTGCTATCAACAAGAGCAGACATCGATGACGAGATCCAACACCGCCTCCAGTGCGCCAGCGCAGCCCCAGAGGAAGAGAGTGTTCGAAGACCAGGCCCCCAAACCTACCACCAAGCCCATGGTCTACAGGGCTGTCGTAATACCCGCCCTCCTGTATGGCTCAGAGACATGGACCATGTACAGTAGACACCTCAAGTCACTGGAGCAATATCACCAACGATGTCTCCGCAAGATCCTGCAAATCCTCTGGGAGGATAGACACACCAACGTTAGCGTCCTCGACCAGGCCAACATCCCCAGCATCGAAGCACTGACCACACTCGACCAGCTCCGCTAGGCAGGGCCACATTGTTCACATGCCCGACACGAGACTCCCAAAGCAAGCGCTCTACTCGGAACTCCTTCATGGCAAACGAGCCAAAGGTGGGCAGAGGAAACGTTACAAGGGACCACCCTCAAAGCCTCCCTGATAAAGTGCAACATCCCCACCGACACCTGGGAGTCCCTGGCCAAAGACTGCCCTAAGTGGAGGAAGTGCATCTGGGAGGGTGCTGAGCACCTCGAGTCTTGTCGCCGAGAGCGTGCAGAAACCAAGCGCAGGCAGCGGAAGGAGCGTGCGGCAAACCAGTCCCACCCTCCCCTTCCCTCAACCACTGTCTGTCCCACCTGTGACAGAGACTGTGGCTCTCGTATTGGACTGTTCAGCCACCTAAGGACTCATGTTAAGATTCCGAAGGACTGCCTATGATGATGATGATGATGGTCGTGAAAGGCGCTATATAAATCCAAGTCTTTCTTGCCACAAAAAGCAATTGATGCTCAATCAATTAATTTTAAATCAGAGATTGGTAGATTCTTGTTAACCAAAGGTATTCAAGGATATGGGGCACAGGTGGATATGTGGAGTTATCACAGATCAGCCCATAATCTCATTGAATGGGGGAACAGGCTCAGGGGCTGAATAGCCTCCTCCTGTTCCCATGATATGCTGCAAATATTTTGTGAGGGTAATTTGTTTTTCATTTCCTTTTCTATCAACATGTGCTCAACGGAAACAGCGTTAGAGCTGGGAAATGAAAAAAATAGCCACTGCCCCATCAAACACTCCCAGGGCAGGTACAGGGGGTTAGATACAGAGTAAAGCTCCCTCTACACTGTCCCATCAAACACTCCCAGGGCAGGTACAGGGGGTTAGATACAGAGTAAAGCTCCCTCTACACTGTCCCATCAAACACTCCCAGGGCAGGTACAGGGGGTTAGATACAGAGTAAAGCTCCCTCTACACTGTCCCATCAAACACTCCCAGGGCAGGTACAGGGGGTTAGATACAGAGTAAAGCTCCCTTTACACTGTCCCCATCAAACACTCCCAGGGCAGGTACAGCACGGGGTTAGATACAGAGTAAAGCTCCCTCTACACTGTCCCATCAAACACTCCCAGGGCAGGTACAGGGGGTTAGTTACAGAGTAAAGCTCCCTCTACACTGTCCCATCAAACACTCCCAGGGCAGGTACAGGGGGTTAGATACAGAGTAAAGCTCCCTCTACACTGTCCCATCAAACACTCTCAGGGCAGGTACAGCACGGGGTTAGATACAGAGTAAAGCTCCCTCTACCCTGTCCCCATCAAACACTCCCAGGGCAGGTACAGGGGGGTTAGATACAGAGTAAAGCTTCCTCTACACTGTCCCATCAGCGTGCCTGAGCTCCAACCTTGGAAGAGCACCCCCACTGCACAGTCTGACAGCGTTCCGTGGCCCACATCACCCGTACTGATGAATTGCCACCTTTGTGACCAGGGCCAGTGAGGGCAGGACTGAGACTGGCTAAACGCATTCATTCACACATTGCTCTTACAGCTCTGGCCGATACGTGACTCCAGTCCCACACTCAACCTGGTTGACTCTTAACTAAGGTGGGCCCAGCAAACACGTAGTTTGTTTCAAAGTGTAACCAGCGGTTAAAGGCGGTGGCGGCCCACCCACAGGGCAGGTAGGGGATGGGCAATAAATGACGGCCTTGCCAACAGCCCAAGAAATTATTTTCAAATTGTAGCACCCCAAATATCAACCTGGTTAAGATCAGCAAATCAAGTCAAATATCAATATCTGAATCAGATATCCAGGCCAAAGCTTCCGGTGTAACAACAACTTGTATTTATGAGGAAGAGAGTGTTCGAAGACCAGACCCTCAAATCTATCACCAAGCTCATGGTCTACAGGGCTGTAGTGATACCCGCCCTCCTGTATGGCTCAGAGACATGGACCATGTACAGCAGACACCTCAAGTCGCTGGAGAAATACCACCAACGATGTCTCCGCAAGATCCTGAAAATCCCCTGGGAGGACAGATGCACCAACGTTAGCGTCCTCGACCAGGCCAACATCCCCAGCATCGAAGCACTGACCACACTCGACCAGCTCCGCTGGGCAGGGCCACATTGTCCGCATGCCAGACACGAGATTCCCAAAGCAAGCGCTCTACTCGGAATTCCTTCACGGCAATCAAGCCAAAGGTGGGCAGAGGAAACGTTACAAGGGACACCCTCAAAGCCTCCCTGATAAAGTGCAACATCCCCACCGACACCTGGGAGTCCCTGGCCAAAGACCAGTCCGCCCTAAGCGGAGGAAGTGCATCCGGGAGGGCGCTGAGCACCTCGAGTCTCGTCGCCGAGAGCATGCAGAAACCAAGCGCAGGCAGCGGAAGGAGCGTGCGGCAAACCAGTCCCACCCTCCCCTTCCCTCAACCACTGTCTGTCCCACCTGTGACAGGGACTGTGGCTCTCGTATTGGACTGTTCAGCCACCTGAGGACTCACTGTTAGAGTGGAAGCAAGTCTTCCTCGATCCCGAGGGACTGCCTGTGATGATGAGTATCTTTAATGTAGTAAAACGTCCCAAGGTGCTTCACAGCAGTGTTTTAAGACAATAAATTTGACACCGAGCCACATAAAAAGAAATGACGGCAGATGAGCAAAAGCTGATGGGGTGAGATGGCAAGGGGTGGGAGGCGGCTGGTCTGGAGCCTAAACCCCGGCTCGGGGCGGTGGGCCCTGTGGACTGTTTGTGTGCTGTAAACTCGACGGCAATCTTACTTCAACTTACTCGAAAAACAGCGTCACAAAACCGATCAAGATCGAAGCTGCCGACAGACCGAGAATCAGAAATATGGATTGGTCCAGGTCCAACCGGTCTGTGGGAACACGATGAAATATTAGAATGGCACAGGCCGGAATTCCCGTTGTGCGATTACCCTTCTGACCTCCGGATGGCGCTATCGGGCCGCAAAAGTACCTTCGCCCAGAGGGGGGCGCCACCGGCTCCCGCAAAAGTGCGCGGGCGTTAGTTAGCGCCGCACCCCACCGGTAGCGTCCCGAGCCGCCGCGGGGCCATGTCGGCACCAGCCTCGCATGTCGCGTGTCGGACCGCGCCCCCATCGCGCGGGCGGAAGTTAAAGGGGAGGTGCCCTGCGCCGCCCGCCATTTTAAAAAAAGAAATCCTGCTGACTCACCAGTCGGGCCACCACGCTATCGCGGGGTCCAGGCCGCGATCGTGCAGCCCGGCATTCCGCCTCGGTGCCTGGGCCGTGGCAACCCCCCCCCCAACGGCACCCGTGGAGGCCGTCAAAAGCTCGCCGCGCCCTTCCCCTTCAAGGGTAGGAGTGGGGCGCTCTAAACGCGTCGGCGCTACGCAGCCGCTCCGATCCCGCCCCGACATCGCGCTCCGCTTCCGGTGAGGGGTGATAGGGAATGTCGAGCCCCATAGAATCGTAATGAACAGGAAGCCATTCGGCCCATCGAGCCTGTGAAGGAGCCTATCCCGATTAGTCCTCGCTACACCTTGGTCTGAGTGTGGGTGGACTATTCGACCGTGTGTGTGGGGGGGCATGACCAATCCTGCCTTCGCCGGATGTCCCGCATGTGCGGTGTTGTGCACCGGGAGCCCTGGCGGATTAACCCGGGGGGGAGGGGGGGGGGGGGGCGCTAAACCTCCATTGCTGCCCTTAGATCATCTTCCCCCCCCCTGCCACGCCCCCATCCTGCTGCCGCACTGCCGGGTCCCCCTGATCTGTGTGTTGGGGGGGGTGGGGGGCGCAGGGTCAGCTCCGTCACGTAAACCCGTCAGGTGCGTTCCCTGCGAGTTTACTGTTGGGTGCGCGGTTACACTGGTCCATTGGTCAGGAGTCAAATACTGGGCTTCAAGGGCGAGCTTTAAAGATTTATTTTAGGTATCCGTCTGCTTTTTGTCAGGTCTTGGCTTCCCTTGCCCCAGGATTCCCTCCACCGCTCCCAGAGTCGTCTTCTCCTCCCAATCCTCATCCTTGTGTTCAAATCCCTCCATGGCCCTCGCCCCTCCCTATCTCTGTAATCTCCTCCAGCCCCACAACCCTCCAACATCACTGCGCTCCTCCAATTCTGGTCTCCCCAATTCCCATCGCTCCATTGGCCGATCTCTTCCCCTCCCGATCTGTTCCCAAACCTTCTCTCCTCCTCTCACGGGAGTGGGGGGGGGGAATACAAGGAGATGTTGATTGGGTGGGAGGAGGCTCGTATAGAGCATAAACACTGGCACAGACCCGTTGGGCCGAATGACGGAGCAGGCTCGAGGGGCCGAATGGCCTACTCCTGCTCCTAATCCTTGTGTTCTCCACCTCCCGATCCCTACCCATATCCTTCTCTCCTCCCTCCCAGAAAACGCCCCTTCCCGATTCCTGCCCACGATCCTCCCCCGATCCCCTGCCGACTGCCTACCCCCTGCTGCTCCCGATCACCTCACGGGCCTCCCTTCCCTCCCCCACCTCTCCGCTGACCTTCGAGGGAGCGTGCACATGGGTCAAGGCGGTCACCCGGAGGCTGCCGTCCATTGGGCAGGACCCTGCGGAGTTTTGTTGAGACGAGAGGGCCCCACGTCGCTGTTGAGATCGGTGTAACGTACGCACTCTGTGGGTATGCTCACGGATTGGTAGAGCTGCTGCACTGGGAGTGGCTTAGCCAGTCACATGATGTACACAAGACTCAATAAAACCCCGGCCAGTTGGGTTCGGGGGATCTACGATGGGGCAGGTGGTTGTGAGCCTGGTGGATGAACCAGTAATGTGTCGTGTGATTGTTAAACCTTTTGCTAATAAACCAACGAGTTCTTAATAGCAATGTGTCGCTATGGATTCTTAAGCAAAGACCCCATGAAGCAAATACATTATCATCGCCAGGGGTGCCCCTCACTTCCCCCACCCCGGGTATTTGGGGGAAACGGTGTCTCCGCGCCACGACCGGGGGTGGGGGATGGGGGATCACTCACTCGGCCAACACTTCTTCATGTTCCAGCAGTTAACTTCCACCTCCAGGCACTTGGTGCAGTTGATAACCGTCGCGGTGAACCCTGCACAGAGATGGAAGGCAGCAGGTCAACAGCCGACGGAAACCGCGAGGAGTCAAATCCCAAACGGCGAGGCACCGGACCTGCCCTCCCAACCAATCGACGGTCTGCGCTGGGCCACAGAAACAAAAACGCAGCAAGTACTGGGGAAGGAGAGGGGAGGGGAGGAAACACCCAGCGGGTCAGGGGGCATCCGTGGAGAGAGAGAGGAGTTAACTCAGGGGTGGGGGGGAGCGAACTGTATGAACCATGTGCTCACAGGTTGGTGGCGCTGTTGAGTTGGGGAGTGGCTGAGCCAGGTCACATGATGTTCACACGACTCAATAAAACCCCGGCCAGTTGGGTTCGGGGGATCCACGATGGGGCAGGTGGTTGTGAGCCTGGTGGATGAACCGGTAATGTGTCGTGCGATTGTTAAACCTTTTGCTAATAAACCAACTCGTTCTTAATAGCAGTGTGTTGCTATGGATTCTTGAAGCAAATATTACACTCAGCACACTGCCCAATCTTAACCTCCGTTTGAAGTAAGAATCAGGCAAGGCGTACACCCGGCGTTCCACTCGATCCCGTGGGATTACCATCTGGTGCGTTAGGTTAATATCCCCCCCCCCACCGTAACTCTTAATACATAAGAAATAGGAGCCAGCCATAAGGCCCCTCGAGCCTGGCTGATCTGATCATGGACTCAGCTCCACTTCCCCGCCCGCTCCCCATAACCCTTCACTCCATTATCGCTCAAAAATCTGTCTATCTCCACCTTAAAGCTATTCAATGACCCAGCCTCCACAGCTCTCTGGGGCAGAGAATTCCACAGATTCACCACCCTCTGAGAGAAGAAATTCCTCCTCATGTCAGTTTTAAATGGGCGGCCCCTTATTCTGAAACTATGCCCCCTAGTTCTGGATTCCCCCACGAGGGGAAACATCCTCTCTGCATCTACCCTGTCCAGCCCCCTCAAAATCTTATACGTTTCAATAAGATCACCTCTCATTCTTCTAAACTCCAATGAGTAGAGGCCCAACCTGCTCAACCTTTCCTCATAAGACAACCCCCTCATCTCAGGAATCTCTGAACTGCCTCCAATGCAAGTATATCCCTCCTTAAATACGGAGACCAAAACTGCACGCAGTACTCCAGGTGTGGCCTCACCAATAACCTGTATAGTTGTAGCAAGACTTCTCCGCTTTTATACTCTATCCCCCCGCCCCTTGCAATAAAGGCCAACATTCCATTTGCAGTCCTAATTACGTGCTGTACCTGCATGCTAACTTTTTGTGTTTCATGTACAAGGACCCCCAGGTCCCTCTGTACCGCAGTATTCTGTAGTCTCTCCCATTTAAATAATATTCTGCTTCTCTATTCTTCTTTCTGTCTCCACAGACGCTGCCGTATCTGCTGAGGGCGTCCCGTGTGGTCGCCAACTCTGCTAGGCTGGATTCCTGGAGGTTTCATGACATGACTCTCCCCCAAGCACCTCGACCGTTCAAGCAATCCTTCCCCCACCCCCCGATCTCCAACATTTTTAATAAATAATAAGCAAAAGAAAAAGTGCTCAATTCTATTTTTTTCCTGCCCGGTTTTTCTTTCTATGCTCGCACGAGTGCCCTGGAGACTGATTTTCAATTCCTGGGCAATCCCAGGGGGGTTTCGCAACACTGGATTCCCAGCATGGATCGTGCAGCGACGTGATCGGGGCCCGGGAGAGGCGAGGGCCCAGGGGCAGCACGGACCAGCCCACACTGCGATATGTGAGCGCACTGGGTCCGTGCAGCAGAGCTGGTCCCCAGTCGTCCTGGTTAACCCTTGCCCCTGGACCGAGACCTCGCTCTGTCAAGCCCGTGTGGTGGCTGGTGTGCAACGGTCACCCCACGTTAAACAATCCACCCACAGGCATCTTCCACCCTTCGGGATGTAGTTCGGGATCCGGGAATATTAGGTCCGACATTGAAACACCCGTGAACTCAATCCTGTTCGGCGCGGAAGCAAGTTATCCTCGACACGAGGGAGCACCTATGATGATTCCCAGCGTGTGCTGTTTCTATTCCGGTTTGTTTGGCCGTGGGGTAACCATCGGACGCTGCCCGTTCTCTCCTCGCGATAAAGTCACCCTCCCACCCCCCCGGTTCGAAGCGGGGGGGGGGGCCCCGAGACGGCGGGCAGTGCGACTGTGGCCTGGAGTGCCAGTCCACGGAACACGTCACATCGACCTGCCCGCTGAGATCTGTTGCGGGAGGCACCTCCGTTCCCCGCCGAAGGGAGAGCCGAAATTATACATCCCATCGGAAGCTTTTCCCGTCGTACAGAACCACCACCACCGCAGGGAATGACTGACCACAATCTTACCACCCACCCCACCCCCCGCCCAATATCACTCTCCCTTGTCTCAAATCGGGGGAGTGTAAAGCTGGGTACGGTTAAAATCGTGCCAACCCCCATTGGATTCAGTTTTGCCGTCTTGCCACAGTGGTTGGGGGGGGGGGGGGCGTTTGAACTCCGACCTCTGGAATGCCTGTTCCACCCCAGAACCCACTGGCTCGCCACGCCCGGAAACAGCCACGCTCTGCAAGCGGCGCGTGTAGAGGTCGTACTCACTGCATTTGGGGGCACACATGGCTGCGGGGAAAAAAAGACAAAAGAAAAGTCTCGTCAGTGACAGCAGGCTGCGTTTATATAGCGCCTTTATTGCAGTAAAACGCCCCACGGCGCTTCACAGGAGCATTATCAAACAGAACATGTCACCGATCCACATAAGGAGTTAACACTGGGCGGGATTATCGGCGGCCAGCTCCCAGCACCCCGCCAGGACACTCGGGGCCGGAGCATTAGTGCCCGGGAGAGGCGAGTCAGTACGCAGTGCCGCCTGGTCGCGACACCGGCTCGATTGGCTCCCGCCCGATCCGTAGCGCTGTGTAGAGCGCCCCCTGCTGGGACCGCCTGGGAAAGCGGGCAGCCCGAGCTGTAACAGCGGCAGTGAGTTCAGTAATGGCCACCTCAGGCAAGGGTGATTGATTTATAATTTAATATTTTTTGGTGGTGCCGTGAGCTATTTATTGGGAATGTTTTTCGAGGGTTTTTTTTTAAGTGTTTTTTTTTAACTCCCCAGGCGTCTCTCGGAACGCTCCGAGGCCTGGCTCTTCAACTCGAGAGATTCGGACGCTAGTGCCCTGAGAGAGGTGTAAAATGCCTCCCTTACCGCTCCGTCCCACACTCAGGGCCCAGCTGCCCAGACTTACCAACTGAGGCACAAACTGGGCGTAAACTTTACCGCCCCGAAATCAGCCAAGCCGAAAACCCAGGCCACTAGGACGGGTGAGCAAAAGCTCTTTGGCTTTGGTTGATGCCCAACTCGGAGAAGGTCCATCGAAGATGGAAACAAACGGCAGCGAAATGCCACCTCAGCAAGTGAGCGGGCTTACGTCAGAGACATGGCCTCGGACCAGAACTCAACCCCACGGGCAGACTACAATAATCGTTCAAAAATTATATCAATAGCCAATGCCTCCTCACCCTCATGAGTTAATCCGGGCAGCTTCACTTCATAGAGCCAGTTCCAAAAGAGAGGCAGATCTGTCAGGGTCTGGTTGATCTCTGTGGAGAGAGTTGCACATGCAGAGGTTGTGACTTCCCTAGACTAACATCTGTGTGACATGCAACGGGCAGAAGAATAAACAGGGCTACCTATAACGCGCAGGACTCGGTGCACCTTTTCGGAGATCGCGTTAACCCACACTTCATCTGGGAGGAAGAAGAAACAGTATCAGACACGGATGTGAAGCCCTTCACTGATAACTTGCCTTGTCCAAGCACAGATTCCAATCGACAAATCTCTTGCCCGTTATATAAAATCTCAATGGACAATGGCCTTTTGCTGCCATTAGAGCGTCAATAAGACCAGACACCTTCCCAGTCACTCCCACTGTAGTAGGCTCCAACTAGTGGACAACTGATGTAATAACAATAAAAGGTCACGTGGCAAGGTCATGTGATCACAGTTCTGTTAGGAGCCATCTTGTAAGTGTATGTGCTTGTGTAGCTGTGTTTAAAGATATCACACGCACGGAATCCAAGCAGACCAAACCCCTTCTCATTCAATCCCACTGAATAGAATCCCAGCAGATTATCCCTGTTCCATTCACTCCCATTGCATAGATCACCAATGGACCAAACCCCCTTCTCATTCACTTCCATTGTATAGATGGGTATGAATAGATTGGCAGGCAGTGACTAGTGGGGTACCGCAAGGTTCTGTGCTGGGGCCCCAGCTGTTTACACTGTACATTAATGATTTAGATGAGGGGATTAAATGTAGTATCTCCAAATTTGCGGATGACACTAAGTTGAGTGGCAGTGTGAGCTGCGAGGAGGATGCTGTGAGGCTGCAGAGCGACTTGGATAGGTTAGGTGAGTGGGCAAATGCATGGCAGATGAAGTATAATGTGGATAAATGTGAGGTTATCCACTTTGGTGGTAAAAACAGAGAGACAGACTATTATCTGAATGGTGACAGATTAGGAAACGGGGAGGTGCAAAGAGACCTGGATGTCATGGTACATCAGTCATTGAAGGTTGGCATGCAGGTGCAGCAGGCGGTTAAGAAAGCAAATGGCATGTTGGCCTTCATAGCAAGGGGATTTGAGTACAGGGGCAGGGAGGTGTTGCTACAGTTGTACAGGGCATTGGTGAGGCCACATCTGGAGTATTGTGTACAGTTTTGGTCTCCTAACCTGAGGAAGGACATTCTTGCTATTGAGGGAGTGCAGCGAAGGTTCACCAGACTGATTCCCGGGATGGCGGGATTGACCTATCAAGAAAGACTGTATCAACTGGGCTTGTATTCACTGGAGTTCAGAAGAATGAGAGGGGACCTCATAGAAACATTTAAAATTCTGACGGGGTTAGACAGGTTAGATGCAGGAAGAATGTTCCCAATGTTGGGGAAGTCCAGAACCAGAGGTCACAGTCTAAGGATAAGGGGTAAGCCATTTAGGACCGAGATGCGGAGGAACTTCTTCACCCAGAGAGTGGTGAACCTGTGGAATTCTCTACCACAGAAAGTTGTTGAGGCCAATTCACTAAATATATTCAAAAAGGAGTTAGATGAAGTCCTTACTACTAGGGGGATCAAGGGGTATGGTGAGAAAGCAGGAATGGGGTACTGAAGTTGCATGTTCAGCCATGAACTCATTGAATGGCGGTGCAGGCTAGAAGGGCCGAATGGCCTACTCCTGCACCTATTTTCTATGTTTCTATGACCAATATTTATCCCTCAATCAACATCACTGAAACAGATGATCACAGTGTGGGAGCTTGCTGTGCGCAAATTGGCTGCCGTGTTGCCTACATTACAACAGTGACCACACTCCAAAAGTACTTCATTGGCTGGAAAGCGCTTTGAGACGTCCGGTGGTCGTGAAAGGCGCTATATAAATCCAAGTCTTTCTTTTCTAATACCTTACTCAAAAGACCCTTATTCGTGCGTGAGCCTTGACAGTGAGTGTTGGAAGGGTAATGAACTTGCGGGGGAGGGGGGGTCACAGCTGCACTCAACCCTGTAACATCCGCCCATCACCTTTTCTAGTAGGGCAAATGATCAGGAGTGGGAACACAGGCCTGCTCCTCTTCTCCTAAGACAGTGGACGCCATAGCCAACAGTAACATTCTTCCCATCATCCCAACTGATGGCAACCTTAATAATCTGACTAATAATCGAGAAACGGGAAGGCCGAGAGAGCGGCCCAATAGAGGTCTTTAAAAATGATCAAGGGGTTTGATAGGGTAGACACAGAGAACAACGTGTATTTATATAGCACCTTTAACATAGTGAAACATCCCAAGGCGCGTCACAGGAGTATTCCGCGATAGAAATTTGACACCGAGCCACATGAGTAGAAATTAGCGCAGGTGACCAAAAAGAGGTATGTTTTAAGGAGCGTCTTGAAGGAGGAAAGAGAGGTAGAGAGGCAGAGAGGTTTAGGCAGGGATTTGAAAATAAGGATGAGAATTTTGTGGCTGTAAGACAAAGGTCCTTTACCAATCTGCTCTGGCCACACAGTACTGCCTCCCGATTATCAAAATCCACGACGGGGCCTTGGACAATGTGGACCATTTTCCATACCTCGGGAGCCTGTCAACCAGGGAAGATGTCGATGACAAAGTCCAACACCGCCTTCAGTGCGCCAGTGTAGCCTTCAGTCGTCTGAGGAAGAGTGTTTGAAGACCGGGACCAAGCTCATGGTCGACAGAGCAGAAGTGATATCCGTCCTCCTACATGCTTCAGTGACATGGATCATATACAGCAGGCACCTCAAAGCACTGGAAAAGTACCACCAACAAATCCACTGGCAGGACAGGCGCACCAACATCAGCGTCCTCGCTCAGGACAACATCCCCAGCATTGAAGCACTGACCACACTCGACCAGCTCCGATAGACGGGCCACATCGTCCGCATGCCCCGATACGAGACTCCCAAAATAAGTTCTCTACTCGGAACTCCTACACGGCAAGCGAGCCCCAGGTGGGCAGAGGAAATGCTTCAAGGACACCCTCAAAGCCTCCTGGAAAAAGTGCAACATCCCCATCGACACCTGGGAATCCCTGGCCCAAGACTGCCCTAAGTGGAGGAGAAGCATCCGGGAAGGCGACGAACACCTCAAGCGCAAACAGCGGAAGGAGCACACGACGACCCAAGCACCCCACCCACCACCCGTCCCTTCATCCACCATCTGCCCCACCTGTGACAGAGACTGTAGGTCCCGCATTGGACTCATCACCTGAGAACTCATTTTTAATGTGGAAGCAAGTCATCCTCGACTCCGAGGGACCGCCCAAAAAGGGAGGGGCGAGGGCCATGGAGGGATGTGTAAACAAGGATGACAATTTTGAAAACGAGGCGTAGCTTAACCGGGAGCCAATGTAGGTCAGCGAGCACAGGGGGTGATGGGTGAGTGGGACTCGGTGAGAGTTAGGACACGGGTCAGTGAGCACAGGGGGTGATGGGTGAGCGGGACTGGGTGCGAGTTAGGACACGGGGGCAGTGAGCACAGGGGGTGGTGGGTGAGTGGGACTTGGTGCGAGTTAGGACACGGGGGCAGTGAGCACAGGGGGTGATGGGTGAGTGGGACTCGGTGCGAGTTAGGACACAGAGCAGCGAGCACAGAGGGTGATGGGTGAGTGGGACTGGGTGTGAGTTAGGACACGGGGCAGTGAGCACAGGGGGTGATGGGTGAGCCGGACTCAGTGCGAGTTAGGACACGGGGCAGCGAGCACAGGGAGTAATGGGTGAGTGGGACTCGGTGCGAGTTAGGACACGGGTCAGCGAGCACAGGGGGTGATGGGTGAGCGGGACTCGGTGCGAGTTAGGACACGGGTCAGCGAGCACAGGGAGTAATGGGTGAGTGGGACTCGGTGCGAGTTAGGACACGGGGCAGCGAGCACAGGGGGTGATGGGTGAGCGGGACTCGGTGCGAGTTAGGACACGGGGCAGCGAGCACAGGGGGTGATGGGTGAGCGGGACTCGGTGCGAGTTAGGACACGGGGCAGTGAGCAC
Organism: Pristiophorus japonicus; assembly: GCF_044704955.1. Taxonomy (NCBI): domain Eukaryota; kingdom Metazoa; phylum Chordata; class Chondrichthyes; family Pristiophoridae; genus Pristiophorus; species Pristiophorus japonicus. Next base: position 96,254,425 of record NC_091996.1, read on the forward strand.
AGGGGGTGATGGGTGAGCGGGACTCGGTGCGTGTTAGGACACGGGGCAGTGAGCACAGGGGGTGATGGGTGAGCGGGACTCGGTGCGAGTTAGGACACGGGGCAGTGAGCACAGGGGGTGATGGGTGAGCCGGACTGGGTGCGAGTTAGGACACGGGGCAGCGAGCACAGGGGGTGATGGGTGAGCGGGACTGGGTGCGAGTTAGGACACTGGCAGCCGAGTTTTGGATCACGTCTAGTTTAAGTCGGGTAGAATATGGAAGGCCGGCCAGGGGTGCGTTGGAATAGTCAAGTCTGGAGGTAACAAAGGCGTGGGTGAGGGTTTCAGCAGCGGATGAGCTGAGGCAGGAGGCGGAGACGGGCGATGTTACGGAGGGGGAAATAAGCGGGTTTAGTTATGCTGTGGATATGTGGATGGAAGCTAATTTCAGGGTCAAATATGACACCAAGGTTGAGAACAGTCTGGTCCAGCCTCAGACAGATGTTTCCATTTGTGAGGGGGACCAAAAGTGGGGCCATAAATATAAGACAGTCACTAAATAAATCCAATAAGGAATTCAGGAAAAACATCTTTACCCAGAGAATGTGGAACTCGCTGCCACAGGGAGGGGTTGAGGCGAATATTATCGATGCATTTAAGGGGAGGCTGGATAAACACACGGGGGAGGAAGGAATAGAAGGAGATGGTGATGGGGTGAGATGGAGAGGGGTGGGAGGGGGCTGGTGTGGGGCATAAACCCCGGCACGGAGCAGTGGGGCCGAACAGCCTCTTTCTGTGCTGTAAACTCGATGCAATTCTATGTAACCACATCTTGAAATACAGAAGTAATTACTTTTATTTAAGTACCTTTATTTGTCAGGTTTATAGTTCAGCCACTGGTAAATAGTCTTTCCTAAAATGGGCGGTGGTGATCCTAAGGTGGGAGATGTGGAGGGGGGGGGAAAGCCAAGAGCATTAATGTATTAATTGAGAGGTTGCAGTATGTCCCCCACCCGAATATACAACTCTTACACACTCTTCCATCACCCTCTCCACAAGAACTGTCGCAAAATGGCTCCAGGGACAAGGAGTTGCAGTTATGTGGATGGACTGGGGAAGCTGGGGTTGTTCTCGTCAGAGCAGAGAAGGCCGAGAGGAGAGTTGAGAGCGGTGTTCAAAATCATGAGGGGATTAGACAGAGTAATCCAGTGGCTGAAGGGTCGATAACCAGAGGACACAGAGTTAAGGTGATTGGCAAAAGAACCAGAGGCGACATGAGGAAAAGCTGCTTTACACGAGTGGTTAGGATTTGGGATGCATTGCCCAATAGGGTGGTGGAAAAAGATTCAATAATAGCCTTCAAAAGGGAATTGGATAAATACTTGAAGCAAAAAAAATTTTGCTGGGATGTGGGGAAAGAGCAGGGGGGTGGGGGAGTGGGACTGACTGGGTTGGTCTTTGAAAGAGCCAGTGCAGACTCGATGGGCCGAATGGCCTCCTTCTGTGCTGGGCCCCGATTCTAATCAAAAATAGACAGCCTCACCAAATATAAATGCGTTCAGGTCTGCCTCGGTGTAGTTGGAACAGTTCGCAGTCCCTGCCATCGCCTTGTACTCCCCGCACAGCTTCTCAAATCTGTCTTTTATTCTTTTGTGCGGGAAAGCACAGAACATGCAGCCCTCGATCTTCAGCACAAGGCCCAGCCAGAGGCCTGTCACCATCGCAGTGCTGGCTGCTTTCCTCATCGTCAACCCAGGGAAAAGCGGCCTGATATCCAGCTTGCCAGCTGAGTTTAGCTGCTCCGTTTTAACAGTTGCTGGTTGCGTGTGTTTGAACGTATAACCCGTTAACTTTGGGTTTTACTAGGTGGCCTGGTAGTGTTCCATCTTTTGTGTTGTCACAGGGATAGCAAGCGAGCCAACGATGTCAGCAATTCCATTCTCCATAACAACTTTTATTTATATATGAGGATGTAGTAAAACGTCCCAAGGCACTGACAGCAGTGTTATAAGACAAAACAGATAGACGTGACACCGAGTAGCACAGGTGACCAATAGCATGGTTAAAGAGGTCGGTTTTAAGGAGCATCTTGAAGGAGGAAAGAGAGAGGTGGAGAGGTTTAGGGAGGGAGTTCCAGAGCTTGGGGCCCAGGCAACAGAAGGCACGGCCACCGATGGTGTAGCGATTATAATCAGGGATGGTCAGGAGGGCAGAATTAGAGGAGTGCAGAGATCTCGGGGGGTTGTGGGGCTGGAGGAGATTACAGAGATAGGGAGGGGTGAGGGCCATGGAGGGATTTGTAAACAAGGATGAGAATTTTGAAAGCAAGGTATTGCTTAACCGAGAGCCAATGTAGGTCAGTGAGCACGGGGGTGATGGGTGAGTGGGACTCGGTGCGAGTTAGGACACGGGGCAGCGAGCACAGGGAGTGATGGGTGAGCGGGACTCGGTGCGAGTTAGGACACAGGGCAGTGAGCACAGGGGGTGATGGGTGAGTGGGACTGGGTGTGAATTAGGACACGGGGCAGTGAGCACAGGGGGTGATGGGTGAGCGGGACTCGGTGCGAGTTAGGACACGGGGCGGCGAGCACAGGGGGTGATGGGTGAGTGGGACTCGGTGCGAGTTAGGACACGGGGCAGTGAGCACAGGGGGTGATGGGTGAGTGGGACTGGGTGCGAGTTAGGACACGGGGGCAGTGAGCACAGGGGGTGATGGGTGAGTGGGACTCGGTGTGAGTTAGGACACGGGGGCAGTGAGCACAGGGGGTGCTGGGTGAGTGGGACTCGGTGCGAGTTAGGACACGGGGCAGTGAGCACAGGGGGTGATGGGTGAGTGGGGCTCGGTGCAAGTTAGGACAATGGGCAGCCGACTTTTGGATCACCTCTAGTTTACATGGGGTAGAATGTGCGAGGCCGGCCAGGAGTGCGTTGGAATAGTCGAGTTTGGACGTAACGGAGGCACGGATGAGGGTTTCAGCAGCGGATGAGCGATGTTACGGAGGTGGAAATAGGCGGTCTTAATTATGCCGTTGATATGTGGCTGGAAGCTCATTTCAGGGTCAAATATGACGCCTCGATCAACCTCTCAGCTATTTCTCTTGTGATTCCTTGCAATGTTTTAGAATAACCACGTCCCTCATTGGGTGTCGATATGGGACGGTTTGTTTACAGGAATCAGGCCAGGTTAATTCATCCGGAACTGATTTATGTCGCAGATTGAACCGTACGCTGCCAATGCCTCCACCCATATTTGAGCCTTGGATGAGGGGTCTTAGCATTTCATGCAAGCCTCTCCCAATGCAATGTGCTATGTGATTTGAGGGGAGTTCTACAATTTTTAGTTCTGGTCAGAGATTGGAACGGTTGACAAATTAAAAAGGAAGACCCAAAGCACTTTGCAGCCAACTGCAATTGTTGCAATGTAGGAAATTTGCACACGGCAATCTCCCATGAACATCAACAGCCAGATAATCTGTTTTACTGTGATGTTGAGGAATAAAACAATATCATCACCAGTCTCTCGAACGAGGATAACTTGCTTCCACATGGGTTCAGATATTTCAATGAATGACACGATATTGCAGTCCTGAACTCCAGCTGAAGGGATGGAAGATGCCTGTGTGTGGATTTTTTTAATGTGTGGGAGCCGTTGCACACCAGCCACCTCACGGGCTTTCGCCAGTGGCAAGGGCGACTGGAGTCATGCTGCACACATGCTGCTCCTGACTCTTCTGGACCCCGTACCCTCAGTACTGCCCCTCCGACAGTGCGCCTCTCCCCCAGTACTGCCCCTCCGACAGTGCGCCTCTCCCTCAGCACTGCCCCTCCGACAGTGCGGCACTCCCTCAGCACTGCCCCTCCGACAGTGCGGGGCTCCCTCAGTACTGCCCCTCCGACAGTGCGGCACTCCCTCAGCACTGCCCCTCCGACATTGCGGGGTTCCCTCAGTACTGCCCCTCCGACAGTGCGGCACTCCCTCAGCACTGCCCCTCCGACAGTGCGGGGCTCCCTCAGTACTGCCCCTCCGACAGTGCGGCACTCCCTCAGCACTGCCCCTCCGACAGTGCGGGGCTCCCTCAGTACTGCCCCTCCGACAGTGCGGCACTCCCTCAGCACTGCCCCTCCGACATTGCGGGGTTCCCTCAGTACTGCCCCTCCGACAGTGCGGTGCTCCCTCACTACTGCCCCTCCGACAGTGCGGCGCTCCCTCAGTACTGCCCCTCCGACAGTGCGGCGCTCCCTCAGTACTGCTCCTCCGACAGTGCGGCACTCCCTCAGTACTGCCCCTCCGACAGTGCGGCACTCCCTCAGTACTGCCCCTCAGACAGTGCGGCGCTCCCTCAGCACTGCCCCTCCGACAGTGCGGCGCTCCCTCAGTACTGCCCCTCCGACAGTGCGGCGCTCCCTCAGTACTGCCCCTCCGACAGTGCGGCGCTCCCTCAGTACTGCCCCTCCGACAGTGCGGCGCTCCCTCAGTACTGCACCTCCCACAGTGTAGCACTCCCTCAGTACTGCCCCTCCGACAGTGCGGCGTTCCCTCAGTACTGCCCCTAGGGATTTTTGGTGCCCAAGTCTCTGGAGTGGGACTCGAACCCAGCACCTTGTGACCCACGAGGCCAGGGTGCTGCCCACTGAGCCACCACCGCTGGCTGGTGCCTTTGCCCACCTCCCAACACTCAAGCGGCCGCGTCGTGCGCGATGACGCAACAGCGGGTGGGCGGGGCCTGGCGGCCGCTTCATCCTGTACCAAGATGGCGGCGGGCGGCAGCCGGCCCGAGTGCGCGTTCGGGGCCATGATTCGAGACGCCGCCAGCTGTGGCGGTGCCGGCTCGACGCTGCTGTGCCCGGGAGCGGTGGCCGTGCTGTCGGTCGACAGATACCCGAGGGACCCGCAGAGCGGCGGCCTGTTGGGGGTCTCGGGCGGCGGCGGCGGCGGGAGCGAGAGCGGGGCCTACCTGTACGACCTGAGCCTGAGCGACGGCCATTGCCGGCTGCGCGCCACCCTGCGGCCCTCGCTCAACCCGCTGGTCCGCCGCAACACGCTGCGCTGCGGCCGCCGGCTGCGGGGTGTGCGCCTGGGCGTCGTGTACGACGAGAGTCGGCCGGCGGGAGCGGCCGGCGCCGGCGGCCGCAGCTTCGTCGTGCTGGAGGCCGAGCTGGTTGCCACGGGCGACCCGCCAGATCCAAGATGGCGGCGGCCGGGGTTGCTGCAGGTGTTCGGCGGGGGGGCGGGGCCAGAGCTGCCACTCAAAGCCAAGAGGAGCTACTACCTGCCCCTGTGGGGCACTGCCAACTACCATGGGCACCATTGGCACCCAATGCCCCCTGGGCACCCCCTGGACCCCACGCACCGGCACCAAGGTGAAGCAGTACCCTCCGCCGCTCTCTGCCCACAGCACGCACCCCGACTTGCCTTTTCGCAGCCAAATTGCTAACATTTCTTTTGCAGAAAACCAAAGTTGCCCCATTTTTTTGATAAAGCTCACCATCGGCAGTCCCTCGAACCGAGGATGACTTGCTTCCACGACTTGATCAGCCATGATCTTATTGAATGGCGGTGCAGGCTCGAAGGGCCGGATGGCCTACCCCTGCACCTATTTTCTGTTTCACGTCAAAAAGTTCACAGATGTTTCAATGAAGGACCTAATATTCCAGATGCTGAACTATATCCTGAAGGGTGGAAGATGCCTGTGGGTGGATTGTTTTAACGTGGGGTGGCCGTTGCACACCAGCCATCACACGGGGCTCGACAGAGCGAGGTCTCGGTCCAGTGACCAGGGTTAGCCAGGACGACTGGGGACCTGCTCTGCTGCACAGACATATCGCAGTGTGGCCCTCCCCGATCACATCCCTCTCCAGTCTCTCGCCGCTCCTTCGCCCCGACCTCGCCGCTCCTGCTGTACCTGCCCAGGCTGCTATCACCGACCTGGACCTTGGTGACGTCCCTCTTCGCTGCCGTTGCTCTCCTGCTCCAGCAAGTGCTGCTCCCCTGGAGTGGTATGTCCCCACGCTGCTCCTTCCGTTTTCCGGCCTGCTCCGATGGTGCTCGCAGGCTGGGGGCCGGCAGTCACCAACTAAAACTCATTTTTGCCCTAGAACGCGCACCGCCTGGTCCCTGACCTGGAAGCACCATTGCTCTCCAACAGTCGATCGACCACTTGTCGGTGTCCCCGACAGTTTCGCGCGGCGGGAAGCTGCCAGTGGCTGTGCGGCGCGTCCGACCTTAAAGGGGAGGGCACGCGTCCGCGACTGCCATTTTGTTTTAATTGTCGGCCGACTCTGCAGTTGGCCTGGCAATGGTGGCCACGGGTTTGGCTTTCTGCCCCTCCCCTGACTCGCTTCCGCCCCAGACACCGTCCCGATGATTTTTGAGGAGAAAAGAGGGCAACTTCCCTTTATTCCCTGCCCCATCGATTTGGGTAATTCACCAGATAATTTGATTTATCCGCCCAAAACGGGGCAGAGGGCAATTTCGGCCCATGTAGCTTTTCGAAGAAGAAATCAAGCCTTGCATTTACATAGCGCCTTTCACCGCCTCCGGACGTCCAAAGCGCTTCACAGCCGATGACGTACTTTTTGAAGTGTGGTCGCTGTTGTAATGTCAGAAACGCGACCGCCAGTTTGCTGTTTTACAATTTGCGCACAGCAAGCTCCCACAAACAGAAATGTCCAATGACCAGATAGTGTCTTTGTTTTTTAGTAATGTTGTTTGAGGGATAAATATTGGCCCCAGGGCACCTCCCCCTGCTCTTCCAAATAGTGGTAGTGGCAGAGCAGGTCTCCAGTCGTCCTGGTTAACCCTTGCCACTGGACCGAGACCTCGCTCTGTCAAGCCCGTGTGGTGGCTGGTGTGCAACGGCCACCCCGCATTAAAACAATCCACCCACAGGCATCTTCCACCCTTCAGGATGTAGTTCGGGATCCGGAATATTAGGTCCTTCATTGAAACACCTGTTTGACGTGGAAGCAAGTCATCCTCGATTCGAGGGACTGCCTCTGATGATGATGAGTGGGATCTTGTATGTCCACCTGAGAGGGCTGAAGGGAGCCTCGGTTTAATGTCTCATCCAAAAGACTCCCTCAGTACTGCACTGGAGTAACAGCCTAGATTTTTGTGCTCGAATCTCTGGAGTGGGACTTGAACCCGCAACTATCTGAGGGTTCTACCCACTGAGCCACATCTGGGGCCAATTTTTAACCCTCAATCAACATCACTAAAAACAGATTATCTGGCCATTATTCCAAAAATGGGAATTGGATAAATAAAAAGATAGACTTGCATTTATATAGCGCCTTTCATGACCACCGGACGTCTCTAAGCGCTTCACAGCCAATGAAGTACTTTTGGAGTGTAGTCACTGTTGTAATGTGGGAAACGCAGCAGCCAATTTGCGCACAGCAAGCTCCCAGTCACAGCAATGTGATAATGACCCGGATAATCTGTTTTTTTTGTTATGTTGATTGAAGTTGAGGTTGACTGGGCGGATAAACATTGGCCCAGGACGCCGGGGATAACTCCCCTGCTCTTCGAAATAGTGCCGTAGGATCTTTTACGTCCACCTGAGAGAGCAGATGGGGCCTCAGTTTAACATTCCATCTGAAAGACGGTACCTGCGACAGTGCAGCACTCCCTCAGCACTGCACTGTCAACCTAGATTTATGTGCTCGAGTTCCTGGAGTGGGACTCGAACCCATATCCTTCCAGACACAGAAGCATATGTGCTACCCGCTGAGCCGCAGCTGACACTACAAATACTTGAAGGGGAATAATTAGCAGGGCTGTGGGAACGGCGGGGGGGATTGGGACTAATTGGATCGCTCGTGCAGAGAGCCGGCAGGGGCATGATGGGCCGAGTGGCCTCCTGTGCAGTGTGATTTTATACCAAGCACAGGATGAAGGAGGAGGGCTGAGAGGGTGCGGGGCAGGGGAAACGGACCTCCACCTGGTATCTGACTTGTTTCTGCTGTGTATCCGCAGGTTCTCGTCGCGTCCATCTGAGACAGCTGGAAGGATGCATCTCACAAAAGAGAAAGGATCACCCCCCAGTGATTGTCCGTATCCTCCGCAAGTGCAGACTTTATCATTTTGGACGGCCCGACAGATATTCAGAATGCCCATTCCAGGTAATTATTATACCAGCGGCGTTATCATTGTTGCTTTTGTCCCATCGTTTACTCTTTGGTCCCTTCAATACTTCGAGCAAATGGAGACCCCCAGATAGCGTGTCAGCCGACCGTTTGAAAGTGAGGTTTCTGGGGGCTGAGACCCATTCAGGCCCCGACACAGTAACTCACACTTTCGTGGTGAGTTTTTGCCTTTTCAACCTACCCCCATGGTCGCACGCTCCCACCACACCATTCCTTGTCGGCCTCCACCAGTTCCTCCTCACTCTCCGGCAAGTTGAATTGCAGGTCTTGGGACATTTCACTACGTTAAAGACGCTTTATAAATACAAGTTGTTGCTGTTTATTAATCCTCTGCCCTCTGGAATCTCACTTCAACTTACCACCTTTCTTCTTACTAGCAAAAGCTTCCTTAAAATCTCTCTCTTCATGCTCGTATCTTCTTTTATACTTTTCCTTTCTTCCTCCGAATCAGTATCAGCCCTTTAACGGCTTCTCTGTGTCGGCCCTTTAATGGCCGCTCAGTGTGATTTCTCAGACAGGAACAAGAAAGCTGCCTATTTTGCTCCCTCCCTAGTCCAATAGCTCAGGAACCAATCGTAGCCCTTATTGCCTCTCGTGATCACTCGCCAGGGACTCCTGCTGAAAAAGACATGTGTGGATATCGGTATTGGGGCCCCACGGTCAATTGCTTGTCTAGACTCCGTCTAAGCTCGCTATTAAAGCTCGCTCGAGAAAAGATTGGATAAATAAAATGTGAAGTCAGATGGTTTCTACAACACTTGTAAACTACTTTAAAATGGGAGCCCTTTTATTTTGTGAGCTTGTTCCTGATCTCTGTCCCGTAGGCCAAATTCCTCGTAGCAGATAAATCGGGGTCGGCAACAGTGGTGCTGTGGAACACCATGTGCATGAACTGGTACAGAAGCCTGGAGCCAGAGATGGTGATCCATCTGCACAACTACATTGTGAAGGAAAGTTATGCCACACGGATGGGGCAAGACCCTGGAATTCGAAAGGAGCCGTCTCTCGGTACTGTAACAGAGCAGCACGATATCAGAGTGCACATGTGTGTCTTGTTTTGCCTTTTATAGATGTTCGCATTGTCACTTCTGCATTGGTACTTTTAGATACAGAGTTATGCTCCCTCTACACTGTCCCTGTTAAGTCCTGACTCTAATGTACTGACTTACACAAGACACATGCTGAAGTCAAGGTCACTCAAGACCTGCACCTTTAATTCCAGCTCTCCAGTGCTGCACTTGCCTGAGACCTCCCTTTATATACCCCAGTGGGACAGGTATGGAGTGTCTCCTGCAAGTGCACCCCTGGTGGTAGGTATGCTTATTGTTACAGGTCATATCCAGTTACAGTCATGTATAGCATGGTAAGATACAGTTATATACAGTAATGTGAGATACATGACAGTCCCATCAAACACTCCCAGGGCAGGTACAGCACGGGTTAGATACAGAGTAAAGCTCCCTCTACACTGTCCCATCAAACGCTCCCAGGGCAGGGACAGCACGGGGTTAGATACAGAGTAAAGCTCCCTCAGTACTGCACCTCCGACAGTGCAGTGCTCCCTCAGTACTGCCCCTCCGACAGTGCGGCACTCCTTCAGTACTGCCCCTCCGACAATGCGGCACTCCCTCAGTACCGCCCCTCTGACAGTGCGGCGCTCCCTCAGTACTGCCCCTCTGACAGTGCGGCGCTCCCTCAGTACTGCCCCTCTGACAGTGCGGCACTCCCTCAGTACTGCCCCTCTGACAGTTGCGGCATTCCCTCAGTACTGCCCCTCTGACAGTGCAGTGCTCCCTCAGTACTGCCCCTCTGACAGTGCGGCGCTCCCTCAGTACTGCCCCTCTGACAGTGCGGCACTCCCTCAGTACTGCCCCTCTGACAGTGCGGCACTCCCTCAGTACTGCCCCTCTGACAGTTGCGGCATTCCCTCAGTACTGCCCCTCCGACAGTGCAGCGCTCCCTCAGTACTGCACTGGAGTGCCGGCCTGGATTGAGTCTCAAGTGTCTGTAGTGAAGCTTGAATTCCCGTTAAAATGAATTATTAAATGAATTGTCTATGTAATCGTGTCACGCTGTTATTGCACCTTCTCGCCAGTGGTAGCGCTATAGCTCCTCAGTTTTCCATCTCCTAGTTCCCCAGTCTGCTTCCTACACTGCAATAATTTTTACTGTTTAACTGTAAAATAATAATAGAAAACCAACATTTTCTATCGTCAGAAGGACAGAATATATGATTTTAAAATAGCTGCCATGTTACCTACATCCATCATCATCATAGGCGGGCCCTCGAACGAGAATGACTTGCTTCCACAAGAGTTCACAGGTGTTTCAATGAGGACCCGATATAACAACGCTCAATTACATCGGCTCTGGCCCGAGGATTTTCTGCTCTGTAACCCCGGTTGATCTGTGTGATGAGCCTCGGGAGGTGTGACTAGTATTTGTAATTTTAAAAAGTAAAATAACAGTGTTGTTGACGAACTTTTGTGTATTGGATCACATTTTGACCTTTGCTCTTTGACCTTTGCACTGCCTTCCAGAGCTAAATTTAAACCCGAGGAACCCGACGGCTGAAATTCGCGTGATCGGTGCCAGGAATGTGCGAGAAGACTGGCAGCTGCCCGGGCTGCAGTATTGCTTTGCCACCAGGTAGCACACCCTTCCTGCACTGTGCACACACTTTCCTGATAACTGACCAGGGGCAAGCGCTTGGACAGCAAGCCCAGTCGTTCATTGACGCAACTAATGTACTGGGTGCAGCCCTGTTTGTTTTCCCCTCGCGTGCTGGGTTACAGGTCCATAGATGTCATCCACCCTCCAGTTTCTTTTCGTGAGACACTTTACAGCCCTCCGCACTCAATACTGACTTCAACAATTTTACATCACAACCTCTGGCCCTCATTTGTTTGGGCAGCAGGTGCTGATTCTGCTATTCCCATTTACACCTCCTCCAGACCTATCTTTCGTTCCTTTACTTGTCCCATTACCATCTCCTTTTGCCTCGCGCCATCATCTCTTTTGTCATTTAATCTCTCCTGCCCTCTCACCCAATCACAGACCTTCCCTTTTTGGTCTTCCCTCCCCTACCCACAAGTCACTGCTACGTCTCTGACCGTTTCCAGCTGTGACGAAGGGTTACGGACTGAAACGTTAACCCTGTTCCTCGCTCTCCGCAGATGCTGCCCGACCTGCTGAGTGTTTCTGTTTTGACTTGTAATTTCTTGTGCCCATTCTCCACGTATGAGCCCAAGCGTTGCTGCCGGGCTATTCGACTGGAGGCCATTGATGCCGGGCCTGACCCTACTTGTGTTAGAACTGACTTTGCCGCGGCAGAGACTGAAACATAGAAAATAGGTGCAGGAGTAGGCCATTCAAGCCTGCACCGCCATTCAATGAGTTCACCGCTGAACATGCAACTTCAGTACCCCATTCCTGCTATAGAAACATGAAGTCGGAATGTCCTCGTCCGTGTTGGGGTGCGATGCTGAGCCTGGTCTTTGAGTTAGTCTTCTCTCACTCGAGTTGCTGTAGATGGTCTCGGTGACCCCGGTTGAATAGCCTGCTGACACTTGCTACCTTTTGGGTGAGTTACAGGCAAACAGCGAGCACCTGTAGAGCTCACACTCGAGCGAGAGTTAGTGCCTTAAGGGAAAGAAAGACTTGCATTCATATAGCGCCTTTCACGACCACCGGACATCTCAAAGCGTTTTACAGCCAATGAAGTACTTTTGGAGTGTAGTCACTGTTGTAATGTGGGAAACGCCAACGTGCGCACAGCAAGCTCCCACACACAGCAAATCTGTTTTTTTTAGTGATGTTGATTGAGGGTTAAATATTGGTCCAGGACATCGGGGAGAACTCACCTGCTCTTCTTCCAATTAGTGGCCATGGGATCTTTTACATCCACCTGAGAGAGCAGACAGGGCCTCGGTTTAAAAACGGCACCTCCGACAGTGCGGCGCTCCCTCAGTACTGCCCCTCCCACAGTGCGGCGCTCTCTCAGTACTGCCCCTCCGACAGTGCGGCGCTCCCTCAGTCCTGCCCCTCCCACAGTGCGGCGCTCCCTCAGTACTGCCCCTCCGACAGTGCGGCGCTCCCTCAGTACTGCCCCTCCCACAGTGCGGCGCTCCCTCAGTCCTGCCCCTCCGACAGTGCGGCGCTCCCTCAGCACTGCCCCTCCCACAGTGCGGCGCTCCCTCAGTCCTGCCCCTCCGACAGTGCGGCGCTCCCTCAGTACTGCCCCTCCGACAGTGCGGCGCTCCCTCAGTACCGCCCCTCCGACAGTGCGGCGCTCCCTCAGTACCGCCCCTCCGACAGTGCGGCGCTCCCTCAGTACCGCCCCTCCGACAGTGCGGCGCTCCCTCAGTACTGCCTCTCCGACAGTGCGGCGCTCCCTCAGTACTGCCCCTCCGACAGTGCGGCGCTCCCTCAGTCCTGCCCCTCCGACAGTGTGGCGCTCCCTCAGTACTGCCCCTCCGACAGTGCGGCGCTCCCTCAGTACCGCCCCTCCGACAGTGCGGCGCTCCCTCAGTACCGCCCCTCCGACAGTGCGGCGCTCCCTCAGTACCGCCCCTCCGACAGTGTGGCGCTCCCTCAGTACCGCCCCTCCGACAGTGCGGCGCTCCCTCAGTACTGCCCCTCCGACAGTGCGGCGCTCTCTCAGTACTGCCCATCCGACAGTGCGGCGCTCCCTCAGTACTGCCCCTCTGACAGTGCGGCGCTCCCTCAGTACTGCCCCTCCGACAGTGCGGCGCTCCCTCAGTACCGCCCCTCCGACAGTGCGGCGCTCCCTCAGTACCGCCCCTCCGACAGTGCGGCGCTCCCTCAGTACCGCCCCTCCGACAGTGCGGCGCTCCCTCAGTACCGCCCCTCCGACAGTGCGGCGCTCCCTCAGTACCGCCCCTCCGACAGTGCGGCGCTCCCTCAGTACCGCCCCTCCGACAGTGCGGCGCTCCCTCAGTACCGCCCCTCCGACAGTGCGGCGCTCCCTCAGTACCGCCCCTCCGACAGTGCGGCGCTCCCTCAGTACCGCCTCTCCGACAGTGCGGCGCTCCCTCAGTACCGCCCCTCCGACAGTGCGGCGCTCCCTCAGTACCGCCCCTCCGACAGTGCGGCGCTCCCTCGGTACTGCCCCTCCCACAGTGCGGCGCTCCCTCAGTCCTGCCCCTCCGACAGTGCGGCGCTCCCTCAGCACTCCACTGGGAGTGTCAGTCTGGATTTTTGTGCTGAAGTTCGCAGCTCCCTTTCGAAAGGGAGTTTCGAAGGAAGATGCAGAACCTCGGCATTTGTGATACTTCCTGATGCTCGGTCTTACTAAGATGCTTTGAAGCTGAATGAGAAGAACAATTGTGTTGGAATTATACAAAATGCTGTCTGTTTCACTCAGCGTAAGTGTTCTCCAGGTATCGAAGCTTGAAGCGTGCACAACCACAGAGTCCCGTTTAGCCAGCCTTGTGCATTCTTACTAAGTTGCCCCTACTGATGGCCTAGATTAGTAATTGGACCCTGTTTCATTGTTGATGCAGGAGGGAACTGTCGACGCTTCGCCCCGGAGATCTGTGCGACGTCATTGGCCTCGTTACCTTTGTTGGTAGACAGGAGCGCATTCGAAACAAAGGTACGCACACTAATTCCGCTTTCTATACTTCACTCCCAGACACCTGTCACTCCCAGACATCTGTCACTCCCAGACACCTGTCATTCTCTGCTCCTCACTCCCAGACATCTGTCACTCCCAGACACCTGTCATTCCCTGCTCCTCACTCCCAGACATCTGTCACTCCCAGACACCTGTCACTCCCTGCTCCTCACTCCCAGACATCTGTCACTCCCAGACACCTGTCATTCCCTGCTCCTCACTCCCAGACACCTGTCACTCCCAGACACCTGTCATTCCCTGCTCCTCACTCCCAGACATCTGTCACTCCCAGACACCTGTCATTCCCTGCTCCTGACTCCCAGACATCTGTCACTCCCAGACACCTGTCACTCCCAGACACCTATCACTCCCTGCTCCTCACTCCCAGCCACCTGTCACTCCCCACGCCTCCCTCCCTGGCACCTGTCACTCCCTGCTCCTCACTCCCAGCCACCTGTCACTCCCTGTTCCTCACTCAGACACCTGTCACTCCCTGCTCCTCACTCACAGACACCTGTCACTCCCAGACACCTGTCACTTCCTGCGCCTCCCTCCCTGACACCTGTCACTCCCTGTTCCTCACTCACAGACACCTGTCACTCCCTGCGCCTCCCTCCCTGACACCTGTTACTCCCTGACACCTGTCACTCCCTGTTCCTCACTCACAGACACCTGTCACTCCCAGACACCTGTCGCTCCCTGCTCCTCACTCACAGGCATCTGTTGCTTTCTCCGTGTTCCACTCCCTATAAGTAGAGGCAGAGAGTACAACAGCAAGTAAATTATGGTAAACCTTAATAAAACACTCAACTGGAGTATTGTGTCCAATTCTGGGCACCGTACTTTAGGAAGGATGTCACGGCCTTGGAGAGGGTGCTGAGGAGATTGACCAGAATGGTCCCAGGGATGAGGGACTTTGGTTCGGTGGGGAGACAGGAGAAGTTGGGGTTGTTCTCCTTAGAACAGAGAAGGTTAAGGGGAGAGCTAATAGAGGCGTTCAAAGTGTTTTGTTATAGTAGATCGGGAAAAACTGTTTCCACTGGCAGAAGGACATAGATTTAAATTAATTAGCAAAAAATCCAGGGGAGCTGAGAATTTTTTTACGCAGGCACGATGGGCTGAATGCTGTCGTTCTGTGATGTATGATTCTGTAATTTTGCCCAATTAAATGGTCTTTCTTAGTAACTCATTCCACAAGCCTCCACCCTTAGGATGAAGGAAGTTCACTCCAACTTTGCTCTTCTTCCATGTCTATTTCACCTTTGCAGAGCGCTCCGAGGAATTCCTAGTTTACCGCTGGGTGCACCTGATCGACGGGACGGCATCGGAGCCTTTCGTCCTGAAGCTTTTTTCGACCTCGCAGCCTGAGATCCAGGCTCAGATATCCCCGTGCAGCATAGCGGACAATACCGGTAAGAGGTTTCACATCTTCTCGGTGTTTGGGATCTTTGTTAAAAGTAGTGATCCCCATGGTTCATTCTATGGTACTAGGCAGGAAAGAAGACTTGCAGCAGATTATTACGTTGCCCACAGCGCAACATCCAAATTAATGTGAACAAAGGTATTGAGGGATATGGGGCAAAGGCGGGTAGATGGGGTTAAGTCAAGGATCAGCCATGATCTCATTGAATGGCAGAACAGACTCAAAGGCTGTTCCTGTGATCCAAACAATGCCACGGGAGATCGGCTAGTATATAATAAATGTCTTGGGTCTGGCACTTGTCTGTCACGCTCCGAGACGGTCACGCTCCGAGACGGTCACGCTCCGAGACTTTCCATTTTAAAGAAAAAGAAAGCCATTCTATGAGCTGAAGCCTGACATTTACAATAGTTAGTAATGCTTTCTGATGGGCTCCTGCAGGTTACAGGTAGCTAAAGGGATTTGCCTGTTCCGACCACTTCCCCACAAGGAATATGTGAGGGGCATCCTTAAAGGGACAGGCCCGCTCGTCTGATGCTATCCAGGAGCATCACCATGGGAGCTCCTCAAGTTTGTAGTAAATATGATGACAATATATAGAGTCTGGCAAACAGTGATTCAACTAAAATATAGACAAATGCTCTAAAGTGTTCTTTTTTCCATTTCAGTGACCTTTCTCGTGTGTACGAACGTCAGGGTGGAATGCAGAGTGACCAATCCCAGTGGACAGACAACATTCCCTTACCTGCTCACCACTGAGTACAGCCAGGTATATGTCAATGGTACGTACACCGGCCGGAGGCCTGGTAGGTGAGCACTGTGGTGTATGCAAGAGCGGGGAAGCGACGGGTTGAGACTGCACAAAGGAGGGGCCTACTCCCATGTGATTCATCTCAGCCGGAGAGTATGGTGGAGGGACAAAGTGAGTTATATTGAGGGGCGAGAGGAAAGCAATATATAAGTAGGGGGGTTATGCTTGAACTGTATAAAACACTAGTTAGGCCACAGCTGGAGTGCTGCGTGCAGTTCTGGTCACCACATTACAGGAAGGATGTGATTGCACTAGAGAGGGTACAGAAGAGATTTACCAGGATGTTGCCGGGAGTGGAGAATTTTAGCGATGAGGAAAGAGTGGATAGGCTGGGTTTGTTTTCTTTGGAACAGGGGAGGCTGAGGGGAGACGTTATTGAGGCGCGTAAAATTATGAGGGGCCTGGATAGGACGGACCTGTTTCCTTTAGCAGAGGGATTAACATCCGGGGGCACAGATTTAAAATAACTGGGGGGAGGTTTAGAGGGGATATGTCTTCACCCAGAGGGTGGTGGGGGTCTGGAACTCACGGCCTGAAAGGGTGGTAGAGGCAGAAACCCTCACCACATTGAAGAAGTACTTGGATGTGCACCTGAAGTGCCGTAACCCACAGGGCTACGGACCCAGAGCTGGAAAGTGGGATTAGGCTGGGTAGCTCTTTGTCGGCCGGCGTGGACACGATGGGTCGAACGGCCTCCTTCCGTGCTGTAAATTGCTGTAATTTAATGATTGAAAGTGGGAGCAAAAAATATAAGGAGTGCTGCAACGCGTGCGCAGTTCCGTGTTTTTTTGTTTGTTCCCGCTGGGCTTCCCACAGATTAGCGAGAGAGAAAGATGAGGGGTGGAAATTTCAGGCATTGTTAGGATGTTGTCAGCTTGTGAGAGTTTTGTTGTACTTTCATGGAGTGTGTTTAGCACTATCGGGTCCTCTGTCTGGTGTGGTTTGAACACGCGGCTGGGAAAAGGATGATTGGGAAAGAGAACAGAGACAGTGTGGAGAGATGCAGAGAGGAGCGTTAGACAAAGAGACTGGGGAGGGAACCGAGAGGGAGGGCGGAGAAGGAACACGAGAGAGAGAGAGAGAGAGAGAGAGAGAGAGAGTGGCAGCGGTGTGATCAATTCATCAGAATGAACCGCTAAATCTTCCAGCACAGTTTAACAAGGAAGTTGTCAGCTTGGGAGAGCTTTATTGTGCACTCTCATCAAGTGTGCTTATCACTGTCAGCTTCTCCGGTACATTTGTGGGGAACGGTACATTTTCAAATTTGGGAGTGACTTTTATGGGCAGAATTCTTCTGGTTTGTTGTAGCAGTCACACCGGATAAAGATTTGTGTTGGGTCAGGGTATTAAGGGATACTGAACCAAGGCGGATAGATGGAGTTAAGATACAGATCAGCCGTTATCCCACTGAATGGCGGAACAGGCTCGAGGGGCAGAATGGCCTCCTCCTGTTCCTATGGCACTCCCCCGATGTAGGTTTATTCAGTGAGTAGTTGAACCGAGAATCTGCATCAATCGATACCTTTAAAAGGGAGCCTGATCAGCAAGGGCGATAAAGGATTAGAGAGTATAACCTTTTTGGGGGAAGGAGTTTGGTGCTCCTTAGAGCGAGGATGGACAGGGGGGGTGCCCTACAACAGAAGAATTATTCACCGACGCTGAATGGAAGAGGCCTAATCTTCTGTAATTTCTCGTGTTCCTCTAAGATTCTGCCCAATGCTGGCATCCCCGTGGAGTGCATTTTCCCCGTGAGTCCAGACAGTGAGCATCAGCAGGCTATTCAACTGCAGGGGCACACACTGCCAATCCCCAAAGCTGTCTACAGGAGCCTGGTACCACCTGGGGGGGGGCCATAGGACTGCGATCGGGAGCAGTAAACTTGCCCCAATTTTTAGTTTGGCCAATTGAAGTAACAAGTAGCCGACTGCTGCCCCAACTTGAGATCAGTTCAGAGCGCAGGCTGGCGAATGAACCTGGGACTTGGTGGGCTAACTAGTGCATTGGGCATTATAGTTATCCAATGGGCCGTGAATTGCGGCCTTGTCGGGTGTGTACGATGTGCACACGTGCCCGAAGAGGCCCCACAAATGCCAGTTCTCGGAGCGTGAAGCGCATGTGCCGAGAACCGGTATTTGCGATCTATCATCATCATTATCATCATCATAGGCAGTCCCTCGAAGCGAGGATGACTTGCTTCCACGCCAAAAAAAGCTGAGTTCACAGGTGTTTCAATGAAGGACCTAATATTCCAGATCCCGAACTACATCCTGAAGGGTGGAAGATGCCTGTGGGTGGATTGTTTTAACGTGGGGTGACCGTTGCACACCAGCCACCACATGGGCTTGACAGAGCGAGGTCTTGGTCCAGGGGCAAGGGTTAACCAGGACGACTGGAGACCAGCTCTGCTCCACGCACCTAGTGCGCTCACATATCGCAGTGTGGGCTGGGCCCGTGCTGCCCCTGGGCCCCGAACTCACGAGATTTGGGTTATTCGCCTAACTCCTGCCCAGTGAATGTCCTTCAAACTCTTACCCCTAGTAAAAGCAGGTGTATGGCGTAATGTTACCAGCGTAAGAGTTTTAAAACATAGAAAAATTAACTCATCACTAATTTTTATATTAAAAACCCTGTCAATTAAGGTAAGTTTATTTATAACCTTATTAAAACATACTTTAAAATATTTGAAAATAATTTTTTTTTTCTAAAACATTTAATTAAATTCAATTTTAAATATGTGAGGTGTTTAGTTTTAATTTATTATGTTGTGTTTCTGTGTTTTTGGAGTATTCTCAGTGATAGTAATGGGAGCTTGTACGAACGGAGCTCCCATTTTTATCAATGAGAATACTCAATGTTCAGTGGTGGTCCAGGCCCACGTGATCCCAGGATGCCCGAGCTCCTGGGATGAGTGAGCCCATACACTGGGCTGCAAACGGAGGCCTCGAACCACAAGTATATGTTCTTCCAGGACCACCAGGTGTTTTCGGGAAAATAATTTCAGTCGGAGGCAATTTTGGGCCAATATGTTTTTAATCTTTCCCTGCTCCCTCTAGGCTATCACCGAGGGAAACTGTACGTGACGAACCCAAAGGTGAAAGAGTTCATTCACTGGATACGATCTGCTAAGGGTAAGGAGAGGGACAGACTGAGTCGCACTCGGATTGGGGGTTCATACAGCTTTCCTCCCCTCCCTTCCAGCGAGCAGGACTACCTACATGAAATACTCGGTGAGGAAAACAGAACTGATGACTTGCTTATTGTCGGGTGTTGTGTATTTGATCTTCTGCGATTTTCCCGACTCGGCTGCTCTCAGCCTCGCCTCTGAGTCAGAAGGTCGTGGGTTCAAGTCCCACTTCAGAGACTTGAGCACACAATCCAGGCTGACACTCCCAGTCCAGTACTGAGGGAACGGCACACTGTCAGAGGGGGCAGTACTAAGGGAGTGCCGCACTGTCGGAGGGGCAGTACTGAGGGAGCGCCGTACTGAGGGAGTGCTGCACTGTCGGAGGGGCAGTACTGATGGAGCGCCACACTGTCGGAGGGGCAGTACTGAGGGAGCGCCGCAGTGTCGGAGGGGCAGTAGTGAGGGAGCGCCGTACTGAGGGAACGCCGCAGTGTCGGAGGGGCAGTACTGAGGGAGTGCCGCACTGTCGGAGGGGCAGTACTGAGCGAGTGCCGCACTGTCGGAGGGGCAGTACTGAGGTAGTGCCGCACTGTCGGAGGGGCAGTACTGAGGGAGCGCTGCACTGTCGGAGGGGCAGTACTGAGGGAGCGCCGCACTGTCGGAGGGGCAGTACTGAGGTAGCGCCGCACTGTCGGAGGGGCAGTACTGAGGGAGTGCCGCACTGTCGGAGGGGCAGTACTGAGGGAGTGCCGCACTGTCGGAGGGGCAGTACTGAGGGAGTGCCGCACTGTCAGAGGGGCAGTACTGAGGGAGAGCCGCACTGTTGGAGGGGCAGTACTGAGGGAGCGCCCCACTGTCGGAGGGGCAGTACTGAGGGAGCGCCCCACTGTCGGAGGGGCAGTACTGAGCGAGTGCCGCACTATCGGAGGGGCAGTACTGAGGGAGTGCCGCACTGTTGGAGGGGCAGTACTGAGGGAGCGCCCCACTGTCGGAGGGGCAGTACTGAGCGAGTGCCGCACTATCGGAGGGGCAGTACTGAGGGAGTGCCGCACTGTCGGAGGGGCAGTACTGAGGTAGTGCCGCACTGTTGGAGGGGCAGTACTGAGGGAGCGCCCCACTGTCGGAGGGGCAGTACTGAGGGAGCGCCGCAGTGTCGTAGGGGCAATACTGAGGGAGCGCCGTACTGAGGGAGCGCCGCACTGTCGGAGGGGCAGTACTGAGGGAGTGCTGCACTGTCGGAGTTGCTGTCTTTCGGATGAAACATTAAACTAAGGCCCCGTCTGCTCTCTCAGTTGGATGTAAAAGATCCCATGGCACTATTCAGAGAAGAGCAGAGTTGTTCTTGTTACCCAGAGGCCATTATTTATCACTCAATCACCCTCACTAAAACAAATTATCTGGTCAATTATCCTATTGCTGTTTGAAGACGTTATCTCAATGCAATTCCTTCTTTCCTCTCTCCCTGATTAAATCGGAATAATTCAGTCCCATCTGACTCTTGTGCCTGAGTCAGCTCCTGTAGATGTACAGTAAACACTGGGTAAAAGGGTTGTTATTCACTCTCCTCTGGTACTGTACGGTGGGTATCTGTATCGAGGTGACTGGCAGTATCCTCAGGAGAGGGACAAGGAAATTGGGATTTCTGTGAGTATTTTTTAAAGAAAGTAATGCTTTCTTTCCCAGGTGGGCATACGTTGACCACCATGTCTGAGCTAAGGCAGCTCCTGAACCAACTGGAGTACAGAGAGTACAAGCAGGTCACGATCCAGGGACGCATCATAAATGTCAAATACCAGTCACTGGCCGAGATGGATGGAGAGGTAACGGAGCTGGCTCTATAATTGTTTGGCAGTGGGGCTAGTATCTACGGGTGTGGACTGAGAATGGGATACTGTACAGAACCCATTAGCTCATGTGGCGAGGGGAGGAATTGTGTGTCTGCGTGCGCTCCCAGACGTGACATCATAAGGGCAGGAATACCCAACGCAAAGACATACAGACATAAATTACTGCTTGCGTAACTCATTCCAAGGTATCCATCAGTCTCTGTGTGACTCACTCCCAGATATCCATTATCCCATACATTCCATTCCATAGTGTGTCAGCCGTGGCTCAGTGAGTAGCACACTCGCCTTTGAGTTATAAGGTTCTGGGTTCAAATCCCACTCCAAAGACTTGAGCACATAATCCAGGCTGACACTCTCAGTATGGTACTGAGGGAGTGCCTCACTGTGGGAGGTGCCGCCTTTCAGATGAGACTTAAAACCGAGGCCCCATCTGCCCTCTCAAGTAGATGGAAAAGATCCCACTGCATTATTTGAAAGAGCAGGGGAGTTCTCCCCGGTGTCCTGACTCAATCACCATAACAAAAACAGATTATCTGATCTTTATCATATTGCTGTGTGTGGGAGCTTGCTGTGCGCAAATTGGCTGCCGCGTTTTCCACATTACAACAGTGACTACACTCCAAAAGTACTTCATTGGCTGTAAAGCGCTTTGGGATGCCTTGAGGTCATGAAAGGTGCTGTAGAAATGCAAGTCCTTTCTGTTTTATATGAGTATACCTATCTTAGACCTATCTTACAAGGCAGCGAGTCCAGCAACCCCAAATGTGACCAGGCCAGGGGCGAGTGCTGGGCAAAGCACAATGATATAGACTGGGCCTACACTCTCAGGCGTTTAGAAGAATGAGAGGTGATCTCATTGAAACAAACAAGACTCTGAGGGAGATTGACAGGGTAGATACAGGGAGGGTGTTTCCCTCCGGGCTGGGGAGTCTAGAACCAGGGGTCACAGTCTCAGGATAAGGGGTTGGCCATTTAGGACTGTGATGAGGAGGAATTTCTTCACTCAGAGGGTGGTGAATTTTTGGAATTCTCTGCCCCAGAGGGCTGTGGAGGCTCAGTCGTTGAGTATATTCAAGGCCGAGATCAATAGATTTTTGGACTCGAGGGGAATCGAGGGATATGGGGATCGGGTGGGAAAGTGGAGTTGAGGTGGATGATCAGCCATGATATTAAATGGCGGAGCAGGCTCGAGGGGCCATGTGGCCTACTCCTGCTCCTAATTCTTATGTCCTTATGTTCACACTGACGTCGGCTTTTACGAAGTTGCTTCCTGAGGTTGGAACAGGAAGTCGCTGTCACATGATCAGATTTCCAGCCTATCGGGTTGCCAATTTTCTGGTCTTCCTTGCAGGAGGTTCCTGTCCGGCAGTCCGCTGAAGCCCGTTGCACAGGGGAGCCGGCCATTGGCGGTATCAAGGAGTTCGAAGAACCGCTGGATGCTGACCATTCGATCCCGGGGACAGGCGGAGGCAACAGCCCTGTCATCCCCATCATCCCTGTCATAAGGTGAGGTTTGTCTTCCTGGGAAGGAGGCAGACAGAAAGCAGGAAACTATAGACCAGTTAGCCTAACACCTGTCGTTGGGAAAATGCTGGAGTCCATTATTAAGGAGGCAGTCGCGGGACATTTGGAAAAGCATGATTCAATCAGGCAGAGCCAGCATGGTTTTATGAAAGGGAAATCTTGTTTGACAAATTTGCTGGAGTTTTTTGAGGATGTAACGAGCGGGGTGGATAAAGGGGAACCAGTGGATGTGTTGTAATATGATTTCCAGAAGGCATTCGATAAGGTGCCACATAAAAGGTTACTGCACAAGATAAAAGTTCACGGGGTTGGGGGAAATATATCAGCATGGATAGAGGATTGGCTAACTAACAGAAAACGAGAGTCGGGATAAATAGTTCATTCTCTGGTTGTCAATCAGTAACTAGTGGGGTGCCGCAGGGATCAGTGCTGGGGCCCCAACTATTTACAATCTATATTAATGACTTGGATGAAGGGACCGAGTGTAATGTAGCCAAGTTTGCTGATGATACAAATATGGGAGGGAAAGCAAGTTTTGAGGAGGACACAAAAAATCTGCAAAGAGATATAGACAGACTCAGTGAGTGGGCAAAAAGTTGGCAGATGGAGTATAATGTGAGGTTATCTACTGTGGCTGAAAGAATAGAAAAGCAAATAATTTTTTAAATGGAGAAAAATTGCAAAGTGCTGCAGTACAGAGGAACCTGGGGGTCCTTGTGCATGAAACACACAAAGTTAGTATGTAGGTACAGCAAGTGATCAGGAAGGCAAATGGAATGTTGGCCTTTATTGCAAGGGGGATAGAGTATAAAAGCAGATAAGTCCTGCTACAACTTAACAGGGTATGGTGAGGCCACACCTGGAGTACTACGTGCAGTTTTGGTCTCTGTATTTACGAAAGGACATACTTGCTTTGGAGGCAGTTCAGAGAAGGTTCACTCGGTTGATTCCGGGGATGAGGGGGTTGACTTATGAGGAAAGGTTGAGTAGGTTGGGCCTATACACATTGGAATTCAGAAGAATGAGAGGTGACCTTATCGAAATGTATAAGATTATAAGGGGGCTTGACAAGGTGGATGCAGAGAGGATGTTTCCACTGATGGGGGAGACTAGAACTAGGGGGCATGGTCATAGAATAAGGGGCCGCCCATTTAAAACTGAGATGAGAAGGAATTTCTCTGTGGGTTATAAATCTGGAATTCTCTGCCCCAGAGAGCTGTGGAGGCTGGGACATTGAAAATATTTAAGGCGGAGTTAGACAGATCAGGCGCAGGAACCCTGGCTGATGCCATGCACACCTTTCCCCTCCCCCCAGCCCTAAGGCTAATTACAGTGAGTCCACTGAGGGGATTGGATCCAAGGAGTTTCCTCACCTTGTTGGCTGAGCCATCAATCACAGGACGACATTAGCAGCAGTAACCTAGTGTCAACTGTGGCTCAATAGGTAGCACACTCACCCCTGAGTCGGAAGGTTGTAGGTTCAAATCCCATTGCAGGAACTTGAGCACAGAAATCTAGGCTGACACTCCAGTGCAGCACTGAGGGAGCAGCAGTACTGAGGGAGCAGTGCACTGTCGGAGGGGCAGCACTGAGGGAGCGCTGCATTGTCGGAGGGGTGGTACTGAGGGAGCGCCACACTGTCGGAGGGGCAGTACTGAGGGAGCGCCGCACTGTCGGAGGGGCAGTACTGAGGGAGCGCCGCGCTGTCGGAGGGGCAGTACTGAGGGAGCGCCGCACTGTCGGAGGGGCAGTACTGAGGGAGCGCCGCACTGTCGGAGGGGCGGTACTGAGGGAGCGCCGCACTGTCGGAGGGGCATTACTGAGGGAGCGCCGCGCTGTCGGAGGGGCAGTACTGAGGGGGGGGGCAGCACTGTCGGAGGGGCAGTACTGAGGGAGCGCCGCACTGTGGGAGGGGCAGTACTGAGGGAGCGCCGCACTGTCGGAGGGGCAGTACTGAGGGAGCGCCGCACTGTCGGAGGGGCGGTACTGAGGGAGCGCCGCACTGTCGGAGGGGCATTACTGAGGGAGCGCCGCGCTGTCGGAGGGGCAGTACTGAGGGAGTGCCGCACTGTCGGAGGGGCAGTACTGAGGGAGCGCCGCACTGTCGGAGGGGTATTACTGAGGGAGCGCCGCGCTGTCGGAGGGGCAGTACTGAGGGGGGGGGGCAGCACTGTCGGAGGTGTCGTCTTTCAGGTGAGATGTTAAACCGAGACCCTTTCTACACTCTCGGGTGCACTTAAGACATCTGATTTGACTATTTTGAAGGAGAGCAGGGGAGTTCTCCCCGGTGCCCTGGGCCAATATTTATCCCTCAATCAACATAACAAACACAGATGATCTGTTGCTGTTTTTGGGAGCTTGCTGTGTGCAAATTGGCTGCCACGTTTCCCACATTACAACAGTGACTACACTCCAAAAGTACTTCATTGGTTGTAAAGCGCTTTGAGACGTAAGGTGGATGTGAAAGACGCTATATAAATGCAAGTCTTTCTTTCAAGCAGAGTGCTGCAAGATTGGGTTCTGAGCCAGTGGGGTGCAGGAGGACTGGGGCAGGTGAAGTGTTGCGAGGTTTGGAGGTCCTGGGGAATGAATGAGTCCGGATAGGAGACAGTGCAGCGAGTCCTGACCTCAGCACAAGGCCTGAAAACGAGGCTAGAAGCCTCTTGGTGCCGGAGCTGTGACTGAATTAATCGACTGGTAACTTGTGTTTAACCAGTAGAATTCCTCTGGGAAAACGAGTCGGCTTGTCATTGCGGAAAAGGAAAAGGAAAGGGAGAGTCTTCACTCGCAGGAACAGGCGAGCATCACCGACACCAAGGTAAAGGTAGCCTTCCCTCGCCCTCTCTGTCCCAACAATCAAACTCCACTTCTCTCCTCAGGCTGCTGACTCCTGGCTGAGCCTCAACCAGACTCTGCGCCACCTTGCTGTCGTATTTGACCCTGAAATGGGCTTCCGGCCACATACCCGCAGCATAACTAAACCCGCCTATTTCCACCTCCGTAACATCGCCCGTCTCCGCCCCCTGCCTCAGCTCATCCGCTGCTGAAGCCCTCATCCATGCTTCTGTTACCTCCAGACTTGACTATTCCAACGCACTCCTGGCCGGCCTCCCACGTAAACTAGAGGTGATCCAAAACTCAGCTGCCCCGTGTCCTAACTCGCACCGAGTCCCGCTCACCCATCACCCCCTGTGCCCTGTGTCCTAACTCGCACCCAGTCCCGCTCACCCATCATCCTCTGTGCTCGCTGCCCCGTGTCCTAACTCGCACCCAGTCCCGCTCACCCATCACCCTCTGTGCTCGCTGCCCCGTGTCCTAACTCGCACCGAGTCCCACTCACCCATCACCCCCTGTGCCCTGTGTCCTAACTCGCACCCAGTCCCGCTCACCCATCACCCTCTGTGCTCGCTGCCCCGTGTCCTAACTCGCACCGAGTCCCACTCACCCATCACCCCCTGTGCCCTGTGTCCTAACTCGCACCCAGTCCCGCTCACCCATCACCCTCTGTGCTCGCTGCCCCGTGTCCTAACTCGCACCGAGTCCCACTCACCCATCACCCTCTGTGCTCGCTGCCCCGTGTCCTAACTCGCACCGAGTCCCGTTCACCCATCACCCCCTGTGCTCACTGTCCCATGTCCTAACTCACACCGAGTCCCACTCACCCATCACCCCCCGTGCTCGCTTCCCCGTGTCCTAACTCGCACCGAGTCCCGCTCACCCATCACCCTCTGTGCTCGCTGCCCCGTGTCCTAACTCGCACCGAGTCCCGCTCACCCATCACCCACTGTGCTCGCTGCCCCGTGTCCTAACTCGCACCGAGTCCCACTCACCCATCACCCCCTGTGCTCGCTGCCTCGTGTCCTAACTCGCACCGAGTCCCACTCACCCATCACCCCCTGTGCTCGCTGCCTCGTGTCCTAACTCGCACCGAGTCCCACTCACCCATCACCCCCTGTGCTCGCTGCCCCGTGTCCTAACCCGCACCGAGTCCCGCTCACCCATCACCCCCTGTGCTCGCTGCCCCGTGTCCTAACCCGCACCGAGTCCCGCTCACCCATCACCCCCTGTGCTCGCTGCCCTGTGTCCTAACTCGCACCGAGTCCTTTCCACCCATCACCCCTGCTCTCCTGACCATCACTGATTATAATCGCTCCACCATCGGCGGCCGTGCATTCTGTTGCCTGGGCCCCAAGCTCTGGAACTCCCTCCCTAAACCTCTCCGCCTCTCTCTCCTCCTTCAAGACGCTCCTTAAAACCGACCTCTTTGACCAAGCTTTTGATCACTTGTGCTAACATCTACTTATGCATCTTGGTGTCAAATTTCTATCCCATACACTCCTGTGAAGCACCTTGGGACATTTCACTACGTTAAAGGCGCTATATAAATACAAGTTGTTATTCCATTGCTGCCACTTTGTCCAGCCACGTGACCAAACTTACAACTTCTGCTCTCCAACCTCGGGACCATTCCCCCCCCCGCCCTCCACTGCACAAATGGTGCCAGTGCCTTTAGACGCCAGGTCCCTACACTCTGAAGTTCTCCTCTTAAATCTTTTCTAACTTTACCAGCTCTCCCGCCTCAAAAACAGGTTGACACAGCTGTTAAAAAAAATCATACAGCATCGTGGCTTTTATAAGTAGAGGCATCAGTACAAAAGTACGGAAGTTATGCTAAATCTTTATAGACCACTGGTTCGGCCTCAGCTACAGTATTGTGTTCAACTCTGGGCACCGCCCTTTAGGAAGGATGTCACGGCCTTGGAGAGGGAGCAGAAAAGATTTACAAGAATGGCACCAGGGATGGGGGACTTCAGTTACGGGGAGAGACTGGAGAAGCTGGGATTGTTCTCCTTGGAGGAGAGAAGGTTACGGGGAGATTTAATAGAGTTCTTCAAAAGCATGAAGGGTTTTGATGGAGTAAATAAGCTGTTTCCCGGGGGCAGGAGGGTGGGTAACTAGGGGGACACAGATTGACGATAATCGACGATGGAACCAGAGGGGGAGATGGGGAGAATGTTTTTACGCAGCGAGTTGTTGTGATCGGGAACGCGCTGCCTGCAAGGGCGGTGGGAGCAGATTCAATAGTAACTTTCAAACCGGGAATTGGATAAATACTTGACGGGGAAACATTCACAGGGCTATGGGGAAAGGGCAGGGGGAGTGGGAATGATGGGATCGCTCGCTCACAGAGCCGGCACAGGCTCGATGGGCCCAATGGCCTCCTCCTGTGCGGTATCATTCTGTAAAGGCGTAACTCTGTGACCGTGGCTTAACCTCTCTCCCTGTGAAGCATTTCGAGCGTTTTATCGTGTGAAAGGCACCATCTAACTGATTGTTTTTTTAGGCCTAGACTGCGTAAAGACACGGAATCAAGTGGTGAGGAAGAGAGTACAACATGCTGCCAAGCAACATGTGCGACGGACGGGGACAGCAGTGGAAGTCCTGACCAAGGTGCGTGCACAAAGCTGCCTCCTCACAGTAACGCCCAACAGTGTATTCTGTTGTTCTCCGACAGCCGTGTCTGAGTGGGTCGCACTCTCGCCTCTGAGTCAGAAGGTCATGGGTATAAGTGTCACTCCAGAGACTTGAGCACAAAAATCCAGATTGATACTCCCAGCGGAGTATGGAGGCAGTGCCGCACTGTCGGAGGGGCGGTACTGAGGGAGCGCCGCACTGTCGGAGGGGCGGTGCTGAGGGAGCGCCGCGCTGTCGGAGGGGCGGTACTGAGGGAGCATCGCACTGTCGGAGGGTTAGTACAGATGGAGCGCCGCACTGTCGGAGGGGCAGTACTGAGGGATCGCCGCACTGTCGGAGAGGCAGTACTGAGGGAGCGCCGCACTGTCGGAGGGGAAGTACTGAGGGAGCGCCGCACTGTCGGAGGGGCAGTACTGAGGGATCGCCGCACTGTCGGAGAGGCAGTACTGAGGGAGCGCCGCACTGTCGGAGGGGAAGTACTGAGGGAGCGCCGCACTGTCGGAGGGGCAGTACTGAGGGAGCGCCGCACTGTCGGAGGTACTGTCTCTCAGATGAGATGTTAAACCTTGGCCCCGACTGCTCTCTCAGGTAGATGTAAAAGATCCCGCAGCACTTTTAGAAGAGCAGGGAGGGAGTTCTCCCTGGTGTCTTGGGATCAATATTTATCCCTCAATCAACCTCACCAAAACAGATGATCTGGGTCATTATCACATTGCTGTGTGTGAGAGCTTGCTGTGCACAAATTGGCTGCCGTGTTTCCCACATTACAACAATGACCACACTTCCTAAAGACTTCATTGGCTGTGAAGCGTTTGGGACGCCCACCCCCCCACCAGCGCTCCCTGTCCAAGTTCACACAGGAAACGAGGCATGGGTGAGATACCAGAGGTCAGCCAGTACCTAGCGAACCCACAAGCCAGCGCTTTCAGAAGGAAATCGGAGGGCCTACAGGTTGCGGCAGCTGGTGAAAGTGCGAGGGTGGAAACATCTCCGTCCTGCCTCATTCATCTGAGCCGAGCTTGGGCAGAAATTAATCCCCCCCGCCCCCGGCCATCCCAGAAAGGGATTTGTCAGATTGTTGGGAGACTCTGTTGGTGATAACATCTGCTGCCACAGATTCCCCTCCCATCCCATCCAGGTACTTTGCCAATGACCCAGCAGGGCAGTGAGATTCATTTTGGATTGATACAGGGATATGGGGAGAGAGCGGGGCAGTGGGATTAGTTTGGGGATTGATACAGGGCTATGGGGAGAGAGCGGGGCAGTGGGATTAGTTTGGGATTGATACAGGGTATGGGGAGAGAGCAGAGCAGTGGGATTAGTTTGGGATTGATACATGGTATGGGGAGAGAGCAGGGCAGTGGGATTAGTTTGGGATTGTTACAGCATATGGGGAGAGAGCGGGCAGTGGGATTAGTTTGGGATTAATACATGGTATGGGGAGAGAGCAGGGCAGTGGGATTAGTTTGGGATTGATACAGGGTATGGGGAGAGAGCAGGGCAGTGGGATTAGTTTGGGATTGATACAGGGTATGGGGAGAGAGCAGGGCAGTGGGATTAGTTTGGGATTGATACAGCATATGGGGAGAGAGCGGGGCAGTGGGATTAGTTTGAGATTGACACAGGGTATGGGGAGGGAGCAGGGCAGTGAGATTAGTTTGTGATTGATACAGTGCTATGGGGAGAGCGGGGCAGTGGGATTAGTTTGGGGATTGATACAGCATATGGGGAGAGAGCAGGGCAGTGGGATTAGTTTGAGATTGCCACAGGGTATGGGGAGGGAGCAGGGCAGTGGGATTAGTTTGTGATTGATACAGTGCTATGAGGAGAGAGTGGGCAGTGGGATAGTTTGGGGATTGATACAAGGCTATGGGGAGAGAGCGGTGCAGTGGGATAGTTTGGGATTGATACAGGGCTATGGGGAGAGAGCGGGGCAGTGGGATTAGTTTGGGATTGATACAGGGCTATGGGGAGAGAGCAGGGCAGTGGGATTAGTTTGGGATTGATACAGGGCTATGGGGAGAGAGCGGGGCAGTGGGATTAGTTTGGGGATTGCTCTCGCAGGAGTCGGCAGACACGATGGGCCGAATGCCCTCCTCCTGAGCTCTGAACCCACAATATCATAGAAGTTTAAACTCTATCCAAGGACTAATCTAGGCTAAAATGTCAAGCGCTACTGAGGGGTGAGATGGTAAACTCTGGTGCTGTCTGTGTCCAGATCGAGAGATTCCGTGTACTATTTTAGGAAGAGCAGTGAGTTCTCCTGGTCTCAGCATTCCTTCTTCAACCAAAACCCGCCAAAAGTAGGTTAACGGGTCATTCATCTCATTGTTGCTTCTGGGATCGCGCTGTGCACAAAACTGCTGCTGCATCGCTCACACAACGGTGACTACACCGCTAAAATAGATTGTTAGAAGTTGTACACGAAGCGCTCTGAGATGCGAAGTGAGGAGTGATATGAATGCACTACCGTCTTCCCTTCCTTCTTTAAAGAGATCAGCTTCATCCGGGCTTGCCAGGAGTTCTGCACCGAGCCAGAGGGCGAAGATGAGACGGCCAGTGTGGTGACGTCCTGCTGGGCCCAGCCTGCCTTCTCCTGGACCCACTGCCCGAGGCAGCGGGAGCACCTCCCCCACCTTGGAGACGTCTCGCAGATGGTGGCTCGCCTCTTCCGCTTCCGGGACAGGGCCCTGCTGCTCCGAGCATTCAGTCTCCAGCCCTCGAGCTGCGATGGAATCCCGGCCGCTCTGGAGGAGGGTCTGCAACACTGCGAGCCAGCCTGTTGCCGTGGATACTACACCGTGACCATTTTAGGTAAAGGGAGCGGGGCAGTGGGATTCATTTTGGATCGATACAGGGCTATGGGGAGAGAGCGGGGCAGTGGGATTAGTTTGGGGATTGATACAGGGCTATGGGGAGAGAGCGGGGCAGTGGGATTAGTTTGGGGATTGATACAGGGCTATGGGGAGAGAGCGGGGCAGTGAGATTAGTATTGGATTGATACAGGGCTATGGGGAGAGAGCGGGGCAGTAGGATTAGTTTGGGATTGATACAGGGCTATGGGGAGAGAGCGGGGCAGTGGGATTAGTTTGGGATTGATACAGGGCTATGGGGAGAGAGCGGGGCAGTGGGATTAGTATTGGATTGTTCTTGAGAAGCGTCGGGAGACTTGATGGGCCGAAGGGCCTCCTCTTGAGCTCTAAACCTCTCCGGTTCGAGTGTTGTGGGTTCCAGCTTTGGTTCCTCTCCTCTCATGAGTGTTTCTGGGATACGATTCCACACGATAACAGCACCCCTTCCGAAGGCTCCATCACGAGCTGTTAATTTATGAACCCATTATATCAGCTGTTTGCGTGCCATTGGAACAGGGAACTTTCCCAGGGGCCATTTGGACAGCAATCGGACAATAGATTTTAAAAATTCATTCTGAGGTTGTGTGCGTCGCTGGCAAGGCTGGCATTTATTGTCCCTCGTTGCCCTGACAAGGTGGTGGTGAGCCGTTGCCCTTTCGAACCGAGGAGCTTGCTGGGCCCTTTCAGTTAAGTGTTCACTCCATTGCCATGGGTCTGGAGTCAGATATAGGCCCAGAGCGGGCAAGGACGGCAGATTTCCTTGGTTAAAAGGCATTAGTGAGCCATTGGGTTTTTACATGTATCCGACAGTTTCATGGTCACTGTTATTGACAGCAGATTTCCAGATTCTTGAAACTTATTTCAAATTCTCAGATGGCCAATGATGGGATTTGAACTCGGGTTGTGTATGATTCGGTCCAGGATTACTAGTCCAGAAATATGAGCACTTCATACCCCTCTAGTACTAGTCACCCCTGTGGCTCTGACTGTGGCCAGTTATCTCAGCTCCGTCGGGGAGAAGCAGCCAGAACACTCTGCTCTGTCTGTCTCTCTTGCAAAATAGTTTAGCAGAAACTCCACAACACTAAACGATCTGGGCTGGAGTCATTAACCCGCTGTAATGTATTTGCTTCATGGGTTCTTTGCTTAAGAATTCACAGCAACACACTGCTATTAAGAACTAGTTGGTTTGTTAGCAAAGATTTAACAATCGCACGACACATTACCGGTTCATCCACCAGGCTCACAACCACCTGCCCCATCGTGGATCCCCCAAACCCAACTTACTGGGATTTTATTGAGTCTTGTGAATGTCACGTGACTGGCTCAGACACTCCCAACTCAACAGCTCCACAAACCGGTGATCATACTCACATGGTGTGTACATTACACCGGGGTAGCTTGCCTTCAATGGTTCTGACTAACTTCCTTGAATAGGCTTTCTCGCTCTCTGTTACACTGTTCACCTCAGCAGGCGGGCGGGCGGGCGATCTCCCCTGGCCGTTCAGCCGTTGAATGTTACTGTGCCGTACCAGAAGGGACAAGGTTGTCACTCACTGCTGAGGGAGGACACCCGAAGAATGATGCCCAGGGCACTTGTCCCAACGCGAGCCTGCGCCCTCCGGGCGGGAAGGCGCCGACCGTCTGTGGTATCACGGGCAGTGAGCTTCGGGAAACTATTTGACTGTTGGGGCTGAGCCTGTCCCTGTCTTCTCCGATGCCACACTCTCGGTGGTGGGGGTTAATGGACGGTGATCGGGAGCAGCAACTCTGGCCAATCTCTCTGCCTTCCCCAATCCAAGCGTGCCAATACTCAACGCCCGGCCGAGATCAATGCGGCAGACTGGAAATTGGGGCCACCCCTTAAGAAGCTGGGCCTTGAAAAAGAAAGACTTGGATTTATATAGCGCCTTTCACGACCACAGGACGTCTCAAAGCACTTTACAGCCAATGAAGTACTTTTTGGGTATAATCACTGTTGTAATGTAGGAAACGCACGGGAAGAAGGGAAAACAGGCTTGAAAATTTTTATTTAGTCCGAATTATTGATTATTGGCAGTCAATTTGTGCACAGCAAGCTTCCACAAACAGCAATGTGATAATGACCAGACAACCTGTTTTTTTGTTATGTTGATTGAGGGATAACTATGACCAGGACACCGGGGATAACTCCCCTGCTCTTCGAAATAGTGGCATGGGATATTTTACCTCCACTTGAGAGAGCAGACGGGGCCTCGGTTTAACGCCTCATCCGAAAGATGGCCCTTCCGACAGTGCAGCGCTCCCTCAGTACTGCCCCTCCGACAGTGCAGCGCTCCCTCAGTACTGCCCCTCCAACAGTGCGGCACTCCCTCAGTACTGCCCCTCCGACAGTGCGGCACTCCCTCAGCACTGCCCCTCCGACAGTGCGGCGCTCCCTCAGTACTGCCCCTCCGACAGTGCGGCACTCCCTCAGTACTGCCCCTCCGACAGTGCGGCGCTCCCTCAGTACTGCCCCTCCGACAGTGCGGCACTCCCTCAGCACTGCCTCTCCGACAGTGCGCCGCTCCCTCAGTACTGCCCCTCCGACAGTGCGGCACTCCCTCAGCACTGCCTCTCCGACAGTGCGCCGCTCCCTCAGTACTGCCCCTCCGACAGTGCGGCACTCCCTCAGTACTGCCCCTCCGACAGTGCGGCGCTCCCTCAGTACTGCCCCTCCGACAGTGCGCCGCTCCCTCAGTACTGCCCCTCCAACAGTACGCCGCTCCGACAGTGCGCCACTCCCTCAGTACTGCCCCTCCGACAGTGCGGCGCTCCCTCAGTACTGCCCCTCCGACAGTGCGCCGCTCCCTCAGTACTGCCCCTCCGACAGTGCGGCGCTCCCTCAGTACTGCCCCTCCGACAGTGCGGCGCTCCCTCAGTACTGCCCCTCCGACAGTGCGCCGCTCCCTCAGTACTGCCCCTTCGACAGTGCGCCGCTCCCTCAGTACTGCCCCTCCGACAGTGCGGCGCTCCCTCAGTACTGCACTGAGTGTCAGCCTAGATACATGTGCTCAAGTCTCTGGAGTGGGACTTGAACCCGCGACCTTCTGACTCAGAGGCGAGAGAGAGAGAGTGTTACTCACTGAGCCACGGCTGACACTTGAGATAGGGAAGAAGGGGAAAATTGAGCGGGAATCTTACTTGTCTTTTTCCTCTCTTGCCTTCCAGGACTGAATGAAGAGCTGTCTTTGGACACGATCTTTTTCCCTACCATTCCGGGGCTAGACCATCGAGCCGTGAGCTCTGCCAAGCACGACAACACCCTGGTCTCCATTTTAGCTCATGGAGGCCCGTCCCGTGTTGACACAGACCGAGCAGAGATCTTCTCGCCTTCTCCTGGTAAATGTTCCTTCCGGCTCTCTCTCTATCCTCCTCACCCGAAGGCACTGAATGTCACTGGGCACAGGTCTCGACTGCCCGCTAATAGCTCATCCCAATCCCCACTCTCGGTTCGCGAACCTAGTATTACAACAGCCCAGGAGGTCCAACTGTTCCGTGCCGGTCTTTATGCTCCACACGATCCCCCACCCACCCCTTCATCTCACCCCATCAACTGGCCTATTCCTTTTTCTCCTTGAATGCATCTGTGCAACTCGCCTCAACCACTCCCTGCGTTAGTGACTTCCACATTCTCACCACTCTCTGGGTAAAGAAGTTTCTTCTGAATTCCCCATTGGATTTTTTAGTGGCTGTCTTATATCGATGGCCTCTAGTTCTGGTCTCCCCATATGTGGAATTTTCAGTGTCAGCTGTGGCTCAGTGGGAGCACACTCACCTCTGAGTCAGAAGGTTGTAGGTTCAAGTGCCCACTCCAGGGACTTCAGCACATAAATCTAGGCTGACACTCCCAGTGCAGTGCTGACGGAGCGCCGCACTGTGGGAGGATCAGTGCTGAGGGAGCGCCGCACTGTCGGAGGGGCAGTGCTGAGAGAACGCTGCACTGTCGGAGGGGCAGTACTGAGGGAGTGCCGCACTGTCGGAGGGGCAGTACTGAGGGAGCGTCGCACTGTCGGAGGGGCAGTACTGAGGGAGCGCCGCACTGTCGGAGGGGCAGTACTGAGGGAGCACCCACACTGTTGGAGGGGCAGTACTGAGGGAGCGCCGCACTGTCAGAGGGGCAGTGCTGAGGGAGTGCCGCACTGTCGGAGGGGCAGTACTGAGGGAGCACCGCACTGTCGGAGGGGCAGTATTGAGGGAGCATCGCACTGTCGGAGGGACAGTACTGAGGGAGCGCCGCACTGTCGGAGGGGCAGTACTGAGGGAGTGCCGCACTGTCGGAAGGGCAGTACTGAGGGAGCACCGCACTGTCGGAGGGGCAGTACTGAGGGAGTGCCGCACTGTCGGAGGGGCAGTACTGAGGGAGCACTGCACTGTCGGAGGGGCAGTACTGAGGGAGCACCGCACTGTCGGAGGGACAGTACTGAGGGAGCACCGCACTGTCGGAGGGACAGTACTGAGGGAACGCCGCACTGTCGGAGGGGCAGTACTGAGGGAGTGCCGCACTGTCGGAGGGACAGTACTGAGGGAACGCCGCACTGTCGGAGGGGCAGTACTGAGGGAGCGCCGCACTGTCGGAGGTGCCGTCTTTCGGATGAGACGTTAAACCAAGGCTCCCGTCTGCCTTCTCAGATGGACGTAAAAGATCCCACGGCACTAGTTCGAAGAAGAGCAGGGGAGTTATGTCTGGTGTCCTGGGGCCAATATTTATCCCTCAATCAACATAACAAAAAATGATTATCTGGTCATTATCACATTGCTTTAGGTGGGAGCTTGCTGTGCGCAGGTTAGCTGCTGTGTTTTCCACATTACAACAGTGACTACACTCCAAAAGTACTTCATTCTGCACCAAGGGGCAGAAAACATTGGTAGTAGTTGTCTATAGATCTCCAAGCAGTAGTGGTAGTGTAGGGGATGGTATCAAACAGGAAATTAGAGATGCATGTAACATCATCATCATCTTCATAGGCAGTCCCTTGGAGTCGAGGAAGACTTGCTTCCACTCTTAACATGAGTTCTTACTGGCTGAACAGTCCAATACGAGAGCCACAGTCCCTGTCACAGCTGGGACAGACAGTGGTTGAGGGAAGGGGAGGGTGGGACAGGTTTGCCGCACGCTCCTTCCGCTGCCTGCGCTTGGTTTCTGCACGCTCTCGGCGACGAGACTCGAGGTGCTCAGTGCCCTCCCGGATGCACTTCCTCCACTTAGGGCGGTCTTTGGCCAGGGACTCCCAGGTGTCAGTGGGGATGTTGCACTTTATCAGGGAGGCTTTGAGGGTGTCCTTGTAACGTTTCCTCTGCCCACCTTTGGCTCGTTTGCCGTGAAGGAGTTCAGAGTACTGCGCTTGCTTTGGGAATCTCATGTCTGGCATGTGAACAATGTGGCCCGTCCAGCGGAGCTGATCGAGCGTGGCCAGTGCTTCAGTGCTGAGGATATTGGCCTGGTCGAGGACGCTAACGTTGATGCATCTGTCCTCCCAGGGGATTTGTAGGATCCTGGAGACATCGTTGGTGATATTTCTCCAGCGACTTGAGGTCTCTACTGTACATGGTCCATGTCTCTGAGCCATACAGGAGGGCGGGTATTACTACAGCCCTGTAGACCATGATCTTGGTGACAGTTTTGAGGGCCTGGTCTTCAAACACTTTCCCTCAGACGGCCGAAGGCTGCACTGGAGGCGGTGTTGGATCTCGTCGTCGATGCCTGCCTTTGTTAATAGGAGGCTCCCGTGATAAGGGAAGTGGTCCACATTGTCCAGGATCGCACCGTGAATCTTGATGACTGGGGGGCAGTGCTGTGCGGCGAGGACAGGCTGGTGGAGGACCTTTGTCTTAGTGATGTTTAGCGTAATTCCTATGCTTTCGTATGCCTCAGTAAATACGGCGACTATGTCCTGGAGTTCAGCCTCTGTGTGTGCGTGCTGTAGCTCGACGACAGAGGTTGGGGTGATCTTGGACCTGGATTGGAGATGGCGAAGGTTGAACAGGTTCCCACTGATTCTGTAGTTTAGTTCCACTCCAGCGGGGAGCTTGTTGACTGTGAGGTGGAGCATGGCAGCGAGGAAGATTGAGAAGAGAGTTGGGGCGATGACGCAGCTCTGCTTGACCCCGGTCCGGATGTGGATTGGGTCTGTGTCCTAATAAGGGTACTACAGTAGTCGTAGGTGACTTTTATCAACATATAGACTGGCCAAACCAAATTAGAAATAATACCGGGGCAGATGAATTCCTGGAGTGTGTACAAGATGGTTGTTTAGACCAGTATGTTGAGGAGCCTACTAGGGAACAGGCTATCCTAGATTGGGTATTATGTAATGAGAAGGGGTTAGTTAACAGTCTTGTTGTGCGGGGTCCTTTAGGGAAGAGTGACCATAACATGATTGAATTCTTTATTAAGATGGAAAGTGAAGTAGTCCAATCCGAAACTAGGGTTCTAAATCTAAACAAAGGAAACTACGAAGGTATGAAGAATGAATTGGCTATGATAGATTGGGAAGATCCATTAAAAGGCATGACAGTGGATAGGCAATGGCTAATATTTAAGGAACGAATATATGAATTGCAACAGTTATACATTCCTTTCTGGTGTAAAAACATACAAAAGGAAAAGTGGCCCAACCATGGCTAACAAAAGAAATTGAGGATAGTATTAGATCCAAAGAGGAGTCATACAAAGTTGCCAGAAAAAGTAGCAAACCTGAGGATTGGGAGCAGTTTAAAATTCAGCAAAAAAGGACCAAGAGATTGATTAAGAGGGGAAAAATAGAGTATGAGAGTAAACTTGCAAGGAACATAAAAATCGACAGCAAAGGTTTCTACAAGTATGTAAAAAGAAAAAGATTAGTGAAGACAAATGTAGGTCCTTTACAGACAGAAACGGGAGAATTTATAATGGGGAACAAGGAAATGGCAGAACAATTAAATAAATACTTCGGTTCTGTCTTCATGGAAGAGGACACAAATAACGTCCCAGAAATGCTGGGGAACCAAGGGTCTAGTGAGCAAGAGGAATTAAAGGAAATTACTATTAGTGAGAAAATAGTGCTGGATAAACTAATGGGACTGAAGGCCGATAAATCCCCAGGGCCTGATGATCTGGATCCCAGAGTACTAAAAGAGGTAGCCATGGGAATAGTGGATGCATTGGTTGTCATCTTCCAAAATTCTATAGATTATGGAACAGTTCCTGCAGATTGGAGGGGAGCAAATGTAACCCCACTATTTAAAAACAGAAGGGAGAGAGAAAACGGGGAACTGCAGACTGGTTAGCCTAACATCAGTCGTAGGGAAAATGCTAGAGTCTATTATAAAGGATGTGATAACGACACACTTAGATAATATCAACGGGATTAAACAAAGTCAACATGGATTTATGAAAGGAAAATCATGTTTGACAAACCTACTGGAGTTTTTTGAGGATGTAACTGATAGAATAGATAAGGGAGAACCAGTGGATGTAGTGTATTTGGATTTTCAGAAGGCTTTTGGTAAAGTCCCACATAAGAGGTTAGTGCGCAAAATTAAAGCACATAGGATTGGGGGTAATTTATTAGCATGGATTGAAAATTGGTTGACAGGAAACAGAGAGTAGGAATAAACGGATCTTTTTCGGGGTGGCGGGCAGTGACTAGTGGGGTACCACAGGGATCAGTGCTGGGGCCCCAGCTATTCACAATATATATAAATGATTTAGATGAGGGAACCAAATGTAATATTTCCAAGTTTGCTGACGACACAAAACTCGGTGGGATTGTGAGTTGTGAGGAGGATGCAGAGACGCTGCAAGGTGATTTAGATAGGTTGAGTGAGTGGGAAAACACATGGCAGATGCAGTATAACGTGGAAAAATGTGAAGGTATCCACTTTGGTAGGAAAAACATAAGGACAAAGTATTATTAAAATGGTAATGGCTTGGGAAGTGTCGATGTACAGAGGGACCTGCGTGTCCTTGGACATCAGTCATTGAAAGCAAACATGGTGCAGCAAGCAGTTAGGGGCAAATGGTATGTTGGCCTTCGTTGCAAGAGGATTTGAGTACAGGAGCAAGGATGTCTTACTACAGTTATACAGGGCCCTGGTGACACCGCACCTGGAGTATTGTGTGCAGTTTTGGTCTCCTTACCTAAGGAAGGATATACTTGCCACAGAGGGAGTGCAACGAAGGTTCACCAGACTGATTCCTGGGATGGCAGGACTGCCGTATGAGGAGAGATTGGGTCGACTGGGCCTGTATTCACTAGAGTTTAGAAGAATGAGAGGGGATCTCATTGAAAGGTATAAAATTCTGACGGGGTTGGACAGACTGGATGCAGGGAGGATGTTTCCCCGGGGCTGGGAAGTCTAGAACAAGGGGTCACAGTCTCAGGATACGGGGTAGGAAATTTCGGAGCGAGATGAGGAGAAATGTTTTCACTCAGAGGGTGGTGAACCTGTGGAATTCTCTACCACAGAAGGCTGTGGGGGCCAAGTCACTGAATATATTTAAGAGGGAGATAGATTTCTAGACACAAAAGGCATCAAGGGGTATGGGGAAAAAGCGGGAATATGGTGTTGAGATAGAGGATCAGCCATGATCATATTGAATGGTGCAGGCTCAAAGGGTCGAATGGCCTACTACTGCTATTTTCTATGTTTCATTGGCTGTAAAGTCTTTGAGACGTCCGGTGGTGGTGAAAGGCCCTATTTAAAATGCAAGTCTATCTTTTCTTTCTCTATGTCTACCCTATCAAACTGTTTCATCATTTTAAAGACCTGTATTCGGTCACACCTCAGCCTTCTGCTGTCTGGTGAAAGGAATTGCGAGGTGAGAGACTTGGGGCAGTCTGATTGTCCAGCCAGATGAGGGAGCTCTTGCACCATGTCTATGGCAGTGTGAGCAGAACGTTGTGCAGATAGTGCAATTCATTCGCTGGCCAAGCCTCTCCACACTGGCTCAGCAAGTTTAACCAGCAAATCGCTGAGCCAGGGGAGTGGCAGGTCTGTGTCCTGGTCTGTACAGTTAGCTGAGGCAGTGGCAGGAGCACGCAATTAA
This sequence comes from Pristiophorus japonicus, assembly GCF_044704955.1. Taxonomy (NCBI): domain Eukaryota; kingdom Metazoa; phylum Chordata; class Chondrichthyes; family Pristiophoridae; genus Pristiophorus; species Pristiophorus japonicus. The sequence goes on from NC_091996.1 coordinate 96,294,292, forward strand.
TTGGTCTCTGTAAACTCGAGCCCATCCAAAATTCTGCTGCCCCGTGTCCTAGCTCGCATCGAGTCCCGTTCACCCATCACCCCCTGTGCTCACTGCCCCGTGTGCTAACTCGCACCGAGTCCCACTCACCCATCACCCCCTGTGCTCACTGCCCCGTGTCCTAACTCACACCCAGTCCCGCTCACCCATCACCCCCTGTGCTCACTGCCCCGTGTCCTAACTCGCACCCAGTCTCACTCACCCATCACCCCCTGTGCTCACTGCCCCGTGTCCTAACTCGCACCAAGTCCCGCTCACCCATCACCCCCTGTGCTCACTGCCCCGTGTCCTAACTCGCACCCAGTCCCGCTCACCCATCACCCGCTGTGCTCGCTGCCCCGTGTCCTAACTCGCACCGAGTCCCGCTCACCCATCACCCCCCTGTGCCCCGTGTCCTAACTCGCACCCAGTCCCGCTCACCCATCACCCCCTGTGCTCACTGACCCCGTGTCCTAACTCACTCCGAGTCCCACTCACCCATCACCCCCTGTGCTCACTGCCCCCGTGTCCTAACTCACACCGAGTCCCACTCACCCATCACCCCCTGTGCTCGCTGCCCCGTGTCCTAACTCGCACCCAGTCCTGCTCACCCATCACCCCCTGTGCTCGCTGCTCCGTGTCCTAACTCGCACCGAGTCCCACTCACCCATCACCCCCTGTGCTCGCTGCCCCGTGTCCTAACTCGCACCGAATCCCGCTCACCCATCACCCCCTGTGCTCGCTGCCCCGTGTCCTAGCTCTCACCCAGTCCCACTCACTCATCACCCCCTGTGCTCGCTGCCCCGTGTCCTAACTCGCACCCAGTCCCGCTCACCCATCACCCCCTGTGCTCACTGCCCCGTGTCCTAACTCACACCGAGTCCCACTCACCCATCACCCACTGTGCTCACTGCCCCGTGTCCTAACTCACACCGAGTCCCACTCACCCATCACCCCCTGTGCTCGCTGCCCTGTGTCCTAACTCGCACCGAGTCCCGCTCACCCATCACCCCCTGTGCTCGCTGCGTGTCCTAACTCGCACTGATTCCCATTCACCCATCACCCCCTGTGCTCACTGCCCCGTGTCCTAACTTGCACCGAGTCCCGCTCACCCATCACCCCCTGTGCTCGCTCCGTGTCCTAACTCGCACCCAGTCCCGCTCACCCATCACCCCCTGTGCTCACTGCCCCGTGTCCTAACTTGCACCGAGTCCCGCTCACCCATCACCCCCTGTGCTCGCTCCGTGTCCTAACTCGCACCGAGTCCCACTCACCCATCACCCCCTGTGCTCACTGACCCCGTGTCCTAACTCGCACCCAGTCCCGCTCACCCATCACCCCCTGTGCTCACTGCCCCGTGTCCTAACTTGCACCGAGTCCCGCTCACCCATCACCCCCTGTGCTCGCTCCGTGTCCTAACTCGCACCGAGTCCCACTCACCCATCACCCCCTGTGCTTGCTGCCCCGTGTCCTAACTTGCACCGTGTCCCGCTCACCCATCACCCACTGTGCTCGCTGACCTGCATTGGCTCCCGGTCCAGCAACACCTGAAAACTTAAAACAGTCATCCTCGTGTTCAAACCCCTCCCTATCTCTGCAACCTCCTCCAGCCCCACAACCCTCCAAGATCTCTGCGCTCCTCCAATTCTGCCCTTTTGAGCATCCCCGATTTTAATCGCTCCACCATTGGCGGCCATGCCTTCAGCTGCCTGGGCCCCAAGCTCTGGAATTCCCTCCCTAAACCTCTCCTCCTTTAAGACCCTCCTTAAAACTGACCTCTTTGTCCAAACTTTTGGTCACCTGTCCTAATATCTCCTTATGCGGCTCGGTGTCAAATTCTGTCTGACGACGCTTCCGTGAAGCGCCTTGGGACGTTTCATTACGTTAAAGGCGCTGTTTAAATGCAAGTTGTTGTTGTTAGGAGCATGTAATTTGCCTAGCACGCTAGGCTAGAGAGTGTAAAATCAGATCGTACTCTCACGCCTGATCAACAAATAGCCCCGGCTGGAAAGCCCCGACTCCAGTCGCATAGCCCACTGATACTCAGCGTTTGGGCTCACACATGGTCCCAGAGCCGGTATTGGGAGGGAAAGCTGAGCTGTTGGCCTTTATTACAAGGGGGGTGGAGTATAAAAGGAGGGAAGTCCTGCTCCAACTGTACAGGGTATTGGTGAGGCCACACCTGGAACACTGCAGTTTTGCTCTCCTTATTTAAGGAGGGATATACTTGCATTGGAGGTAGTTCAGAGAAGGTTCACCAGGCTGATTCCTGAGGTGAAGGGGCTGTCTTATGAAGAAAGGTTGAGCAGGTTGGGCTTGTGCTCATTGGAGTTTAGAAGAATGAGAGGTGATCTTATTGAAACATATCAGAGGGGGCTCGACAAGGTAGATGCAGAGAGGGTGTTTCCCCTCATGGGGGAATCTAGAACTAGGGGGCACAGTTTTGGAATAAGGGGTCGCGCATTTAAGACGGAGATGAGGAGGAATTTCTTCTGAGTGTTGCAAATCTGTGGAATTCTCTGCCCCAGAGAGCTGTGGAGGCTGGGTCATTGGATATATATAAGGTGGAGATAAGATAGATTTTTGCGCGATAAGGGAGTGAAGGGTTATGGGGAGCGGGCGGGGAAGTGGAGCTGAGTCCATGATCGGATCAGCCATGATCTTATTGAATAGCGGAGCAGGCTCGAGGGGCCGAATGGCCGACTCCTGCTCCTATTTCTTATGAGCAATGGGAAGAAAGAGAACTTGCACTTCTACGGCACCTTTCACAACCTCAGGTCGTCCCGAAGTGCATCACAACAGAGTACTTTGTGAAGTGTGGTCACTGTTGTAATTATCACACAGCAAGACCCCACAGACTGTGATGTGATACGGGCCAGATTATGTGCCCAGGTTTCGAGCGGTGGAACTTTAACCTCCTGTCTCGGAGGAGAGAGTGCTGCCCACTGAGCCACGGCTGACCCACTGTTGAAAACATAACCAAACAAAGAAAAAGACTTGCATTTATATAGCACCTTTCACGACCACCGGACGTCCCAAAGCGCTTTACAGCCAATGAAGTACTTTTGGAGTGTAGTCGCTGTTGTAATGTGGGAAACGCACGGGAAGAAGGGAAAACAGGCTTGTACATTTTTATTTACGGTACGAATAATTGATTATTGGCAGGTGACGTTCTCAGATCAGCGGCAGGCCTGGAGGAGATGCTGTTCATCTTTGTTCTCGACCTCTGCAGTCAAGGAGGCACCAGTGTTGAAGTCGCTCTCAATCGAGCCTACGTCCAACACACAGCTCCCTGAACCAATCAGGCCCCTTTTCGTTTTCCCATATTGAAGCCAGCAGTATTTTCCAGACTGGATCGATGCAGTTCCGGGTCACAGTGGAATTTTAAAATGTTTTTATGCTGTTTTATTTCTGGATTTCTAAAAAGAAAAATTCTGTTTGTGTTCCTGTGGAACTGTGTCAATGTCTTGCTGACAACTCTAAAACTGGGTCATTGGTGTTTGATGCAACAGTATAGAGGGAACTTTACTCTGTATCTAACCCGTGCTGTACCTGCCCTGGGAGTGTTTGATGGGACAGTGTAGAGGGAGCTTTACTCTGTATCTAACCCCGTGCTGTACCTGCCCTGGGAGTGTTTGATGGGACAGTGTAGAGGGAGCTTTACTCTGTATCTAACCCGTGCTGTACCTGCCCTGGGAGTGTGTGATGGAACAGTGTAGAGGGAGCTTTACTCTGTATCTAACCCCATGCTGTACCTGCCCTGGGAGTATTTGATGGGACAGTGTAGAGGGAACTTTACTCTGTATCTAATCCCGTGCTGTACCTGCCCTGGGAGTGTTTGATGGAACAGTGTAGAGGGAACTTTACTCTGTATCTAACCCCGTGCTGTACCTGCCCTGGGAGTGTTTGATTGGACAGTGTAGAGGGAGCTTTACTCTGTATCTAACTCTGTGCTGTACCTGCCCTGGGAGTGTTTGATGGGACAGTGTAGAGGGAGCTTTACTCTGTATCTAACCCCGTGCTGTACCTGCCCTGGGAGTGTTTGATGGGACAGTGTAGAGGGAGCTTTACTCTGTATCTAACCCCGTGCTGTACCTGCCCTGGGAGTGTTTGATGGGACTGTGTAGAGGGAGCTTTACCCTGTATCTAACCCCCTGTACCTGCCCTGGGAGTGTTTGATGGAACAGTGTAGAGGGAACTTTACTCTGTATCTAACCCCCTGTACCTGCCCTGGGAGTGTTTGATTGGACAGTGTAGAGGGAGCTTTACTCTGTATCTAACCCCGTGCTGTACCTGCCCTGGGAGTGTTTGATGGGACAGTGTAGAGGGAGCTTTACTCTGTATCTAACCCTGTGCTGTACCTGCCCTGGGAGTGTTTGATGGGACAGTGTAGAGGGAGCTTTACTCTGTATCTAACCCCGTGCTGTACCTGCCCCGGGAGTGTTTGATGGGACAGTGTAGTGGGAATGAGAACCTGAGGGGAAAAAAAATTATAGCAGAGATATATTTTGTTTTAAGTAACATGTTTTATCATGAAAAAGTTCAGTGGAAAAATATGCTTTTGTTTAATATTGATTATTTGTATCATAACTGACAAAGAACTCGGGAAAGAAAAATCATGATGTTGAAAGAAAAAAAAGTTTAAATCTACTTGACTTTTAATGGGGGAGGGAACAGGGTTTGTGTTTTCAAGTCTGTGTTCTGGGGAATGGAGCCATTTGTTTCTCGCTGTAAGTCAGACTTTACCCTCTCCACAACTTGCTGTCTGATGGTGACGAGTTAGATTTCACGATGAGTGGTCGCGGAGCTCAGGGAGACGGGCGGTGTACGAAAAGTAAGTCAAGTGGGGTGGGGCTGGCTGAGCATCAGAGAGACGTCTTAAAACCAGACAGGTAAACTCACCGATTGGTGGTTTCCATGGAGTCTTGCTGTGCACCCTGTTTATACGGAGTGAGGGACAGTGAAAACTCCAAGAGCAGGACTGGACATCTCCGCCAGTCAATGGCCAGTTCTGTATTCTACCCCTGTCTGCCATTCACCCAGCCGCAACCCCTCTTTATTATACGCCCTCATTGGCAGCGATTCCTTGTCTGCTCGTTCTATTGGCAGGCCTTTGTTTACTGATGTCTCCATTCGAGCTGTTGGTAGCCCTCCCCCTCCCCCCTCCCCCCACCGCTCGTTTTATTGGGTTACTTTTCGGACGCTCCCTGAAGACAAATGAAAGCCAGTAAGAAGATTTAAAAGATTATCCATCATCAGAGGCTTGAGAGTTGTTGGATTAGAGAGACGGCTTGAAGGAAATCCAGCCCCAAACACTATTCAGCGAGCGATTAACAGAAACACCGCCTCTGAATATCTATCGCACAACCTGCCCTCAGCTCAGTACTGCTGAGCCGAGACTGGTCACTCTCCTCGCCTCAATATGATGCCCGGAGCCAGGGCTCCCTTCGACAGCTGCTGTCTGTCATAGAATCACAGAACGGTTACAGCACAGGAGGCCATTGGGCCCATCGAGTCGTGCCGGCTCTCTGCAAGAGCCCCTCAGCCAGTCCCACTCCCCCGCCCTTTCCCCGTAGCCCTGCTAATTTTTTCCCTTCAGGTACTTATTCAACTCCCTTTTGAAAGCCACGATTGAGTCTGCCTCCACCGCCCTCTCGGGCCGTGCATTCCAGATCCTAACCACTCACTGCGTAAAAACGTTTTCCCTCGTGTCGCCTTAAATCTGTGTCCCTCTGGTTCCCGACCCTTCCACCAATGGGAACAGTTTCTCTCGATCTCCTCTGTCCAGACCCCTCATGATTTTGAACACCTCGATCAAATCTCCTCTCAACTGTCTCTGCTCCAAGGAGAACAACCCCAGCTTCTCCAGTCTCTCCCCGTAACTGAAGTCCCTTATCCCTGGAACCATTCTCGTAAATCTTTTCTGCTCCCTCTCTAAGACCTTCACATCCTTCCTAAAGTGCGGTGCCCAGAATTGGACACAATGCTCCAGTCGTGGCCGACCTTCCTTGATTTTGTACTCTATGCCTCTATTTTTGAAGCCCAGGATCCCGTATGCTTTTTTAACTGCTTTCTCTGGAGTGGAGGGTAGCCAATGTAACCCCACTTTTTAAAAAAGGAGGGAGAGAGAAAACGGAATTATAGACCGGTCAGCCTGACCTCAGTAGTGGGTAAAATGATGGAATCAATTATTAAGGATGTCATAGCGGCGCATTTGGAAAGAGGTAATATGATAGGTCCAAGTCAGCATGGATTTGTGAAAGGGAAATCATGCTTGACAAATCTTCTGGAATTTTTTGAGGATGTTTCCAGTAGAGTGGACCAGGGAGAACCAGTTGATGTGTATTTGGACTTTCAGAAGGCTTTCGACAAGGTCCCACACAAGAGATTAATGTGCAAAGTTAAAGCACATGCTATTGGGGGTAGTGTGCTGACGTGGATTGAGAACTGGTTGTCAGACAGGAAGCAAAGAGTAGGAGTAAATGGGTACTTTTCAGAATGGCAGGCAGTGACTAGTGGGGTGCCGCAAGGTTCTGTGCTGGGGCCCCAGCTGTTTACACTGTACATTAATGATTTAGACGAGGGGATTAAATGTAGTATCTCCAAATTTGCGGATGACACTAAGTTGGGTGGCAGTGTGAGCTGCGAGGAGGATGCTATGAGGCTGCAGAGTGACTTGGATAGGTTAGGTGAGTGGGCAAATGTATGGCAGATGAAGTATAATGTGGATAAATGTAAGGTTATCCACTTTGGTGGTAAAAAGAGAGACAGACTATTATCTGAATGGTGACAAGGTGATTAGGAAAAGGGGAGGTGCAACGAGACCTGGTTGTCATGGTACATCAGTCATTGAAGGTTGGCATGCAGGTACAGCAGGCGGTTAAGAAAGCAAATGGCATGTTGGCCTTCATAGCGAGGGGATTTGAGTACAGGGGCAGGGAGGTGTTACTACAGTTGTACAGGGCCTTGGTGAGGCCACACCTGGAGTATTGTGTACAGTTTTGGTCGTCTAACTTGAGGAAGGACATTCTTGCTATTGAGGGAGTGCAGCCAAGGTTCACCAGACTGATTCCCGGGATGGCGGGACTGACATATCAAGAAAGACTGGATCAACTGGGCTTGTATTCGCTGGAATTTAGAAGAATGAGAGGGGATCTCATGGAAACGTTTAAAATTCTGACAGGTTTAGACAGGTTAGATGCAGGAAGAATGTTCCCGATGTTGGGGAAGTCCAGAACCAAGGGTCACAGTCTAAGGATAAGGGGGAAGCCATTTAGGACCGAGATGAGGAGAAACTTCTTCACCCAGAGAGTGGTGAACCTGTGGAATTCTCTACCACAGAAAGTTGTTGAGGCCAATTCACTAAATATATTCAAAAAGGAGTTAGATGTAGTCCTTACTACTGGGGGGATCAAAGGGTATGGCGAGAAAGCAGGAATGGGGTACTGAAGTTGCATGTTCAGCCATGAACTCATTGAATGGCGGTGCAGGCTAGAAGGGCCGAATGGCCTACACCTGCACCTATTTTCTATGTTTCTCAACCTGCCCTGCCACTTTCAACGATGTGTGCCCATATACCCCAGGTCTCTCTGTTCCTGCACCCCCTTTAGAATTATACCCTTTAGTTTATATTATCTGTCCTCGAGATCCTGCCACAAGTGACAGTTGTTTATGTATGAACTCAGGCAATTCGACTGTAAAAGCATAACCAACCCCGATCCTTCCCACTTATCAACGTGCAACAGAGGAGGCTGAGGGGAGACCTTATTGAGGTGTATAAAATTGTGAGGGTCCGAGATAGAGTGGATAGGTCGGACTTATTTCCAATAGCAGAGCGGTCAATAACCAGGGGGCATAGATTTCAAGTAATTGGTAGCAGGTTTAGAGGGGAGTTGAGGAGAAATTTTTCACCCAGGGGGTGGTGGGGGTCTGGAACCCAGTGCCTGAAAGGGTGGTAGAGGCAGAAACCCTCACCACATTTAAAAAGTACTTGGATACGCACTTGAAGTGTCGTAGCCTACAGGGCTACGGACCCAGAGCTGGAAAGAGGGATTGGGCTGGGTAGCTCTTTGTTGGCCGGCACGGACACGATGGGTCGCATGGCCTCCTTCCGTGCTGTAAATTTTTATGATTCTATGAATTTCTAGCAAGGGTAGGATATGTAGGAACAGGAGGCCATCAGCCCTTCAAGCGTGTTCCACCATTCAATTAGATCATGGCTGATCTGTATCTTAACTCCATCTACCCGCCTTGGTTCCTTAACTCTTAATACCCTTGCCTAACAAAAATATATGAATTTCAGTTTTAAAATTTTCAATTGACTCTCTTCACCCCCCATATCTTTTAGAAACACAGAAATTTACAGCGCAGAAGGAGGCCATTTCGACCCATCGTGGGGAGAGAGTTCAAGATTCCCACTGCCCTTTCTGTGAAGAAGTGTTTCCTGACATCACCCCTGAACGCCTGACTCTAATTTGTTCTGGGCTCCCCCCACCAGAGGAGAAGGGTTATTGGATTGGGATCAGGAGCAGGGATCCTGGCTGAATTTCCCCTCCAGCCCAGGTGACACTGAGGACCACCAGTTATCTCAGCCCAGCTTATTCACCACAGGCTGGGGCAACTGTTAGCTACGAGATTCCTCATCTGTGTCACTTGAGTACTGGCTGGATAAATTCACCAAGTGATGGAGGTCTCATGGTGATATATTAATAAATTATTGTGGTATACAATTTTCTATCATAAAAAGATATTGAGTCTGACAAATGGCATCTCTGTGATTGTGACCGTGGTAAACTATCCCTCCTCAGCCTGTCTGCAGCCTTTGACGTAGCTGACCACTCCAGCCTCCTCGTCCGTCCTCCAGCTGGGTGGGAATGCACTCGCCTGGTTCCACTCTTACCTGTCCAGTCGTAGCCAGAGACTCACCTGCAATAGCTGCTCTTCCCACTTCATCTGGAGTTCCGTAAGGATCAAATCTCGGACGTCAAACATCATCTGAAAACACATCTGGTTCAACATGTACACTGACAACACCCAGCTCTACCTCAGCAAAGCCTCTCTCGACCCCTCCACTGCTTCTGATTTGTCACGGAGTTTGTCCAACATCCAGTTCTGGATCAGCAGAAATTTCCTATAATTTAACACCGGGGAGACCGAAGCCATTGTCTTTGGTCTCCACCACAAGCTCCGTTCCCTAGCCACCGACTCCATCACTCTCCCTAGCCACTGTCTGAGGCTGAACCACACTGTTCACAAACCTTGGTGTCATATTTGACCCTGGGCTGAGGTTACGACCACATATCCTCTCCATCACAAAGGTCTCCTACTTCTGCCTCCGAAACATCGCTAGTCTCCGCTCCTGCCTCAGCTCATCTGCTGCTCAAATCCTCATTCTAACCGTTGTTACTTCCAAACCCGACTATTCCAATTCCTGGCCCTACTTCCAATCTACAACCCTCGATAAACTTGAGCTCATCTCAAGCTCAGCTGTCCCGTGTCCTAACTCGCACCGAGGCCCGCTCACCCATCACCCCCTGTGCTCGCTGACCCCATGTCCTAACTCGCACCGAATCCCACTCACCCATCACCCCCTGTGCTCACTGTCTTGTGTCCTAACTCGCACCGAGTCCCGCTCACCCATCACCCCCTGTGCTCGCTGCCCCCGTGACCTAACTCGCACCGAGTCCCGCTCACCCATTACCCACTGTGCTCGCTGCCCCGTGTCCTAACTCACACCGAGTCCTGCTCACCCATCACCCCCTGTGCCCCGTGTCCTAACTCGCACCGAGTCCCACTCACCCATCACCCCCTGTGCTCGCTGCCCCCGTGTCCTAACTCACACCGAATCCCACTCACCCATCACCCCCTGTGCTCACTGTCCCGTGTCCTAACTCGCACCGAGTCCCGCTCACCCATCACCCCCTGTGCTCGCTGCCCCCGTGACCTAACTCGCACCGAGTCCCGCTCACCCATTACCCCCTGTGCTCACTGCCCCGTGTCCTACCTCGCACCCAGTCCCACTCACCCATCACCTCCTGTGCTCGCTGACCCCGTGTCCTAACTCGCACCGAGTCCTGCTCACCCATTACCCCCTGTGCTCACTGCCCCGTGTCCTACCTCGCACCCAGTCCCACTCACCCATCACCTCCTGTGCTCGCTGACCCCGTGTCCTAACTCGCACCGAGTCCTGCTCACCCATCACCCCCTGTGCTCACTGCCCTGTGTCCTAACTCGCACCGAGTCCCGCTCACCCATCACCCCCTGTGCTCACTGCCCCGTGTCCTAACTCGCACCGAGTCCCGCTCACCCATCGCTCCCTGTGCTCACTGCCCCATGTCCTAACTCGCACCGAGTCCCGCTCACCCATCGCTCCCTGTGCTTACTGCCCCGTGTCCTAACTCGCACCGAGTCCCGCTCACCCATCACCCCCTGTGCTCACTGCCCCCCGTGTCCTAACTCGCACCGAGTCCCGCTCACCCATCACTCCCTGTGCTCACTGCCCCGTGTCCTAACTCTCACCGAGTCCCGCTCACCCATCACTCCCTGTGCTCACTGCCCCGTGTCCTAACTCACACCGAGTCCCGCTCACCCATCACTCCCTGTGCTCACTGCCCCGTGTCCTAACTCGCACCCAGTCCCGCTTACCCATCGCTCCCTGTGCTCGCTGACCCGTGTCCTAACTCGCACCAAGTCCCGCTCACCCATCACTCCCTGTGCTCACTGCTCCGTGTCCTAACTCACACCGAGTCCCGCTCACCCATCACTCCCTGTGCTCACTGCCCCGTGTCCTAACTCGCACCCAGTCCCGCTTACCCATCGCTCCCTGTGCTCACTGACCTAAATTGGCTCCCGGTCCGGCAGCACACTCGCCTTGTTTTCAAATCCATGGCCTTGCCCCTCCCTACCTCCAACCCTCCGAGATCTCTGCGCTCCTCCAATTCTGTCCTCTTGCGCATCCCACCATTTTCTTCAACGCACCATCGGTGGCCGTGCCTTCTGTTGCCTGGGCCCCAAGCTCTGGAATTCCCTCCCTAAACCTCTCCGCCTCTCCTGTAAGACGCTCCATAAAACCTACCTCGTTGACCCAGCTTTTGATCACCTGTCCTGATACCTCAAGTGGCTCGGTGTGAAATTGTGTTTTGATAACTGCTCCTGCGAAAAGCCTTGGGATGATTTGCTACGTTAAAGGTATAAATGCAAGTTGTTCTGAAATGGTGAGTGACAACTGCTGAAGGGGTCCCTGTTTCTGGTCTGGTGGACAGGGACGATACACTCGCTGTTGACACTCGTGCTCAATGGGAAAGGCCATGGGCCGAGCCCTCGGTGTGGTGACCCTGGATCGATTCTCTCCTCGTTGGTGTCAATGCGACTTGTCAGTCAACAGCTTGCCACCCTTCACTTTGTTTCCGACTGGGGCCTTTTCTCTCGCCTCGAAAGCTCACCCCGGAGCCTCCGCAGAGGAGGTTGAGGAATGCCTACTAACCCCCCACCCCCCTCTAGGTGCTATGCTCCGATGGATCGGAACAAGGCCTCTTGTTAGCCCAGTGCGGCCCCCATACAAGCAGCAAACAAAGAGAACAGGATTGGTAAAGAAGGGAAGCAGTCAGTCATGGTCCTAAATACGTTTACCTACCGCAGGGGTCAGGCAGTCCGGTCCACAGCGGGTCGAGCCGACAGCCCCGAGACACTTGGATAAAGGCCCCACCGAAATTTAGTTGTCAAACACCCGTAGGCTTCATTGCAACATCCAAACCCCCTTCTCTCCCTCCCACTGCAGGAATGTGTGGGCAGGACCTTCAGTCTATTCCCCAGTCTGTCGCACGAGAGGGGGAACAAAATTAACTAAAGTTGACAGCAAGCTACATTTAAAATAGTCCCAACGAGAAAGCCACAAAGAAAATGCAGGAACCGATCGAATTTCAGTGATATTTATCTTAGTACAGCACAGGAGAACATTAGGCCCATCATGCTTGTGCCAGCTCTTTGAAAGAGCTATCCAATTAGTCCCACCCCGTCTGTTCTTTCAACAACAACTTGCCTTTAACGTGGTGAAACGTCCCATGGCGTTAAAAGGTTTGACACCGAGCCGCTTAATTCAAAAGTTGGCGCTGGGAGCGTGGTCAAAGAGGTCGGTTTTAAAGGGATGTCTTGAAGGAGGAGAGAGGTGGAGAGGTTTAGGGAGGGAGTTCCAGAGCTTGGGGCCCAGGCAACAGAAGGCACGGCCACCGATGGTGGAGCGATTATAATCAGGGATGGTCAGGAGGGCAGAATTAGAGGAGCGCAGAGATCTCGGGGGGGTTGTGGGGCTGGAGGAGATTACAGAGATAGGGAGGGGCGAGGGCCATGGAGGGATTTGAATATAAGGATGAGAATTTCCCCACAGCCCGGCAAATTTCACCTTTTCAAATATTTATCCAATTCCCAGTTTGAAAGTTACTATTGAATCTGCTCCCACCGCCCTTTCAGGCAGCGCGTTCCCGATCGTACAAGGGGAAATTAAATAAACTTTCAGCCCTTGGTAACCATGCACCGAGTCACTGGGCAGGATGTTAGCAGTGGGAGCTGGACAACACAAGCAATGGTTTTGTGGCGGGGGCGGGGGGGTGGTGTTTGTACATAAATACAGCTGCAACAAACATCACCAGCTGCTGCCACACAGCCAGGACTGTAGCTGGGGGGAGGGGGCGCAGGCAGAGCTGGCTGTATGTTAGCTAAAGCTTGCATGGTACAAAAGATTATGCATCAGGTTAGGAGTGCCCGCCAGGAAATCGTGAGCGATGTAGTAGTACAGGAACAGGAGGCCATTCGGCCCCTCGAGCTTGCTCCACCACTCAATGAGATCACGGCTGATCTGTGACCTAACTCCATCCACCCGCCTTTGCCCCATATCCCCTAATAACTTGAGTGGGGGAAGGAGGGAGTGAGCGAGTGGGGGAAGGAGGGAGTGAGGGAAGGAGGGAGGAGGGGTGTGGGAGAAGGAGGGAGGAGGTGAGTGGGGGGGAGGAGGGAGGGGGTGAGTGGGGGAAGGAGGGAGGAGGTGAGTGGGGGGAGGAGGGAGGAGGTGAGTGGGGGGAGGAGGGAGGGAGTGAGTGGGGGGAGGAGGGAGGGAGAGGGTGAGTGGGGGGAGGAGAGAGGGGGTGAGTGGGGTGAGGAGAGAGGGGGTGAGTGGGGTGAGGAGAGAGGGGGTGAGTGGGGGGAGGAGGGAGGGAGTGAGTGGGGGGAGGAGGGAGGGAGTGAGTGGGGGGAGGAGGGAGGGGGTGAGTGGGGGGAGGAGGGAGGGGGTGAGTGGGGGGAGGAGGGAGGGGGTGAGTGAGGGGAGGAGGGAGGGGGTGAGTGGGGGAAGGAGGGAGGGAGAGGGTGGGGGAAGGAGGGAGGGAGAGGGTGGGGGAAGGAGAGGGAGGGGGTGAGTGGGGGGGAGCAGGGAGGGGTTGAGTGAGGGGAGGAGGGAGGGGGTGAGTGGGGGGAGGAGGGAGGGGGTGAGTGGGGGGAGGAGGGAGTGAGTGGTGGGGCGAGGAGGGAGTGAGTGGGGGGAGGAGGAGGGAGGGGGTGAGGAGGGAGGGGGTGAGTGGGGGGAGGAGGGAGGGAGAGGGTGGGGGAAGGAGGGAGGGAGAGGTTGGGGGAAGGAGAGGGAGGGGGTGAGTGGGGGGGGAGCAGGGAGGGGGTGAGTGGGGGGAGGAGGGAGGGGGTGAGTGGGGGGAGGAGGGAGTGAGTGGTGGGGGGAGGAGGGAGTGAGTGGGGGGAGGAGGAGGGAGGGGGTGAGGAGGGAGGGGGTGAGTGGGGGGAGGAGGGAGGGAGAGGGTTGAACCGTTTCAGTGGATCTAGAAAGGTTAGCAGCAGATCTTCGACCTCGCCCTTCATTTCTCGACAAATGCCTGAACACGATAAAGCCACACGCATGTCTCATTAGTTGGGTTGTTGGGGTATTTTGCATTTCTATAGTGACTTACACAACCTCACGACACCTCAAAACGCTTTACAACCAATGAAGTACTTTGAATGTAGTCACTGTTGTAGTGTGGGAAATGCGGTAGGCAAGTTGCAAACAGCAAGCTCCCACAAACAGCTAAGAAACAATTGACCAGATCACCTATTGGCCAGGACACGGGGAGAATATCCCTGCTCTTCTTCGCATAGTGGCCATAAGCTCTTTTACATCCATCTGAGAGGCCAGCTGGGTCCTCGGTTAAACGTCTCATCCCCCAACTGTTAACCACTCTCATCTCCCTCCCACCTCTCCGCATCCCTTAATACTTACATCCCAAGTAACTATCTCCCTACAAATCCCTCCATGGCCTCATACTCCCTATCTCTGTAATCTCCTCCAACCCCCTGAGATCTCTGCACTCCTCTAATTCTGCCCTCCTGACCATCCCTGATTATAATCGCTCCACCATCGGTGGCCGTGCCTTCTGTTGCCCGAGTCCCAAGCTCTGGAACTCCCTCCCTAAACCTCTCCGCCTCTCTCTCTCCTTCAAGACGCTCCTTAAAACCCACCTCTGTGACCAAGCTTTTGGTCACCTGCGCTAATCTCTCCTTATGCGGCTCGGTGTCAATGCTTTGTCTTATCAAGCTGCTGTGAAGCGCCTTGAGACGTATCACCATGCTAAAGGCACTATATAAATACAAGTTGTTGTTGTTGTGTAACACACAGCCCCGGCATCAGTTGCCACTCACTAGGAATGTTTCAGGACACTGTTAAGTGGGTAAGTGCACTGATCTCCAAGAGGCCAAGGCTCACACAGGGCTCACCCTTAGCCGGTGTCAATCAACGGCAAACAAGAGCCTCCTTCCCCCTGAGCTCGGCTCAATATCCTCACTCATTCAAATCAGTCCCGTCGGCAAACATGCTCTCCCGCCGGGCAGAACCATTGTCAGAGCGGATAAAGAAACGTGGGTTTTGTTATTCATTTGGCCTTTCACCTGCTCTGCGATTGGATACGCCGGGATGATAATTGGAACTGTCCTGGTCCTGGGGAGCAGCGTCTTTCAAAACTTAAAGGTGAAGACACAGAATAAGGGCAGGATTCACCAGGGAGCTCGCCACGGCAGCTTGGTAACAAAAAACAGGGTACGGCTCCCAAGTAATACACACACATATCTAGTTTGTCTTTAGTGGGAAGGAGTTGAACCTCACTATGTTGGATTGCGTCTCCAAACGGAATCCGGTGGAAGAATCTCCCAACAAGCCTTCGGAGAAAACGAAAGTGGCTGGAAATCGAAGGGTGAGTTATTGTCCAATATAACCGGTGCTCTCCTCTGACCAGCTCAGTCACCTCCCTCCCTCCTCACGACATTCCCCTCCTACTTCATTGCCTCCTCCTCTTCTTTCCTATTTTGTCCCGCTCGCTTTTGCATTCTCTCTCTCTCTCTGTCTTCCATTCTCTGTGTCAGAGTGTCAGCCGTGGCTCAGTGGGTAGCACACTCCCTCGTCAGAAGGTTGTGGGTTCAAGTCCCACTCCGGGGACAAATCAATCTAGGCTGACACTCCAGTGCAGTACTGAGGGAGTGCCGTACTGTCGGAGGTGCCGTCTTTCAGATGAGACGTTAAACCGAGGGCCCCGTCTGCGCTTTCCGGTGGATGTAAAAGATCCCATGGCCTCTATTTTGAAGAGGAGCAGGGGAGTTATCCCCGGTGTCCTGGGCCAATATTTATCCCTCAATCGACATAACAGAAAAAAACAGATGATCTGGTCATTATCACATTGCTGTGTGTGGGAGCTTGCTGTGCGCAAATTGGCTGCTGCGTTTCCCACATTACAACAGTGACTACACTCCAAAAGTACTTCATTGACTGTAAAGCGCTTTGAGATGTCCGGTGGTCATGAGAGGCGCTATATAAATGCAAGTCTTTCTTTCTCTTTGCCCATTTTGAGAGAGCAGAGAGCGCCTCGGTTCAACTTCTCATCTGAAAGACACCAACTCCGACAATGCGGCGCTCCCTCAGTACCGCCCCTCCGACAGTACGGCGCTCCCTCAGTACCGCCCCTCCGACAGTACGGGGCTCCCTCAGTACCGCCCCTCTGACAGTGCGGCGCTCCCTCAGTACTGCCCCTCCGACAGTGCGGCACTCCCTCAGTACTGCCCCTCTGACAGTGCGGCGCTCCCTCAGTACTGCCCCTCCGACAGTGCGGCACTCCCTCAGCACTGCCCCTCCGACAGTGCGGCGCTCCCTCAGTACTGCCCCTCCGACAGTGCGGCACTCCCTCAGTACTGCCCCTCCGACAGTGCGGCGCTCCCTCAGTACTGCCCCTCCGACAGTGCGGCGCTCCCTCAGCACTGCCCCTCCGACAGTGCGGCGCTCCCTCAGTACTGCCCCTCCGACAGTGCGGCGCTCCCTCAGTACTGCCCCTCCGACAGTGCGGCGCTCCCTCAGCACTGCCCCTCCGACAGTGCGGCGCTCCCTCAGCACTGACCCTCCGACAGAGCAGCAGGTTTCCGAAATCTCTCTGAACTCCGCCACCACCTTGCAAATACAAACAACAATACTGTAGATATATATACATTCATCAACTGACTCTGGGCAACGCCATGGGTGATTTTCAGGTACAGAAGTGGTTAATCGTTCACCTCCTTATTACAGGCGTTGAAGCCAATTATGGAAAGGTGTCGACGGGCTCGTATCAACGAGAGCCTCAGCCATCTGAAGCTGCTCATTTTGGATGCCCTTAAAAAAGATGTAAGTAGCTCTCCCCCCACGCGTTTGTCCAACTGCGGGTTTGCCATTGCATCTATGCCCTGTATTACATAAGAAATAGGAGCAGAAGTAGGCCATTCAATAAGATCATGGCTAATCTTCGACCTCAACTCCACTTTCCCGCCCGATCCCCAGATCCATTGCTTCCCCTGGACTCCAAAAATCTATCGATCTCAGCCTTGAATATACTCAGCGACTGAGCCTCCACAGCCCCCTGGGGCAGAGAATTCCAAAGATTCACCACCCTCAGAATGATTATGTTTCTCCTCATTTCAGTCCTAAATGGCCGACCCCTTTATTATTTTTACACTGCTTCTCAAAGTGTATACTAACATGTGGGCGTGTGTCCAGCCTGTGTTTTCCTTCATGTAAATCCCCCGCCTCCTTCCCCTGAAAGTGGTACCTCACCCCAAACATCTCTTTGTAGTTGGAGCTCATCGATGCTGAATGGCGGCATGGAGGGTGTCAAGGCTGAGCCCGAGGCGACCCCGACTGATGGCCCCACATCTTCCAGTAAGATTGTGGGGGGGGGGGTCATTGTGTAACATTCAACATCAACCAACACTCCCCCCATGTTTCCCAATTGAGCTGAATCGTACTTCCAAAGTGAGGTCAGATAATGCACTGCAGACTGAGGCTGAAGGCTCGGATGTCCCTACGTAAACTAGAGGTGATCCAAAACTCGGCTGCCCCGTGTCCTAACTCGCACCCAGTCCCGCTCACCCATCACCCCCTGTGCTCGCTGACCCGTGTCCTAACTCGCACCAAGTCCCGCTCACCCATCACCCCATGTGCTCGCTGACCCCGTGTCCTAACTCGCACCGAGTCCCGCTCACCCATCACCCCGTGCTCACTGCCCCGTGTCCTAACTCACACAGAGTCCCACTCACCCATCATCCCGTGCTCACTGCCCCGTGTCCTAACTCGCACCAAGTCCCGCTCACCCATCACCCCCTGTGCTCACTGCCCCGTGTCCTAACTCGCACCGAGTCCCGCTCACCCATCACCCCCTGTGCTCGCTGCCCCGTGTCCTAACTCACACCAAGTCCCGCTCACCCATCACCCCCTGTGCTCGCTGCCCCGTGTCCTAACTCGCACCGAGTCCCGCTCACCCATCATCCCCTGTGCTCACTGCCCCGTGTCCTAACTCGCACCCAATCCCACTCACCCATCATCCCCTGTGCTCGCTGCCCCGTGTCCTAACTCGCACCCAGTCCCACTCACCCATCATCCCCTGTGCTCACTGCCCCGTGTCCTAACTCGCACCGAGTCCCACTCACCCATCATCCCCTGTGCTCGCTGACCCGTGTCCTAACTCGCACCCAGTCCCGCTCACCCATCACCCCCTGTGCTCGCTGACCTACGTTGGCTCCTGGTTAAGCAACGCCTCGATTTCAAAATTCTCATCCCTGTTTCCAAATCCCTCCATGGCCCTCGCCCCTCCCTATCTCTGTAATCTCCTCCAGCCCCACAACCCTCGAGATGTCTGCGCTCCTCTAATTCTGCCCTCCTGACCATCCCTGATTATAATCGCTCCACCATCGGTGGCCGTGCCTTCTGTTGCCTGGGTCCCAAGCTCTGGAACTTCCTCCCTCAACCTCTCTCTCCGCCTCTCTCTCATTTAAGATGCTCTTCAAATTTATTGTGGGTCTTATAATACTCCTGTAAAGCGCCTTGGGACAATTTACTACATTAAAGACGCTATATAAATACAAGTTGTTTTGTTGTTCCTCCATCTAGCTCCATAACAAACACCTTGGTGAATTTACCCACTAAATCCTCACCAGTTGGTGAAAGATGAGTTTTGTAAAACAAACTAACCAGGTGACATAGCATTACAGTTTGTTTTGGGGTTGTGTTTGGTTTTGTGGGGTACAAGGGAGGCTGTGACAGTCTGGAGCAGGGTGGGGGGATTGCAGTTTGAATCACAAGGTTCCCAGACATGGGGAGTCACCCCCTTACGTGCAAGGGGATCTCTGCCCGGCAAGATACGACACAAAAACCCGCGGGGTCAGATAAAACTCTACTCAAGCTGCAATAAACTTTTCAGAGTTCAAGTCACTCCAGGCTGGAAAAGGCGGATATTCTGGAAATGACGGTTAAATACCTGAGGACCCAGCAATCCAGCCAGGTTACAGGTGAGTCTGAACCTTTCTTGACAAAATATCCTTTATTTTGTGCTCTTCAAGTGGAAAGTGGAGACTAAAAGAGTTTCCAGTTTCAGACACACAGTGACCTCGTCAAGCAGAACAAACCTCGTCAGGTCAGACCCAGATACTCCCAGACAGGTACAGCATGGGGTTAGATACAGAGTAAAGCTCCCTCCACACTGTCCCATCAAACACTCCCAAGGCAGCTACAGGGGGTTAGATATAGAGTAAAGCTCCCGCTACACTGTCCCATCAAACACTCCCAAAACAGGTACAAAGGGTTAGATACAGAGTAAAGCTCCCTCTACACTGTCCCATCAAACACTCCCAGGGCAGGTACAGCACGGGGTTAGATACAGAGTAAAGCTCCCTCTACACTGTCCCATCAAACACTCCCAGGGCAGGTACAGGGGGTTAGCTACAGAGTAAAGCTCTCTCTACACTGTTCCATCAAACACTCCCAGGGCAGGTACAGCACGGGGTTAGATACAGAGTAAAGCTCCCTCTACACTGTCCCATCAAACACTCCCAGGGCAGGTACAGCATGGGGTTAGATACAGAGTAAAGCTCTCTCTACACTGTCCCATCAAACACTCCCAGGGCAGGTACAGCACGGGGTTAGATACAGAGTAAAGCTCCCTCTACACTGTCCCATCAAACACTCCCAGGGCAGGTACAGCACGGGGTTAGATACAGAGTAAAGCTCCCTCTACACTGTCCCATCAAATACTCCCGGGGCAGGTACAGCACAGGGTTAGATACAGAGTAAAGCTCCCTCTACACTGTCCCATCAAACACTCCCAGGGCAGGTACACGGGGTTAGATACAGAGTAAAGCTCCCTCTACACTGTCCCATCAAACACTCCCAGGGCAGGTACACGGGGTTAGATACAGAGTAAAGCTCCCTCTACACTGTCCCATCAAACACTCCCAGGGCAGGTACAGGGGGTTAGATATAGAGTAAAGCTCCCTCAACACTGTCCCATCAAACACTCCCAGACAGGTACAGCACGAGGTTACATACAGGGTAAAGCTCCCTCTACACTGTCCCATCAAACACTCCCAGGGCAGGTACAGTGGGTTAGATGCAGAGTAAAGCTCCCTCTACACTGTCCCATCAAACACTCCCAGGGCAGGTACAGGGGGTTAGATACAGAGGAAAGCTCCCTCTACACTGTCCCATCAAACACTCCCAGGGCAGGTACAGCATGGGGTTAGATACAGAGTAAAGCTCCCTCTACACTGTCCCATCAAACACTCCCAGGGCAGGTACAGCAAGGGGTTAGATACAGAGTAAAGCTCCCTCTACACTGTCTCATCAAACACTCCCAGGGCAGGTACAGCACGGGGTTAGATACAGAGTAAAGCTCCCTCTACACTGTCTCATCAAACACTCCCAGGGCAGGTACAGCACGGGGTTAGATACAGAGTAAAGCTCCCTCTACACTATCCCATCAAACACTCCCAGGGCAGGTACAGCACGGGTTAGATACAGAGTAAAGCTCCCTCTACAATGTCCCATCAAACACTCCCAGGGCAGGTACAGCACGGGTTAGATACAGAGTAAAGCTCCCTCTACACTGTCCCATCAAACACTCCCAGGGCAGGTGCAGCACGGGTTAGATACAGAGTAAAGCTCCCTCTACACTGTCCCATCAAACACACCCAGGGCAGGTTGTTAGGTAGAGTAACACTCCTTCACATTGTCCCTTCAAACACTCCCAGTTGTCATTAGGAGAGCCAAGGAGAATTGTAGCTCCCCCTGTCCACTGCCATCTCGACTCAGATCAATAAACTTTGGACAAAGCAGGATTTAAGCTTCCTGCGTTGCTCAGTATCACATCGAGCAAAGATGTTACCAAAGGAGATGGGACGGAGGAGCTGATCTCAATGATGTTATAATGACAGTGGAATTCATCAATGTCTCCCTCCTCATCCTTGTAATATAGATGCCTTCAAGGGGAAGCCAGCGAAACACATGAGGGAGAAAGGAATATAAGCATATGCTGATGGGGTTAGATAGAGAGAACGAAAGACTTGCATTTATATAGCACCTTTCATGCCCACCGGACGTCCCAAAGCGCTTTATAGCCAATGAAGTACTTTTGGAGTGTAGTCACTGTTGTAATGTGGGAAACGCGGCAGCCAATTTGTGCACAGCAAGCTCCCACACACAGCGGTGTGATAATGACCCAGATAATGTGTTTTTGTTATGTTGATTGAGGGATAAATATTGGCCCCAGGACACCGGGGAGAACTCCCCTGCTCTTCATCAAAATAGTGCCATGGAATCTTTTACGTCCACCCGAGCAATCAGACGGTTTAACGTCTCGTTCGAAAGACGGCCCCTCTGACAGTGCGGCACTCCCTCAATACTGACTCTCCGACAGTGTGGCGCTCCCTCATTACTGCTCCTCCCACAGCGCGCGCTCCCTCAGTACTGCCCCTCCAACAGTGCGGCACTCCCTCATATTGCCCCTCCGACAGTGCGGCACTCCCTCAATACTGCCCCTCCGACAGTGCGGCGCTCCCTCATATTGCCCCTCCGACAGTGCGGCACTCCCTCATATTGCCCCTCCAACAGTGCGGCACTCCCTCAATACTGCCCCTCCGACAGTGCGGCGCTCCCTCAGTACTGCCTCTCCGACAGTGCGGCGCTCCCTCAGTACTGCACTCCCTCAGTACTGTCCCTCTGACAGTGCGGCGCTCCCTCATATTGCCCCTCCGACAGTGCGGCATTCCCTCATATTGCCCCTCCGACAGTGCGGCACTCCCTCAATACTGCCCTTCCGACAGTGCGCCACTCCCTCAGTACTGCCTCTCCGACAGTGCGGCACTCCCTCAGTACTGCACTCCCTCAATACTGTCCCTCCATCAGTGCGGCTCTCCCTCAGTACTGCCTCTCCGACAGTGTGGTGCTCCCTCAATACGGCCCCTCTGACAGTGCGGCGCTCCCTCAGTACTGCCCCTCCGACAGTGCAGGGCTCCCTCAGTACTGTCCCTCCGACAGTACTGCACTCCCTCAGTACTGCCCCTCCGACAGTACTGCACTCCCTCAGTACTGTCCCTCCGACAGTGCACAGGGTTGGGAGGAGGCTCATGTGGAGCATAAAGGCGGCATGGACCTGTTGTGCCGTTTCTGTGCTGTGAACTCGATGTAACTGGGCACTCTTGATCTACAATGCTTCCTCACCAACTCTTGTTCCCTCTGTTTACAGCTACCCTCGCCGCCGATCCCGTCACCCTCCGGAGATTCCAGGCTGGGTTTTCCCAGTGCGCCAGCGAGGTCACCGGGTTCCTCTCTGCGTGCGACGGGATCGACACCGACGTCCGCCGCCGGCTCCTCGGCCACCTGGCCCGCTGCACGTCCTCCATCGGCTGCCTACCGTTGCGCCCACCCAGCCCCCCGGCTGTCGCTGCTGCCTTTGCCCCGCTCTTCCAAATCCCGCTGCCCTCTGCCTCTCCGCCCTGGCCCCCCTCGGGTCCGGCCAAAGCCAGGGTGGTCCCGCCGCCAGTGGGCCCCGCCTCCCCCGGAACCACCACGGCCTTCGCTGCTCAGACCGTCGACCCGGGGGCATCGCTGCTGCCGTCTCTCCCCAGTGGGCAGCGCGCTGTCCTCGTTGGCAATGTGGCCTTTGCCGAGCCGGGCCAAGCCTGCCCCAGGCCTGCTGTCACACCCCCGGCACGTCGTTCACCCTGCAACTCTTCGGCATCCACCAGTGTCAGATGCCCCCAGGGGAAAGACCCCATCTGGAGACCCTGGTGAACTATGGGCACTTGATCATAAGTTCCTAACCCTGACCGCCTTTTCTACCCCCTCCTCTCCTGAAGGCACAGACTCTTTCCAGCCGGAATATATTCAATGACCCAGCCTCCACCCCTCACTGGGGTCAACTGTGGCACAGTGGGTGACACATGCGCCTCGGATTGGGAAGGTTGTGGGTTCAAGTCCCACTCCAGCGTCAGCCTAGATTTTTGTGCTCAAGGCCCTGGAGCGGGTCTCGAACCCACAACCTTCCGACTCCAAGGTGAGAGAGAGACACGCACTGAGCCCTGGCTGATACCGACGAGAAAGGAGAAGTGGAGAGGTTCTGCCCAATGTGCACGGCCCATTGATGGAGTTAAATGAACTGCCCCCAATCGCACCCAGGGGAAACTGTTGGCTTATTATTCTATTGAGCAGAGTTCCACAGTTGGGTTCATCCTGTACTTTTGTTGGTTTGTTTCCAGGGAAACCACAAAAGAAATACATGGAAAAATTAGCATAGCCTTCAAGTACCATCCGCTCCCATCTGTACTTAAATAATGAAGTGTTTGGTCTTTTCTCACAGACTAAGTCCCTTCAAACTGCTGGAGTTTTTGTAAATAAAATGACTTGAAGGTAACCAATCCTGTAATATTCATTTGTTTCATTAAACTGAGGAGTTACGTTTAATATCGTATACCGGCAGTCTTGCCGTACAGAGTTGAGGTAATACGGTGCTTTCTCACAATCGGAGTGCCTAACCGGGAGTGGAGCAGAAACCCGGCCTACCAACACTCAACTATTGCCTGTGAAGTGCTGTAAACGGGTAGAAGTCACACACCATCCTGACTGGGAAATATATCGGCCGTTCCTTCATCGTCGCTGGGTCACAATCCTGGAACTCCCTCCCTAACAGCACTGTGGGAGCACCTTCACCACACGGACTGCAGCGGTTCAAGGCGGCGGCTCACCACCACCTTCTCAAGGGGCAATTAGGGACGGGCAATAAATGCCGCCCTTGCCAGAGACGCCCACATCCCAGGAACAAATAGTCAATTGAAGACCGATTACTGGGAACCGGTTACAGAAAGTAAACGTTACACTGCCAACAAGTGGACACTTTTATACGTTATGTCGAGTCAGAGATAGGCCAACTGATTTGTCGGGGGGGGCACTGATGGGAGTCGTGACATATCACACAGAACGTACAGAACAGAAACAGGCCTTAGGGTCCAATTGGTCTGTGCCGGTGTTTATGCTCCACCATTAGCCTCCTCCCACACTAATTCGCCATCAAACAAGGGAGTAAAGATACACCCAGCATCTATAGGCTGGTCGGTTTAACCTCGGTATTGGGGAACCTTTCAAACGATAATCTGGGACAAAATTGTCACTTGGACAGGTGTGGATTAATTAAGGAAAGCCAGCACGGATTTGTTAAAGGCAAATTGTGTTTAACCAACTTGACTGAGTTTTTTGATGAGGTGACAGAGAGGGACAATGAGGGTAATGCGGTTGAAGTGGTGTACATGGATTTCCAAAAGGCGTTTGATAAAGTGCCACATAATAGGCTTGGCAGCAAAGTTGAAGCCCACGGAATAAAAGGGACAGTGGCAGCATGGATACAGAATTGGCTCAGTGACAGGAAACAGAGAGTCGGGGTGAACGGTCGTTTCTCGGACTGGAAGAAAGTATACAGTGGTGTTCCCCAGGGGTCGGTAGTGGGACCACTGCTTTTCCTGATATATATTAATGATTTAAACTTGGGTGTACGGGGCAGTTTCAAAATTTGCAGATGACACAAAACTTGGAAGTATAGTGAACAGTGAGGAGAATAGTGATACACTTCAGGAGGACATAGACAGGCTGGTGGGATGGGTGGGCACGTGGCAGATGAAGTTTAATGCAGAAAAGTGCAAAGTGATACATTTGGGTAGGAAGAACGAGGACAGGCAATATAAACTAAAGGTACAGGAAGTGGGTGCAGGAACAGAGAGACCTGGGGGTATATGGGCACACATCGTTGAAGGTGACATGGCAGGTTGAGAAAGCGGTTAAAACGGGATCCTGGGCTTCATAAATAGAGGCACAGAGTACAAAAGCCAGGACGTTATGATGAACTTTATAAAACACTGGTTCGGCCCCAATTGGAGTATTGTGTCCAATTCTGGGCCCCGCACTGCAGGAAGGATGTGAAGGCCTTAGAGAGGACACAGAAAAGATTTACGAGAATGGTTCCAGGGATGAGGGACTTCAGTGACGTGGATAGACTGGAGAAGCTGGGGCTGTTCTCCTTGGAGCAGAGAAGGTTGAGAGGAGATTTGATCGAGGTGTTCAAAATCATGAGGGGTCCGGACAGAGGAGATCGAGAGAAACTGTTCCCAAGGGTCGGGAACCAGAGGGACACAGATTTAAGGCGATTGGCAGAAGAACCAAAGGTGACACGGGGGAAAACCTATTTACGCAGCGAGTGGTTAGCATCTGGAATGCACGGCCTGAGGGGGTGGTGGAGGCAGACTCAATCGTGGCTTTCAAAAGGGAATTGGATAAATACCTGAAGAGCTACGGGGAAAGGGCGGGGGAGTGGGACTGGCTGAAGTGCTCTTGCAGAGAGCCGGCACGGGCTCGATGGGCTGACTGGCCTCCTGTG
This sequence comes from Pristiophorus japonicus, assembly GCF_044704955.1. Classification (NCBI taxonomy): domain Eukaryota; kingdom Metazoa; phylum Chordata; class Chondrichthyes; family Pristiophoridae; genus Pristiophorus; species Pristiophorus japonicus. The sequence goes on from NC_091996.1 coordinate 96,319,548, forward strand.
CTGTAACCGTTCTATGGATATATCCATCTATTCCTTTCCCCCTCATGTGTTTATTTAGCCTTCCCTTAAATGCATCTATACTATCTATCTCAACCCCTCCCTGTGGCAGCGAGTTCCACATTCTCACCACTCTCTGGGTAAAGAAGTTTCTCCTAAATTCCCTATTGGATTTTTTAGTGACGATCTTATATTGATGGCCTCGAGTTCTGGACTCCCCTACAAGTGGAAACATCTTTCCTACATCTCAGAATTTTAAAGACCTTTAATCAGGTCACTCCTCAGCCTTCTCTTTTCCAGAGAGAGTCCCAGCCTGCTCAGCCTTTCCCGACAGTTGTACCCACTCACTTCTGAGCTCAGACCTCTTCAGTGGACAACGTCAGCTAGTGTTGCCTTGCCTTAGAGATGCAGAGCAAGAAACCAGCAACGGTCCTGTTGTATTTAAATGGTCGGATAATCCAGTTCCCAAATAGAGAGCAGGCAGACAAAGACACCCCGTCGGTAGCAGCGACTGGGAAATGTCCTCCTTCCTCCTCTCCTATTCTGTCCGTCAGTGAAGGCTGCACACCTTAACGATGCATGCAGTGGTGTCCCGGGTGGTACGTGTTGCGGAAACCTCCTGCAACCTGTGCTGCCCCAGACACGGCGAAAACAGCAGTGCAGTTGGGAGAGTTCTGCTGCAACACAGACAGCCTCCTAGTGGTACAATCTGCATCCCAATTCTCCGGAGCGAGCAGCAGCACACCCCCAGCTTCCCCAAATAGTGTGCGGCCAGAAACAGATGGAATCCAGCTCCCAGCTGGACTGGGCACCACTTGGGTGATATTGCAGCATTTTAGTTGCATTCTTAAAAAGCTCCTGTGCTCAGCCTCCAACCGTTGAGTGTCTTTTCCATCCAAACACCACAGTACAGTTGGTAGAAAATGCGTAACTTCCACTTTGCATAGGATCCTTGGCTTTACAAAGGCAGAGAATACAAAAGTCAATGAGTTATGCTGAACTGTTATGAACGTAAACTAGAGCTGATCCAAAACTCAGCAGCCCATGTCCTAACTCGCACCGAGTCCCGCTCACCCATCACCCCCTGTGCTCACTGCCCCGTGTCCTAACTCGCACAGAATCCCACTCACCCATCACCCCTTGTGCTCACTGCCCCGTGTCCTAACTCGCACAGAATCCCACTCACCCATCACCCCGTGCTCACTGCCCCGTGTCCTAACTCGCACCGAGTCCCGCTCACCCATCACCCACTGTGCTCGCTGCCCCGTGTCCTAACTCGCACCGAGTCCCGTTCATTCATCACCCCGTGCTCGCTGCCCCATGTCCTAACTCGCACAGAATCCCACTCACCCATCACCCCCTGTGCTCACTGCCCCGTGTCCTAACTCGCACCGAGTCCCACTCACCCAACACCCTCTGTGCTCACTGCCCCGTGTCCTAACTCGCACCGAGTCCCGTTCACCCATCACCCCGTGCTTGCTAAATTACATTGGCTCCCAGTTAAGCAAAACCTCGATTTCAAAATTCTCATCCTTGTTTACAAATCTCTCCATGGCCCTCGCCCCTCCCTATCTCTGTAATCTCCTCCAGCCCCACACCCCTCCCCCCGAGATCTCTGCGCTCCTCTAATTCTGCCCTCCTAAGCATCCCTGATTATAATCGCTCCACCATTGGTGGCCGTGCCTTCTGCTGCCTGGGCCCCAAGCTCTAGGATTCCCTGCCTAAACCCCTTTCCTCCTTCAAACCCACCCGTGACCAAGCTTTTGGTCACTTGCGCTACGTTCACTTTATGTGGCTCAGTGTCAAATTTTTAAATCTCCTAACAATCCCGTGAAGCGCCTTGGGGCGTTTCACATTAAAGGCGCTATATAAATACACGCTGTTGTTGTCTAGGCTCACACGTGAAGAATGATCACTTGGGCAAAGTACCAGAGCGGTGAGGAGCTATGCCCCTCGTGGCCCTGCCGTCTTTGACGATAGTTTTTACAAATCGAGCGGTTTGCAATGCCTCTTCACTCTGAACACTGCGGCAGTGTGAGTGACTGGTGGCAGGTTCCAATCCTCGAGGGACACAAGCGAAGCGGTGACTTAGCTTTCGAACTCTCGGCCTCTGGGGTAATAGCACAGCACCATAACCGTTACACTGCCATACCTGTGTCAGCCGAGGCCCAGTCTACTTGCACAGGTGGATGTAAAAGATCCCACGGCACTGTTTCGAAGAAGAGCAGGGGAGTTATCCCCGGTGTCCGAGGGCTAATATTTATCCCTCACTCAACAAGTAGGGAAGTCTTGCTACAACTGTACAGGGTGTTGGTGAGACCACACCTGGAGTACTGCGTACAGTTTTGGTCTCCGTATTTAAGGAAGGATATACTTGCATTGGAGGCAGTTCAGGGAAGGTTCATGAGGTTGATCATATGAAGAAAGGTTGTGCAAGTTGGGCCTATACTCATTGGAGTTCAGAAGAATGAGGAGTGAACTTATTAAAATACATAAGATTATGAGGAGGCTTGACAGGGTGGATGCAGAGAGGATGTTTCCCCTCGTGGGGGAATCTAAAACTAGGGGGCATAGTTTCAGAATAAGGGGCCACCCATTTAAAACGGAGATGGGGAAATATTTTCTCTGCCAGAGGGCCGTGAATCTGTGGAATTCTCTGCCCCAGAGAGCTGTGGAGGCTGGGCCATTGAATATACTTAAGGTGGAGATAGACAGATTTTTGAACTATCGGGGAGTCGAGGGTTATGGGGAGCGGGCGGGGAAATGGAGTTGAGGCCAAGATCAGATCAGTCATGATCTTATTGAATGGCGGAGCAGGCTCGAGGGGTCGAATGGCCGACTCCTATTTTGTATATCCTGTTCTTATGTAACATCTGGTCATTACCACATTGCTGTTTGTGGGAGCTTACTCATTGGCTGCCATTACAACAATGACTACACTTGTAAAGTGTTTTGGGACGTCCTGAGATCACGAATGGCGCTATCTAAATGCAAATCTTTATTTTTTTTTTAAATTTCATCCGCATTTGAACAGGTGCTACAAGTCCTAAAAGATAACCTGCAGGTTCTGAATGTTGACCCTGTGTTAGAACACAAAGAATTCGAAGGACAATGGACAAAACCAAAAGAAAAGTCGGTATTGTTTTTTTTTTTGCTTTTATTTTTCACATTTGGATATTCAGAGCACAAAAGCCGTGACATTTCAACTTTTCATGTGAAAGGTCCTTACACATCACCGTTGAGGAGGAACCAGGCGGAGTCTGCACTTTAGCCGGGAGGTGCTTTTGCGACGTGTTGCCAAGGCCGAGCCATATTGGAGCAGCACACACAATATTGGCAAAAGAGGGTTGGAACCTGCCAATATTTATGTGCTGCTAGAGCAGGGTCGACAGTGCATCCATCATTCTCTCTCCCCGGCACCTCGTTTCTTGGAATCCCTCACCCACCGACGGACGACAGCAATATCCCACACCTTTAATACGCGTGCATTTTAAACATTTTGCGCATGTGTATGTGTATATACAGAAAGCCAAGAGTTAAAATGAGCGACTGGTTAAAGGAAGCCGAGATGGCACACATTTGGTGCCTCAGTTTGACCAATTGGCATTTTATTAGATGTTACACAGCTTGGGGGAGGGGATTCAAATTAGAATTAGTGTCAGCCATGGCTCAGTGAACAGCACACTCGCCTGAGTCAGAACGTTGTGGGTTCATGTCCCACTCCAGGAACTTGAGCACAAAAATCCAGGCTGACACTCCAGTGCAGTAACAGAGGGAGCGCCGCACTGTCGGAGGGGCAGTACAGAGAGAGTGCCACACTGTCGGAGGGGCAGTACAGAGAGTGCGTCGCACTGTCGGAGGGGCAGTACAGAGAGAGTGCCACACTGTCGGAGGGGCGGTACAGAGAGAGTGCCGCACTGTCGGAGGGGCGGTACTGAGGGAGTGCCGCACTGTCGGAGGGGCGGTACAGAGAGTGCCGCACTGTCGGAGGGGCAGTACAGAGAGAGTGCCGCACTGTCGGAGGGGCAGTACAGAGAGAGTGCCGCACTGTCGGAGGGGCAGTACTGAGGGAGCGCCGCACTGTCGAAGGGGCAATACTGAGGGAACGCCGCACTGTCGGAGGGGAAATACTGAGGAACGCCGCACTGTCAGAGGGATAGTGCTGAGGGAGCGCCGCACTGTCGGAGGTGCCGTCTTTCGGATGAGACGTTAAACCGAGGCCCCGTCTGCTCTCTCAGGTGGATGTAAAAGATCACATGGCACTATTTCAAAGAAGAGCAGGGGAGTTATCCCTGATGTCATGGGGCCAATATTTATCGCTGAATCAAACTAACAGCCATTATCACTTGCTGATTGTGAGAGCTTGCTGTGCGCAAATTGGCTGCCGCGTTTCCAACATTACAACAATGACTACACTCCAAAAAGTATCTCATTGGCTGTAAAGCGCTCTGAAATGACCGGTGGTCGTGAAAGGTGCTATATAAATGCAAGTCTTTCTTTTAGGTCTTTCTAGAACATTCCCAATTTCATTTCTCCGCAAACGCATTAGAAACTGGGGTTCAATCTTAAACTGCAGTCAACGTGGAGCTGTGGCGTAGTCGGCTGCAGTGCTGGGTTACGGATGTGGTGTGAGAGGTAGTGATCATTCAGGGGCTCAAAGGGATTTGTGTATCCAGCACCAAAGCCATAGACCACAAGCTACAGCCTGTGTTTTTTTTTATATACACATATAAATTAAAGATATCTACATTCGATGGTCTTGGACTGAAAAGCGGCGTTGACAGTTATGCCAGCTGCAAAATTCACCGATTCAAGATTGCAAAATTGCCATCTAATTATCAGGTTGCCAATCTGGCCGTACTTTACATTACAATTAAAGGGGTCGAAAATCAGGGTCCCGATAAGGCTCGTTACCGCCGGAGCGCGACGGCCAGACGGCGGAATCTAACGGTCGCCGATTTCTGGTCAAATGGCCACCATCAGCCAAATTCAGCTTTTCTGGTGGTCCCCGCTTCCGCCCCGCCCCGCCGCGAGTGCGTCATCAGTGCGCGCACCGCCGGGATCCCCTCACCTCTGCCGATATTCAGGCCGAAAAATCTAATGCCCGCTAAACAGTGCCCTCGACAGCTTTCTCTGTCGGTGCACCTTGTATTCTCCGTCAGCCCTGGCGGTGCGGCAGCCATTAAAGGCGAGGGCCCAATGCCGCCTTCGCCATTTTATTTTTTTTGCCGGGCGACTTCCATGTCGGCCGGACAATTATGCCCCCCCCCCCCGGGTATGGCCAGGCCGCCAACGGGCAAGCCTGGAACCCACCCCCCGGGTGCCTGGCCGCTGGCCCAGCCAAAACCCTCCCTGGTGGCCCAGTGACCGATCCTAAAGATTCGCCAATTCTCTGGCTTTGAATGGAGGGGGAGATATGCGGTGATGCAGACATGCAATGATGTCACCACCGCTTCGCTGCTGAGTGAACAGAGGCGGAGAATTTGTCCTGCCTCCAATTCCAACCCTCACCAGCACTTACTTCCCAATTATGACCGACTTCCGGTCCGCTCGGGGGCAGGGGGGGGGGAAAGACAAAAGACCTGAACATCGATCAAGAGTCGACCTCTTCAGAGATGGCAGTAAAAGCACTTAAAAACCGGTGAGTGCACCAGCTTTCTGGCGGGCCTGAATTTCGGTCCCAAAGAGTTTCTGATACATATTTTAATACACAACAGTTTTTGATCCCACTGTGCAGGGCTCAGAAAGACACTGATGCCATTTTAAAATAGAAGTTTCAATTTTCAGATACAGAATCTACAAGGAAGGGGCGGGGAGGGATGAACGCCACCGGCCATCTGGAAGGTAGCAGAGAAGATTAAAGCGGTCCACAGCTACGAGTAAAAGATGCTGTGACATAGAAACATAGAAAATAGGTGGAGTAGGCCATTCGGCCCTTCTAGCCTGCACCGCCATTCAGTGAGTTCATGGCTGAACATGCAACTTCAGTACCCCCTTCCTGCTTTCTCACCATACCCCTTGATCCCCCGAGTAGTAAGGACTTCATCTAACTCCTTTTTGAATATATTTAGTGAATTGACCTCAACAACTTTCTGTGGTAGAGAATTCCACAGGTTCACCACTCTCTGGGTGAAGAAGTTTCTCCTCATCTCGGTCCTAAATGGCTTACCCCTTATCCTTAGACTGTGACCCCTGGTTCTGGACTTCCCCAACATTGGGAACATTCTTCCTGCATCTAACCTGTCTAAACCCGTCAGAATTTTAAACGTTTCTATGAGGTCCCCTCTCATTCTTCTGAACTCCAGTGAATACAAGCCCAGTTGATCCAGTCTTTCTTGATAGGTCAGTCCCACCATCCCAGGAATCAGTCTGGTGAATCTTCGCTGCACTCCCTCAATAGCAAGAATGTCCTTCCTCAAGTTAGGAGACCAAAACTGTACACAATACTCCAGGTGTGGCCTCACCAAGGCCCTGTACAACTGTAGCAACACCTCCCTGCCCAAGTACTCAAATCCCCTCGCTATGAAGGCCAACATGCCATTTGCTTTCTTAACCGCCTGCTGTACCTGCATGCCAACCTTCAATGACTGATGTACCATGACACCCAGGTCTCGTTGCACCTCCCCTTTTCCTAATCTGTCACCATTCAGATAATAATCTGTCTCTCTGTTTTTACCACCAAAGTGGATAACCTCACATTTATCCACATTATACTTCATCTGCCATGCATTTGCCCACTCACCTAACCTATCCAAGTCACTCTGCAGCCTCATAGCATCCTCCTCGCAGCTCACACTGCCACCCAACTTAGTGTCATCCGCAAATTTGGAGATACTACATTTAATCTCCTCGTCCAAATCATTAATGTATAGTGTAAACAGCTGGGGCCCCAGCACAGAACCTTGCAGTACCCCACTAGTCACTGCCTGCCATTCTGAAAAGTACCCATTTACTCCTACTCTTTGCTTCCTGTCTGACAACCAGTTCTCAATCCATGTCAGCACACTACCCTCAATCCCATGTGCTTTAACTTTGCACATTAATCTCTTGTGTGGGACCTTATCGAAAGCCTTCTGAAAGTCCAAATATACCACATCAACTGGTTCTCCCTTGTCCACTTTACTGAAAACATCATCAAAAAATTCCAGAAGATTTGTCAAGCATGATTTCCCTTTCACAAATCCATGCTGACTTGGACCTATCATGTCACCATTTTCCAAATGCACTGCTATGACATCCTTAATAATTGATGCCATCATTTTACCCACTACTGAGGTCAGGCTAACCGGTCTATAATTCCCTGTTTTCTCTCTCCCTCCTTTTTTAAAAAGTGGGGTTACATTGGCTACCCTCCACTCCATAGGAACTGATCCAGAGTCTATGGAATGTTGGAAAATGACTGTCAATGCATCCGCTATTTCCAAGGCCACCTCCTTAAGTACTCTGGGATGCAGTCCATCAAGGCCCTGGGGATTTATCGGCCTTCAATCCCATCAATTTCCCCAACACAATTTCCCGACTAATAAAGATTTCCCTCAGTTCCTCCTCCTTACTAGACCCTCTGACCCCTTTTATATCCTGAAGGTTGTTGGTGTCCTCCTTAGTGAATACCAAACCAAAGTACTTGTTCAATTGGTCTGCCATTTCTTTGTTCCCCGTTATGACTTCCCCTGATTCTGACTGCAGGGGACCTACGTTTGTCTTTACTAACCTTTTTCTCTTTACATACCTATAGAAACTTTTGCAATCTGCCTTAATGTTCCCTGCAAGCTTCTTCTCGTACTCCATTTTCCCTGCCCTAATCAAACCCTTTGTCCTCCTCTGCTGAGTTCTAAATTTCTCCCAGTCCCCGGGGTCGCTGCTATTTCTGGCCAATTTGTATGCCACTTCCTTGGCTTTAATGCTATCCCTGATTTCCCTTGATAGCCACGGTTGAACCACCTTCCCTTTTTTATTTTTACGCCAGACAGGAATGTACAATTGTTGTAGTTCATCCATGCGGTCTCTAAATTTCTGCCATTGCCCATCCACAGTCAACCCCTTAAGTATCATTCGCCAATCTATCCTAGCCAATTCACACCTCATACCTTCAAAGTTACCCTTCTTTAAGTTCTGGACCATGGTCTCTGAATTAACTGTTTCATTCTCCATCCTATTGCAGAATTCCACCACATTATGGTCACTCTTCCCCAAGGGGCCTCGCACAATGAGATTGCTAATTAATCCTTATGCACTCCAGGAAATCCTCCTCCACCGTATTGCTTCCAGTTTGGCTCGCCCAATCTATGTGCATTTTAAAGTCACCCATTATAACTGCTGCACCTTTATTGCATGCACCCATAATTTCCTGTTTGATACCCTCCCCAACATCACTACTACTGTTTGGAGGTCTGTACACAACTCCCACTAACGTTTTTTGCCCTTTGGTGTTCTGCAGCTCTACCCATATAGATTCCACATCATCCAAGCTAATGTCCTTCCTAACTATTGCATTAATGTCCTCTTTAACCAGCAATGCTACCCCACCTCCTTTTCCTTTTATTCTATCCTTCCTGAATGTTGAATACCCCTGGATGTTGAGTTCCCAGCCCTGATCATCCTGGAGCCACGTCTCCGTAATCCCAATCACATCATATTTGTTAACATCTATTTGCACAGTTAATTCATCCACCTTATTGCGGATACTCCTTGCATTAAGACACAAAGCCTTCAGGCTTGTTTTTTTAACACCCTTCTTGTTGTCAATGCAATGAGCATTGAGGGACAATTAAGAGCACGTAGGTTGGTGCATTTGTAGGAGGTATAAGACTACAGCACTTTCCTGCTAATAACTGTGCTTGAAAACTGCTCCAAGATGGCTGAACTTGGCTTGACTATTTTTTAATCACCCAAAATGCTGTGCGAATTCAAAAGACTTTCTCATGAGTTTTAACACCTCAAAGCTGCAAACACTAACCTGGGAACGATGGGAAAAAACTGTCCATGAGATAAGAGATTGAAAGACCTATTCATTGTGAGAGAGGGTCCCTTTGTATCAAACCTAGACCATTGAGCGTTTGTAGGAAGTTCAGGAGAGTCACTGAGCATATTAACAATAATAAATCAAAGGGCCAAGGGAGAGAGAGAGGGGGGAAGGGGGGGAGGCGAAAGGGGGAGTGGGGGAAGAGAGAGGGGGGAAAGAGAGAGGGGGGAAAGAGAGAGGGGGAAAGAGAAGGGGGAGGGGAAAGAGAGGGGGGTAGAGAGGGGGGGGAAAGAGAGGGGGGGAAGAGAGAGGGGGGAAAGAGAGGGGGGGGGGAAAGAGAGGGGGGGGGAAAGAGAGGGGGGGGAAGAGAGGGACAGAGGGACAGAGAGAGAGAGAGAGAGAGAGAGAGAGAGAGAGAGAGAGAGAGAGAGAGGGGGGGGACAGAGAGAGAGAGAGAGAGGGAGAGAGAGAGGGAGAGAGAGAGGAAGAGAGACAGAGAGAGAGAGGGGGAAAGAGAGGGAGAGAGAGAGAGAGAGAGAGAGAGAGAGAGAGAGAGAGAGAGAGGGAGAGAGAGAGGAAGAGAGACGGAGAGAGATGGAGAGAGAGAGGGGGAGAGACGGAGAGAGAGATGGAGAGAGAGAGGGGGAGAGACGGAGAGAGAGAGAGAGAGAGAGAGAGAGAGAGGGACAGGGAGGGGGAGAGAGAGGGACAGAGAGGGGGAGAGAGAGGGACAGGGAGGGGGAGAGAGAGGGACAGGGAGGGGGAGAGAGAGGGACAGGGAGGGGGAGAGAGAGGGACAGGGAGGGGGAGAGAGAGGGACAGGGAGGGGGAGAGAGAGGGACAGGGAGGGGGAGAGAGAGGACAGGGAGGGGAGAGAGAGGGACAGGGAGGGGAGAGAGAGGGACAGGGAGGGGGAGAGAGAGGGACAGGGAGGGGGAGAGAGAGGGACAGGGAGGGGGAGGGGGAGAGAGAGGGACAGGGAGGGGGAGAGAGAGGGACAGGGAGGGGGAGAGAGAGGGACAGGGAGGGGGAGAGAGAGGGACAGGGAGGGGGAGAGAGAGGGACAGGGAGGGGGAGAGAGAGGGACAGGGAGGGGGAGAGAGAGGGACAGGGAGGGGGAGAGAGAGGGACAGGGAGGGGGAGAGAGAGGGACAGGGAGGGGGAGAGAGAGAGGACAGGGAGGGGGAGAGAGAGGGACAGGGAGGGGGAGAGAGAGGGACAGGGAGGGGGAGAGAGAGGGACAGGGAGGGGAGAGAGAGGGACAGGGAGGGGGAGAGAGAGGGACAGGGAGGGGAGAGAGAGGGACAGGGAGGGGGAGAGAGAGGGACAGGGAGAGAGAGAGACGGACAGGGAGAGAGAGAGAGAGACGGACAGGGAGAGAGAGACGGACAGGGAGAGATAGAGAGACGGACAGGGAGAGAGAGAGAGACGGACAGGGAGAGAGAGAGAGACGGACAGGGAGAGAGAGAGAGAGAGAGACGGACAGGGAGAGAGAGAGAGAGAGAGACGGACAGGGAGAGAGAGAGAGAGAGACGGACAGGGAGAGAGAGAGAGAGAGAGAGAGAGACGGACAGGGAGAGAGAGAGAGAGAGAGAGAGAGAGAGACGGACAGGGAGAGAGAGAGACGGACAGGGAGAGAGAGAGAGAGACG